>NC_090926.1:704058414-704361445 GCF_040938575.1 Ambystoma mexicanum | reverse complement strand
TATTTGGGGAAGGACCACCATCAGGGCTTATTCTACATTCCCATAACTGTTGCTTTCAACCTTTTCCATGGCATGGTAGAAATGGGTGGGGGTTTCTTGATGAAGCCTAGGGACATTGTAATTCACAAAATCCACCTCTTCTCACCCCATGGTGACATCCGTGTCAGTGCCACTGTCTTGTTCCCCCATAAGAATGTACATTGGTCTTTTTACAAGTTACTTATAACAGTTTTACAAACACAGTTACACTACATCTGATTTGTAGTTTATTTTCCTATTGTATAATCCCTGCTGCGTTTTCTTGTACACAAGACAGCACAAAAGCACTTCCTCCAGAACCCATCACATTAGGTTAATTAAGATCATTACCATGCATGCGGAAAATTATCAGTGTGTTTTGGTGTGAAACGAGAGAGCGCCTTAACTTGTTATCACTAATTACAGTATTTTCAAGGTTAATGGTGGAAACGTCAGTCTTTAAATGTGTTTGTTTCCTTTATCCCTTCCTCTGCCCGTCTCTAAGATAGTTGAATTCTGTTTGGCAAGGAAGGAGCTGTCTTGAATTTTAAAAGCCTTACAGATTTCATATGTGAATCGTTATCTGTCACTCCTGGTGAACACTGGATATAATACAACCCAGCGAGCTTCACTCTATCATGTACCCATGCCTGCACGCACCCCCACACAGGAAAGTAGAAAGATAAGCCCATTGCCAGAGAGAAGAGAGAGAGTTAAGGGTTGTAAGAAAGCAGAATACCAGATTGGCATGGCGACTGGCAATACATTGTCATGAATTCATTGAACCCATAAAAAAAAATCCTTTTGCATTGCACCATCAAATAAAATGAGGGTTTGCCTATTTGTTTTTCTCCCAATCAGAAAGTTTGAGACATGAATCTGCATGTCAGGGCTTTTATATTGGCCAGAAACAGTGGTCTACCACGTCAGAAAAGGACCAGCTGCAACCCAGATGCAGGCATGGTCTCCTCCACTAGCTGTCTTCTGCAACCCCAAAACCACAGCACTGTCATGCAGTACATGCTGGCAAACATTTCAAATGAGCGGGCTGCTCTGTTTTGTTCTTCTATTTTCTATTCTGTATCCCTGACAACACCTCAACTCACAAAGCATTTGTATTATCAGTTCAATTCTGCTGATGGAAACCAATAGATTTGAGCTGAGGGACTGTGTGCAGGCCTACAATGTGAGAAACCACTTAAAGCCCTCTGGGTACTAAAATGTTGTCTCCTCAGTGCTCGGGTATAATACTGGTCTTTACGATAACATGAAATAACAAATACAAAATTCATGACCATAAAATGCATATGTTTATAGAACATCACTAGACAGCCTGTCCAGTCTCGTAGCATGTTACAGTTTTTGATAGCTCTCTCTTTTCCACTGACCTCCTCAATATCTAACCCCTATCCGTGGGTGTCTCTTTGATAGCGACCTGAAACGGTTCCATTTCGTGATGGTCATTGCCACATCAACCAGACTCAACCTAATTAACATTAAAAAAAACTCGTCCACCCATCATGCACCATTCAAATAAAACACCCTTATCTCTACTCTGCTGTGCAGAAAACTGGACTACGTTGCAAGACTACTTATTAGGCTGCTTGTCTACTCTTTTCTCCGCTCAGTATAGGCCTCAACTGTGTGACACACACAATTTTCAACATATCCCGCTCCTTCTCCACCTTTAATTACACTCACAATGGTTGATGTGCCGCATCTGATATTATCCTCTTTGAAGATTAGAGCTAGCCGTTTATGACTCCTGACACTGAGGTTGTCAAAGGACCATGTCTGAAGGCTCTTTTGACATTACAGTTTCTGGCAAGGGACAATTATGAGCAAGTCCCGCCACCTCCAGTGATTCCAACATCCCTCTCTCTATTGTGTCAGCCATTGAGTCTCCAAAGTTGTGAATTTCCTTCTCCTGGAAGATCGGAGGATTTGAATATCTGGGCAGAAACTACTGCTCCGGATCCATTTGTTGTGCTCTTAGGGTATTTTGGGTAGGCTCAGTGACAAATGGGTGTTTAAATTAGCAACATTTGTTTTGCTCTGGAAGACTTGTTCTCAGAAAAAAAGCAAGGCATTTGCACCTGTGGTGGACCAGGCTGAGTCATAAAACTATATAGTCTGGCTGCTTTTCCTTGGGAGCAAACATCCCCCTCATGTATCTGTTGGGGGGAAGGAATGATATTTGGCTATCCAGGACTTGTGGTTTTAATTCACAAATGCAGCCTTTAAAGTCACTTTCTTTTCTCCATTGTATTTACATTTCCACAAAACCGTGCAACATTATAGCCTTTCTTTGCAATCAAACTCCTGTCAACATTTTACATTGTTGAATATCTATAGGTTTTATAATGCTTAATCCTGTCTGGACATAAACAGATGAATGCAGCGTCCAATTCGGTTTTTGTCTCTCTCATGGTATTTTGTGCTTTTCCCCATTGGACTGCGCTCTAATTAACATAAGATTATTGTATTCTTTGATGTAACTGACATATTTCTCTTTGTGTCTTGTCAAACATTTTGGACATATCCACTTATTGTAAATCGGTTACTAACATCCCACATTTTTTCACACGTGTATTTTCCAGATGCTGTGAACAGGTAGCAGCTCACATTTTTGTTTAACATTTGGTGCTTTTCTCTGCATCTTTCTCTTCAGTGTAATTTTCCTATATCCCTCAAACTCCTGTATTGAGTCAAATAACCATGCGCAGCGTTTGCTACATTTCTATAAAGAAGGGAGGGCCCAGGTGTTGCATGTACACTCGTTTGAATATGTCTCTCCTGTAGCAATCCATGCTCCCGGGATTCAGAGCCCTTCCCTCTCCAAGACCCTCAGCAGCTGCGAGAAGATGGGGAGCACCACATTTATTCTCAGCCTCCAGAGCAGGTATTCTTAGAGAATAGGGTTGGACCAAGTCTTCAGGCAGAACAGTGCACCTGGTCCAGACCCAATCATATGCAGCTTCCTCCAGAAGTGAAGAACACTAACTACAGTAACGTAGATCCACCAATATTTTTCTGATCAGGAAACATACCTGCATGATCCAGTAGCGCCTTTTCCTTTTAAGACCTAATTGAAAGCTTATATGACCAAACCGCCATTATGAGAAGTGCTTCTTGCACCTTTTCCCAAATGTCATGCTGCTGCATGTTGCTTCAAGCTCCCTCTGGGTTTTTGTTCTGTATGTCACAGCAAAGCCTCTAACTATGACGTATCTACTGACTGAAAAGCACACAATGATTTGTTTAGCACCAATCTGTAGATAGCCTTTAAAGGTTGGTGTATTTTTCCATCCACTGAAATGAAATACATCGGGTCGGTCAAGCAGCCATCCTTGGCGGCAAAAACCTCATCTCCCAAACCAAGCCAACAGCCTCCAAAACCATCACACCAATTTCAAATTTAGATACAGAAGTTGATCTAATATGCTATGTAGTTCATAAGGTGTGCAATGGGTAAGGTGGGAGGTTGAGTGGGGCCAAGCAGTCAAGAGTATGCGCAGGCAGACATGAGGGCGAGTCGGTGCAGGGAGGTGTTCTGATGGGGTTTCTGGTGCAAGTGGCACATTACAAAACAACCACAATAATAAACATTTAAAAACAGGTATTTTTTTCTCCACGGTAAGCACTTATTACTTCCGCATGTACACGTTAGAAAATTATATTCCATTACAAAATGTTGTATGGAGCTCTAACTGCACATGTGCAGGAAGAGACACACAAAATATGTGGTTTCCTCCTGGAAACAGCTGCTCCTATTCACACCATCTTTCCAAAGGCACTTCTGCATAATCAGATCTCGCTTCATGTGAAATGTGAGCACGATTTACCACTTGTACTCTAAATGAATAAGGACAAATGAATATTTCATAGCTGACTAACCATACAAAGAACATCACTCTATTAAACTTCCAACAGTGCAAAATGTAGACAAGAGCCTCTCTCTTTGACGTTGGGGTGATTGGCCGCCTAGGAACAGGCAAAGCAATGCTGATCTTCTCTCCTTCCAGCCATAACGTGGAAATGGTGGGAGTACCTAGACATTGATTGCAAATTCTAGTGATAGGCTTAGTGACAGGCCATTGATGGCACTGCCTGGCAAAGGTGTAAACAGTTGGGGTGTGAATAGCTGGGGCATTTAATGAGATTGCCCTGTAAAGCCATGGATACCTAAACGTTTAATAGGAATACTGGACACTGGTGAGATTACCTTGGAGTTGAATGTAATAGCTTTTCATTTCTTGATTAACTAAGTGTTTGATGTCATTACCTGGAAATGGTGCAAGCACCTGTCTTTTCAATTATAAAGTAAGACAATGGTGAGTGTGTGAGTGAGTGAAGCAAGTGCATTTATATATCTCCTAATCAATCCTCACTGACTGTAGGTGCAAGTCAGGTACGTGGGCAGTGCAACAATCTTAGTGGGTGTAAAACAAAAGCCAAAAAAAACTTTTTTCATGGAAAAGGATATTAGCAGAGGGCATTATTGAATAATGGATATTTGACACGTTTTCCGAATCTAATCAATGATGGGTAAACCCTTAACTGACCCAGGTGAACCTTCTGTCGTCTCAGCTGTTTGGTATTCCAATATTTCTGAAATGTTTTCACTTACTCAAACGCCTTCAGCCGTTTCACTATTGCTTTCTGGAATGAACAGGACGGATGCCATTATTACAGTTATGTGTGAACAGAGTTAAAGCCATATTGCAGAAACGCTGCATCTGTGCAAGTGCAATTAGTCACAGGGCAAACCTGTTCACAATCAAAAAGAAAAACATTTTTCAATTCGTCAGGATTCATTTTGCAGTAGAAGAAGTATTTCCCTGGAGCACAAAAGCATTACAGCAATGTGCTTTTTGGAGTAGGGCACCTTTTCATTTAGTGCTCATTGCGCTTAATTTATATAATATAATCCTTAAGGCCTGATTATGAGTTCAGCAGTATTATCCCTGGTGATACTGCTCAACTCAGTTGCCACTATTTCATGCACTAAAATGTCAGTAAACCAAAGGCTCCACACTATTTCAGGTCATATGGTTCCCACAGTTATTCCCCATTTTGGAGTCACATAGGACTCCATGGGGTTCGGTTATTACTGCATGTGGTAATTAACACATTTTGTAATGCTTTTGTATGTATGTACAGCCACATAAAATCAGGTGTTACAATGAGTTTGAGATATCAACAGCCCAATATGGTGAAGTGGTAAACATCTGGGGCAAAATTACAGAAACTTTGCGTACCCCATCCGCACCAGCCAAATTGCGTGGAAAGGTCTGCGTGTGCTGCCATCAGCCGAGAACACATTCCGCAGGCAGCCGCATTTCAGATCAAGTAGTGCTAACAAGGTGCTATTGCCGGGCGGAATCCAGATTGTCTGACACCTAGGATTTTGTTGGATTCTAGATCGTGTTGAATCTGGATATAGGCAGCTCTGTCCAAGATTTTAAGGAGGAATGGGAAAGTGATGATAGATATACAGTTATTTGGGTTGGCAGGGTCTAGGGACATGTTTTTTTGTAACGGTAGGACCCAGGACTCTTTCAGCAGGGATAGGACTATTCTTGTCGAAAATGAAGTATTGATGAAAGTTGTGATGAACGGGGCCAGTACTTCTGTGCAGTCTTTGATCAATGGGGCTGGATACGTGTCTCCTTTGCATCTCGAGTACTTAAGGCTTTTCAGGATATGTAGTGTGTCTAAGGTGGTTATCTTCTTAAATTTGAACTGAGGGGTATCAGATGTCTCACCATCAATACTTTGTTAGTGGTGTTTTGTGGAGTAATTTTCGTGTTGACAGTCATGGTCTTTGTTCTTGGACAAGGCTTGGGGGATGAGAGGTTCCAATTCTCTGAGGATGGTGAATAACTTGCACCTGTCAGAATTGGCATTGGTAATTCTAGAATTATACATGGAGGCTTTGGCTGCGTTGATGGCCTGTTTGTACTGTTTCACCAGGGTGTTGAATTCCTGCTTAAAGGTGTCTGTAGGGTTTTTTTTTCCAGCATATTTCTGCTGTTCTTTTCTTGGAACTAAGGTCAGTGAGCTCTTGGGAGCACCATGTGTTAATGTGCATGGAGGGCTTGGCTCTCTTGTGGGTTAGTGGAGCGATGGTGTTAACAGCATCAGTTAGTGTGTTGATGTAGAGCTCGGCTAAGATTTGAGGATCTGATATGCAGGTGGATTCCAATTTGAGTGGGTCCAAGAAGGGAAGAATATTTTTTCTAGTATGTTTTCTTGGGTTACGGGCCTTAGAGGGCGGTAATTGTTTGGCAAGCGGTTTTGGAGGTTTTGTTACCCGATAGCAATAGTGATTATATGGTGGTCGGACCATGGGCATGAGGAATTATTTTGTATGGAGATGTTGCAGTTGAGGTCGACTATCCAGTCAAGCGTTAATCCTTTAGTGTGTGTGGGGTTGTTGATCCATTGACGGAAGCCTAGGGAGAGCAGAGAATTGGCGAGGAAGGAGGGTGATGGGTCGTTGTGGTAATCTAACTCAAGAATGAAATCCCCTATGAGTGTTACTTGTGAGGAGAACTTGAGGTTGTGACTTAGTGTCTGGAGGAGGTCTTTAAAGGTGTCAGTGGCACCTGGCGGTCGATAGATGATGTGGATCATAATGGTGTTGGTTGGGATCATAGTTAGTTTTAGTGATAAGATGTCACAGGCTTCGTTGAGTGACGTGTTCAGCTGCCTGAAGGGCAGGTGTTTCTTTGCTATAAAGGGGGTCCCTCCACCTCTGACAAATAGTCTGTCACTTCTAAAACTAGTGTATTCAGGGGGAATGGCCAATGCGAGAGTAGGGCCTGAGGCTGCATGAAGCCAAGTTTCTGTGATAAAACTACACCATCTAAGTTGTTGGCTGTTAGGAGGTCATGGATATCTAAGGTGTGGGCAGTGAGTGAGCGTGCATTGATCAGTGCTAAGTTGCGGGTACTTTTGTGGGTGTTATCACACTTAAGGTGAGGGGTGGGAAGTGCTCTGGTATGTGTGAGAGGGGGAATTGGGCATGAGTTATCAGTGGGTATGACACCTGGGGCAATGACAGGTGCAAGGATAAGGCATGAGCTAGCAACAGGTGCACATGGTACAGCAGTAGGTGCAAGGTTAAGACATGGGCTAGCGCAAGTGCACATGGTACATCAGTAGGTGCAAGGCTATGGCAAATGTTAGCAACAGACACACAGGTTACAGCAGTAGGTGCAAGGCTACAACATGGCCTAGCAGCAGGTGCACATGGTACAGCAGTAGGTGCAAGGCTATGGCAAAGGCTAGCAACAGGTACACATGGTACAGCAGTAGGTGCAAGTCTAAGACATGGGCTAGCAGCAGGTGCACATGGTACAGCAGTAGGTGCAAGGCAATGGCAAAGGCTAGCAACATGTACACAGGGTACAGCAGTAGGCACAAGGCTAATACATGGGCTAGCAGCAGGTGCACATGATACAGCAGTAGGTGAAAGGAAATGGCAAAGGTTAGCAACAGGTGCACAGAGTACAGCAGTAAGTGCAAGGCTGCGACCTAAGGGGCAAAAGGGAGTGACACTGTTATGGTGGGCAACAGTCATGTTATCTCGGTTGAAGTTAGGTACCTTATTTATACTGGAGATCATGGATTCTGGACATGCAGAGGTGTCTTGAATGTTGGGTGGGGTGTCATAGCTGGATGACGTACTAGCAGGTGGTAGAGGTGGTGTGGGGGGGGGCTGTGCAAGGCCACGAGACAGCGTTCAACCTGGTGTAAACATGCAGTAGGAGTTTGGTGCCAGTGGAAATGGTTATATGGTTCCTTGTAGGGGCAAATTAGTAGAAACCATGTAATTGTGGCATGGGTGTTTAGTATTGTATTGTGAATTGTACAAATGGACAAGCAGAAGGAGAGTATTTTCCTCATAGCGAGTTATGTTGCATAAACAATGGAGGTGCTCACGAGGCGTTGGGGTGTGCATGGGGGGAGGGGCTGTGAAGTTTGGTAGGAACCTGCAGCCTGTGCTGTCGTGGCTTCATTCCGTGACTCATGGCTGGGTGGACATACAGAGAATAGGCAGGATCTTATTATGTGCAGATTGTGCTCAAGCCAATGGGAACCTAAGTGGGGTCATTACAAACTTACCCTGCACTTTGTGAGGGCTGCAGTGGGCATTTGTTTGTAGGTGTGTGAAGGGCATGGGCAGGCATCACATGCTTTCGGGTGCATGGCACGTGTGGGGATGTTGGATGCTGTAGTGATATGAACACTTGGTGTGAGGGGCTTAGTCAGTGTAGCCGCTGTTGAACCTTCAGTTGCCAAGTGCGCATGCGTGCCGGCACAGCTTTCTGGGTAATGTAGGTTTTTTTTTTTTATGTTGTCTGGCGTCGCAGTTATCCGTGGGCTGGTGTTTTGATTGCGGGTAATTTATGCCATTGGGGCAACGTTAAGTGGGGAGGTGCTGAATTGGTGTGGGTCTGGGCACAGTCCAGTGATTGGGGAGCAGCGGAGACAACCAGTGATGGTTTACTCACGCTCGTTGGCCAAGCGCAGTGCACCACTCTGGATTGGGTAAGGAGGTCCTTTTAGCAATAGGGGGAGAGTGAGTCAACCCAGGGAAGCTGCGCTGAAGTCACAGCAGGTTTGAGGAGCGGGTTGGGTGATGGCAGCAGGATTTTTAAGTGGCAATACACACGCGCATATGGAATGGTATTATCAACATGGTCAAGCTAAGGGATTAGTCACAGACAATGACTTTATTACGTTCTTTTATAACTAATGATAAATTGAACAGGGTGCACATTAACCAATGTAGATTTATTTATTTTTTTTACTTTAATGTAATTTCTTGTTATGAATTATACATAACCTATATATTGTTCTGATAAATGAGCTTTTTGAATGTACATCTGTATTTAAAGATTTGTTTTCAGTAATAACCTTTGATTGTTATTTTTGTTGATTCATTTAATGTTATATAGAACACTGTTTGACATAAAGGCAGTTTCTCCCATAGGAATGCCCTGGTATATCCTTGATTAGTTTCAACAAACATCTTTTTTCTTTCAGTTGTTTATATCCCTATGGGCAGGGATATCTTTCCCAGGAGCAGCTGAACAAATTTACTAATTATTCAATGTGTTCATTAATCTGGAGAATGTGAGTGAGTCCCCCCCATGTGTGTTAACTGTACCTATAAGCCATACCTGAGGTAGGGTATGGTGGCCAGTATCTTTTTAGAGTTATCCTAGCCATATTATATTGATTTTGCACATGCGTCAGCCCTGGAGCCAGTTCTGCTGTGAAAGGATTAGGTGTATTCCTCCTAGACAAGGCCCACCCCTCTCCGCTAACAGGACTGGTATCAGGCGCTTGCTTCTTTGTGTTCCTTTGTAAGAGTAGGTAACACCATTTCTCCCAGGACTGTCACTCCACAGGATGCGGGCCTGCTAGCCAAAACTAAGAGGCACACCCAATCACAGAGTGCTAGGACTCACACCAGGGTGCCACATTTCTGAAGGCCCTTTAATCATATTGATAGGAGAGGCAGAGCTAGGGTAGCCAGGGAGTGGTCTGTACAGTTGATGGAAGTTCCTGCCATCATGATTCTCTCTGCCTCTCATTGTCATTCTTGTCCCCCCTCCCACTTCCTCTGGAGCAAAGCACTTTGGGTGTGAAATCAGAAGGGCAAAGTGCATTCATTTCAAGGGCAGGGATTGGACCCCTAAAGCAGGCCAGCTTTGGTGCAATCACCTGGGAACGGTGGTCTGTAAAATAAGGGGTCTCCCAACACTTCTTTGAATCAAGTGAACTCATCTTGAACCATCCTGAATATTTTGTTGGACCCTGCTGAGAGAGCAGTCCTTTCTAAAGTCTTCCAGTTCTGAGTAAAGTCAGAGATTCCAAAGATAGAAGCAACATCTGCTCCCTAATAATCACCAGGGACCATTGGGGATGGACACTGCTGCTGGACCAGAAGTCTGCCTCTCTGCCAGCCACCCAGTACCTGGGACCTCACAGTGCAGCAGGTCCCCTGAAGATGTATGGCGGACTCCCCCATATTTGGGAGTCTGAGAATGGACTAATAAACCCCTGGAATGGGACTTACAGCATCTGGAAGCCAGAACGGCCAAAATCTTTGTTGGGGTTGACTCCCAACTGCAAACTTTTATTCATGCACACCTTGCTGCTGAGTGAACCAGCAGGATCAGGTGAAACGGTTATTTTGCATCCATCGTTCTCTGTACCACTGTCCACTGTTTGATCTCATTCGCTGCCACACCATGCCAGCAAAAGCTCATTGTTGCCCCTGCTCGAACTGCAAAGTACTGCTAGTAAGTACTAGTAAGTGTGAACCGAGCCAACACTGCAGCCGACACAGAGGAACCTATTTGATGCTGTCAATCCTCCAAGAAAATGGCAGAAGGTATTTGACTTGCATCCCTTTTTGCATCTTGAAGAAATCTACTTTTGAACATTGTGGTCTTTTGAATGCCTTTTCTCCAATGTTTCATCACCCAGAGTTCTGCATCTATTTTATCTGTGCATATTCTTTGTTTCTTCTGCAGGGTTGGGTTTTTACAGTGTTTTCTAGTTGGTTAGTATTGCACATGATGTGTCTAATTAAAGCATATATTTTTTATAGAATCTTGATTGAACATTCCTTTATTTTGCATTTTGCACAGGTATGCTTTGCTGTTTGCATTCCTATTCAAACACAATCACACCCCTCTTTAGAGTATAACCTACCCTCGGCCCACTCTACCGCAAAAGGCATAGGGGTATATCTATTGCTGCCTTTTTACCTTTATGATTGTGTTGGCTCTTGGTTTATAGAAGTGTGATGGCTGAGTCGGCATTTTAGCCTCTACTCATCCTTGTACTCCTGCAGGTCAGAAGTCAATTTGTCACAGTCTGCACTTCAGATTTCTCAAGTGTATTATTGTTCTGAGCTTCTTCACTAGTTGACCTCTGATACCTGCCAAATCTTTCATTTCCTCTATTGTATTCATGTGCATTCATCGTATGACTACTCCACATCTTTCTTCGCTAGTTTCTTTTATTATCCTAATGGCCCCATCAGATCCAAATGTCAGTCCCTCTTTGTTTTTCCTCAGCCTCCCAGTGCTCAGTCTCAATTGCCTTCCTTGGGCCTCATTACAACTCAGGCGTTAAGGGTTAACGACGGCGTTAACCCTTAACGCCTGATTCCGATTTTAACGGCTGCTTTTTTTCTATTTGGATTTCAAGTTTCATTTTTTCATACGGACATGCAGCTTACTTTTTTCTCATTCACATTGTAGTTAGTTTTCTTTCTTAAGCATTCTTATTTTTTTTCAATACAATTTTGTTTGCATACTTCACTGTGTGGTATCATCTCATTGGTTTCATGCATGTCATGTTGTGTGTTTTCCCATTCAATTGCAACCATTGTGTGTGACGGATATGGCTTCATTAGCTTCATGAACATTGGGGGTGTAACATGTGATTTCCATTTCCATGTGGGTGAATGGGTTATTTGGTAGGGCTTTTTGGCTGTGGAGGCTGACCATTACGCACATGATTGGGGATTGTGAGGACCTGGTGGGGGCTGCCCATGGTGGCAGGGCGGTGGGGGGTGGTGGGAGACATGATTGGGGGCCTGGTGAAGGATGCCCCTGGTGGCTGGGGGGTGGGGGTGGTGGGAGACATGAGTGGGGGCATGGTGGAGGGTGCCCCTGCACTGCTGGGGGGTGGGGGTGCAGGGGGACATGAGTGGGGGCCTGGTGGAGGGTGACCCTGGATGCTGGGGGGTGGGGGTGCAGGGGGACATGAGTGGGGGCCTGGTGGAGGGTGCCCCTGCACTGCTGGGGGGTGGGGGTGCAGGGGGACATGAGTGGGGGCCTGGTGGAGGGTGACCCTGGATGCTGGGGGGTGGGGGTGGTGGGAGACATGAGTGGGGGCCTGGTGGAGGGTGCCCCTGGTGGCTGGGGGGTGGGGGTGGTGGGAGACATGAGTGGGGGCCTGGTGGAGGGTGCCCATGCACTGCTGGGGGGTGGTGGTGCAGGGGGACATGGGTGGGGGCCTGGTAGAGGCTGCCCCTGGTGGCTGTACAAAAATAACAAGGGTCCATGAGCCCAACTGAACAAAGGAAACCTACTAAAAAATCTACCTAAAAATCAACTATATACAAAAAGTGGAGCAGTGTCCGTCGACTCCAAATCATAATACGAAAGAAAGGAAACCTAAAACTAAAGAACTATATACAAAGGCGGCGGGCAAGTCCAGCGGCTCACTCTGTGGTGTCCCGGGCCAGGGCATCATCGAACTCCTGTTCGATGTCCCGGAGGAGGTCCAGTTCCATGGCCCCGAGGGTCCGCAGGGACGACGCTGTGTCCTCCTCCAACCCCCTGCGGATTGCCTCGAGGCACTCGGCCCGCCTCAGGGCCCTCCGCATGGAGTTCTCCGCCCTGACCATTGTGAGCCGCGCCTCTTCCGCCCGCCGCCGCTCCGCACCTATGGCGTGGCCCATCCGCTGCCACACGGAAAACACTCTCTGTCCTGGGTCCCCCTGCCCTCCGGCCGATGCCTGCCCCTCCGATGTCGAAAGCCCCGAGCCCTCATGGCTCCCACCATGTTGCTGCTGCTGCTGCTCTGCCTCTGCCCGTGCACTGCCTCCTGCTGCCTGCACATCCTCCGCCGGCTGGGGTGCACTTGTTGATGTGGCCACCCCTGCTGGACCACCGACTCCCGACTGTGGCAGGGATGCCTCCTCCACCAGCCTGGCCGCACCGTCAGAGGCAGCTCCACAGGGCACACAGGTGACTGATGGGTGGGAAGATGGCACAGAGGACGACTGGCGCGTAGGGGGTCCAGTTGAGGAGGGGGTCGGAGCAAGCCCCATCAGACGGAGGAATCCGGCCTGGGTGACCTGTCCCGGCAGGCTGACGTGGTCAACGAGCCATTCGAGATGACGTGCAGTCTCTCCATGAAAAGACTGCAGGTCACCTCGCATGGCCCGTTGACGCAACGCCACACCAGCCAGGACAGGCTCAACCCGGACCTGGATAGCCACGTCCGCAGGCAGAGGAAGGCCAGTTGACGTCAGCTCATCCCCTGCCTGGAAACGGGTCTGGACGTAGGCATCCCTGCTGGTGCAAGATGATGCAGGGACAGGATCGGGGACAGGATTGCACACAGGCACCTCCGTGGCGGCCTGTGCTGCCTCCTGTCCCTGGTCCTGGACTGCACCACTAGCACCAGTGGGATCCCCACCTCCAGACCCCGTCTCTGGTGCTTGCACGGCCTCCTCCTCCACCAGACCCCCCACCAACCTGGATGACTCCGTGCCATCTTCCCCTGTTGGGCCCTGTGGGGTCCCAGCTGCCCCTTCTGCTGCCGAGGAGTCCAACTCCAACCTCCGCCTCTTGGACCTCCCCCCGGCAGCTGCGGCCTGGGACGCGGCACCGGACTCCTCACTCCCCGACGAGATGACAACACGGGAGGGGAGCCGGGCCTTGCGTCTCCGGCTGGCGGTCGGATCCCCGCCGCTGTGCTCCACAGCACCTTCTCCGCCCTCTTCATCAGTTGACGCTGCAGACAGGGAGAAACAAAACACAGGCATCAGGGCACTGTACAATGGACACATACACACATGACAGTTGCACATGAGTGGCATTGGCAAACCTCAGACATGTCATCACAATCCCCAACACACATGTCATTGCAACTCGCACACATGAGCCATACCACAGCCATATCGCAACTGCCACCACCATCCATACACATACAACAGCATGAGCAGCCAAAGTTGACCCAGACATCACATGCAACACAGGAAGTGCACCACACATGTACACACACCACCACACTTGCATGCATGTGTACACCTCGGCCAAGTGTCGCACTGTTCAGACGGGCATCCATGTCACATCTGCCAATCAGGCTTACACATACCGCAGTCACATGCATCCATGTTGCATCACTGTTGCACCCTTGTCAAATACACACACATGCACATGTACACAGTGCTCATACATGCTGCCCAATACAACATACATGCGTGACATCACGGACATGTCTACTTACATACACATACATACAAACATGTGTGCACGCACAACTGCATTTGCCATGCAAGCCTACACACACAAGCACCATCCATGTCTCACACATTACAGCCCTCGCATGTGTCAGCCCCACGGCCATGTACACCCCCACCCATACTCGACCCCATACAAACAGATGTGCAACCTGCACAATACCGAATAATCACCACACGCACTGCTCACAATCAGGATGCATGTACACTCACCGCTCGACTCCAGACGGGTCTGCTTCTCCAGGACCTGGACGTGGAGCGCTGGGGATATGCGTTCCAGGACCCCCATCTGTTCTTCCGACAAGTGGCCCCGGCGCCCCTTGGCATCCGCTGCCTTCAAGAGGCGCCGGGCCTTGTTCAGGGTCCTGGACCTGAAGTCCTCCCAGCGCTTCCTGACATGTTGTAAGTCCCGGACTGCCACCCCCTCCGCGTTGATGGCAGTCACGATGTCAGTCCAGATCCGAGTCCGTCCTTCCTTGTCGGCGCGGGAACTTCCGAAGAGGGCATCATACTGCCCCAGGACTTGCTCCACCAGGACACCAACTTCGGTGGCACTGAAGCTGGTGCCCCTCTGCCTCTCTGGCCGGGGGTTGTCAGTGGTCACAGATGGTGTTTGCCCCGACATGACAACCCCAGAGGCAGGAGTGGGTGGGCAACTGGGTCCTGGGGCTGGGCTGTGAAGCGATGGAATTCCAGTCGGGAGTCTTCGGTACCAGCAGGGGTGGTCACAGCAACAGCACCCCTGGCTGATGTGCAGGCAGCAAATGGCAGTGCACGTGGGCAGCAGGCAGTCAGGCAGCAGCAGATTGTAGGTGGGAGCGTGCTCGGGGCTCTGGGGGGCAGTAGTTCGGCCTTCTGGGCAGGAGCGTGGTCTTCCGTGTGCTTACGCGTGGCCAGCTTGGTACGGAGTGATTTGGCACGTGAAAATCCTGCACGTCAGCGTGAAAATCGAGGAAAGGCCCTTAGCGCGTAAGCGCGTCAGCACGCATACGCGATTCTATTGGACCAAAGGCCCTCAGCGCGTAAGTGCGTCTGTGACGTGACCCGCACGGGTGTATCCCACACAGCACGTGATGACAGAGCACATGTGGAAAGACTGCACGTCAGAGTCTCATCGCGTGTGATTGGTGGAAATGGCCCTACACGCAGAAGTGACAAAGCGTGTAATAGGAGGAAATGTCCCTACACGCAGAAGTGACAAAGCGTGTAATTGGAGGAAATGTCCCTACACGCAGAAGTGACAAAGCGTGTAATTGGAGGAAATGTCCCTACACGCAGAAGTGACAAAGAGTGTAATTGGTGGAAATGGCCCTAGCGCGTACACGCCGCATAAGTGACGCTGGACGTGTGGGCCTGTATAAAAGGTACGCGTAGAACACCACTTCCTTGTACGTGCTTTTCGTGGAGAGCGAGTGGGTGAATTCTGTACTTCTTGTCGTTTCACACGCGATTTACTTCACGGCGTTTCAAGTTCGTATTCCCTGTTACCTCTGACAGCTTTTTCTCTTCTTTCGCTTTTACTGGTTTACCTGGGCCTGTTCCCTCAAACAGTGTTCCCTTCTACTGTTGTCCTGTCTCCTCAGACAGCGTACAAATCTTCTTTTGGCGGGGGTGTTGCCAACCAAACGTGCTCCTTTTACACGCTCGTTTACCAGGCAGACGGTGAGTCACGCACGTATCTAACATCTGTGCTTGCCCCGTGTGTAGCCTACCCCTTCAGAGGTCATTCTAGGCTGCGTGTGACACGCATACGTTCATTCTTGTGTTTCTGGGTGCCACAGCGTAGTGCAGGTTTTTCTTTCTGCACACGTGGTCTAGGAGGGGTTGCGTGCACGTCATCTCCCCTTTTTGGGCCTCCTGTGCGTTGCGTGACCCGTCATCTTTCCCCAGGGGTTACATTCAGCCTTGCTAGAGCACTAGGGTACAATTACCATCTGGTACCCAACCCCTAAGACCCCCAATTGCCCAGGACAATAGTCTACATCCACTCCCATACGCACATTAACATCAGTGCCATGGCTGGGAGGCGAGGATTCCGTAAGGGTGGCAAAGGTGGAAGAGCCACACGTGGTGGCCGTGGTGGATCCGGTAGGGGACGTGGTCGTAACTTGCAGGGTGAGCCTGTCCCCCCATGTGTGGAGGACCAGTCACGGGCACCCATAATCCCCCCCCCTCCCCCCCTCCCATTGAGGCTGATGTGGCTGACACCATCCATGCTCAGCCCTTGTTGGACCAGCCCATTGTGGCACCAGACCTGGCTGACTCCATGGCTGACTTCCAGGTCAGCAGGGCTGCGACACGTGCGCTGATGCACGTTGATGCCATCATGCCACGTGGATCTGGGGCAGCAAGGTCATCTGCTGCACCAAGGAGGCAGGGCGGAGAGGCTGCAGGGGCAGCTGCGGCTCCATCCACCCCAGCCCTCACACACCCAGCCAGGACAGTGTCGGTCCTAGTCCATGCTGCTGACATTCCCCCTGACACCATCACACTATTGCCAATGCCTGCACCAACTCCCATGCTGAGTGTGCAATCCCACACTCCTGATACAGAGTCCACCAGGGCTCCTGCCCCTAGTGTCCAGAGCGGCGCAGGACACTCAGGATCACCACCACCTTCCAAGCGGAAGAGGAAGAGTGCTCGTCCGGCACAGGCTGATGCCCCAGACACGGCTACACAGTCCGGCTCGTCCAGGAAGCCCAGCTTCACGGATGGCGAACTGAATGCACTTGTCGAGTATGTGTCCGGACATGACAACGAGATGGTCATTGTTGCAGGATCCAAGACCACACCTGCACAACGCCAGGCACACTGGCAGACCGTTGCGGACATCGTAAGTGCCCTTGGAATTGTGAGGCGCACAGCCAATGATTGCTATAAGCGCTGGAATGACCTAAAGCGCAGGGCAAAGAGTAAGCTGGCCTTAAGTCATGCCGCAACTCTAGTGACTGGAGGTGGGTCTCCAGTAGTAGACATGGAACTCACTCCACATGAGTCAGTCGCTGGGACCTACGTCACGGAGGAACAGATCCAAGGCATGGGAGATCTGGCTGATTACGAGGCATTGTCCGGTGAGTGCACATGCATGTGTGTGTCATCCATGTGCATGGTGTGTGTGTGAGGGCTTCTGTTTGTGTGCCAGGTGAGAGTGTGTGCGCCTGAGTCGTATGGGTCAGCCATGTGCTTCATGCAATCCTTCCTGCGCAGCTGCATTTGGCCATAGCAGTATCCCTTCTGCCAACAGTAGACATCTAGCCCAACTGCACGCCAGTTGCCCTTGAAGTGTCACCTTGCCACAACATATTTGCTTATTTTTCACTGCTCATTCAGTCAGTTTGTTTGCATTCCACCACTTTCACTAGGCATGTCGCTGTCCACTAGTCACATGTCTGACATGGGTATAGTAAAGTGGAGTGACTTTGTTACCTGGATATCATTTGTACACACATGTCCCTGTGCAATTGGACCATTTCAGACTGGCAGCTCCAGGTGAAAAATCTGACCTGTTAGAATTAGAAAAGCAATTACATGCGGGAACTGGACTGAATGAATAGGTGCTGCCCTCCTCTCCATCTTCACTCAATTGCAATGGTACATGCCATCTGTGTGATGGCATGTGTGTTTCACCTGGCAATCACAGGCCAATGTGTGATGCCACTGCCAGGCAGCATGCAGAAAATGTGTTCATCTTCCATCTTGGTGTCATCAGTGTGTGCCTTTTGCCTGCACTTCATACGCAGTGAGGGTGCATGCATGGGAGGGTTTTAGTCATGTGGGACATGTGTCAATCAAGTACTGGTTCTCTTGCTTCTCAGCCCTCATTGTGTGCCATGGTGCTAATGCCTGTTTCCATTTCTTTGTTTTCATGTCTTTGCAGGGGAAGACACACCTGATACTGCTGGGGTTGTGGAGATGGTGCAGACCCAGGAGGGGTCCGAGGGCCGACCAACCACCAGTGAGGGACGTGGTGTGGTGGTGGGGGAGAACCCACAAGTGCTGCAGGTCGTGCTCTCAAGGGGTGTCTCTGGCTGCACCTCCCCCGAGCTGTACTCAGGTGTTGATTCGGATGAGACCTACGTGCCGTCGCAGGTGAGTGTTCCAGGGAGGGATTCTGTTCTGTCTCACCCACCTGCACCAGGGTCAGGACCCTCCATGGGGATGTCAGTGTTGGCAGCTACGCCTTCGGTGGTTACGGATGCAGGGTCACACTCCGCGACATCTGATCCTGTTCCTGGGCCAGCAGATCAGAGGGGGAATGCAGTCCTGCAGCCTCAGGCAGTGCCGGCACAGCAAGGCGCAGTTCGCCTTGCCCCAGACAGGTGTGGTGCCCGCCGACGTGGTGGCCGTACGCCACCCGGCAATACCGCATGGGAGCAATCCATTTACGGTATGGCAACCCAACAGGCTGCATCATCCGAGATGATGGCTCAGGCCATGGATAGGGTGGCCACTTCCATTGTCCCCCCAGAAAGGCTGATGGAGCGACTAGAGCAGGCAACCGACTCCATCTGCCAGTCACACAGGGAGGACATGTTGGGGTCCAACAGGGACAGGCGGGCGGCACTGGCGACTCTGCAGGAGGCCATCTCCATTGAGTCCCAGGGCCACAGGGAAGCCCTGAGGCAGGAGCTCCTTCACCTCAGGACGACTCTTGTTGAGCTTGAGGCTTCAACACACCAAAGGACAGAACAGCAGCTGGAGCGTCTCACCCGTACGCTCTCAGCTGAGATGCAGGCAACGAGGGCGGAGGTCCGGGCATCCCGTGAGTTGTTGCATGGGGACCTCCGCACACTCATCCTCCAGAACCAGACCTACCACACCCGCATGCTTGCAGCCATGGAGGAGCAGACTAGGGCCTTGCGTGGGCTGCCTCCCATAGTGCAACCACATCCGGATGCAGCTGCACAGGGTGATAATAGAGACAGCAGTGATACTCCCACAATAGGGTAGCCGTGTGGGCCATGAGCCCATGGAGGTGTTTTATCTTCCCAGGATCCACGCAGGTGGGTTCTGGTGTGCATCCTGTCCTCGGACCTCCTGGGTGGCCTCCCCAACCCCCCCGGGCCCATCAATGGCCATTTTTGATTGTTTCTTATTTTTATTTTTATTTTGATTTCTTTTATTCCCAATTTTTTTGGGACGATCTGTTGGCTTCCGTGGTTCCTGTGGGCATACGCTGCATTGTGGCTGGGCACATGCAGGCTTGTAATGTATTTGGTTCAGATGCTTGGGTTTGAGTCACACACACCCCTCCTGCTTCCCGTTTCCATGGGTTTGCAAAGGGTGTGCCCAAGTGACAGTGAATTACACAGTGACGTTGGACTCCCATGAGCTGTGTGGCCAGTCTGTAGTCAATACTGTGTATACATTCATAGTGCATATTGCTGTTGTGTTGTACACTGCATGTTGCATTGATGTGTAACTCTTCTTCTGTGTCTACCTCCCAATTTGCAGGTCCCTTCCTCATGTCCACACAAGGACCTCTAGTCTGGAGATGGGGACCATGTTGGCAGCAGTGCACCTACAACTCTACATGGCGACAACACTGCACAGTTGGTAGTGGTGGGAGTGCAGGCATTTCCAGGTGGTGAGACTACTAATATGTAACATTTGTGATGTCATGTTAATGGTACTACGTGCTCAAGTATGTTGTTGGTCCGGCATTGCTGTGAGCATTTCAGGTGTTGCAGGTTTCTAATAGTGCCACTGTACATAGTGAGACTGATGTCATGTTGTGGGGATTACTTTGTTTACCTGCAATTAGCATGACATGGCACGGTGTGTCGTGTGGCGGTGCTGGGGTTGGGTTGGCTGACATGGCACTGTCCTCTTGTTGCATTTTGCAAGTGGGTATTCATTTTAGCTGCTTCCATGTGTAACTTCACAAAACTGCATTGGTGGTGTCTGTGTGGGTAGGGATGCACACATTGTGACACTTCCAGGTGAACAATCTCAGGCTGACATGGTATTCCCGGTTCATTCTCCAGACATTCAGGATCAGTGTCAGGTTGAGTCATCATTGATTGTCAGATGGAATGTGCCAGGGCAGTGTGCACTCCACAGGGGTGTGATTTCTATGTGAAGTAATTAGTCACTAGCTGTGTACGGGCTGCCTCGCCCCGTGCCCTTTCCCCTCCCATGCGCAGCGGCTGTGCATGTGGTTGGGGATGTGGGGCCACCACCATGTCCACGGCCAGGCCCCGGCGTGTTGCAACGTTGTGCAGGACACATGCTGCCACTATGATCCTGCACACTACTGGGGGAGCGTATAACAGCTGCCCGCCAGAACGGTCAAGGGAGCGAAAGCGTGACTTTAGCACTCCGAATGTGCGCTCCACTATGCCCCTGGTTGTAATGTGGGCTGTGTTATATCTTACCTGGGGTGGCGTGGTGGGGTTCCGAATTGGCGTCATCATGTGGGGGCTGAGAGGGTAGGCACTGTCCCCTGTGGAGGTGGTGATTGGTATCATTGGTGGGGTTGTGACCTTGCTCAGTATCCAACATGCATGCATGTGCAGTGGCATACATACTCACCAAGCAGCCATGTATCGCCATGCCGCCCAGCTTCTAGGTCCCGGCTTAGGGTGGACATTCGGTAAATGAAGCTGTCGTGGGTGGAGCCGGGATAGTTGGCATATACTGAGGTGATGATTCCCTTGGCATTACATGCTACCTGCACGTTGATGGAATGCCAGTGCTTGCGGTTCCTATAGATGTGCTCAGATGCCCTGGGGGGACGTAGAGCCACATGGGTGCAGTCGATGGCACCTAGCACTTTGGGGAATCGTGCCACAGCGTAAAAATCCAGGGCGGCAGCATGCCTTTCTGCAGGTGTTCTGGGCAGATATATGTGCCTGCGGACTGATGGGCGTGCAGTGATGATGTTCAAGACCTGGTGTAGGCAGCGTGACGGGGTGGCCTGTGACACCCCACCCACTATGGCACTTGTCCGCTGAAATGATCCAGTGGCTAAGAAGTGCAGTACATTGAGGACCTTCTCCAGGGGGCTGAGTGCTTGGGAGCACAGGGTGGGTGATGTGAGGTCATCCTCCCACTCACTCACCAGGTCCAGTATGATGTGTGGTGGAAACCTGTACCTCCCATACACCTGGTCATCAGGCATCCCGAAAAGGCTGGTTCTGGGTGTGAATATTCTGGCCCTGACTATCCTCCTCCTCCTCCTTTGGTAGCCCACTGCCACTGCTGCTAGGAACGGTATGTTCATCCTGCCATCTGAGCTTGTTATTGTTAAAGTCCGCAAATTTATGCTTTGCGCGTGTTCTAGGCGAGCGTGTGACCCGCGCACCCCTGGAATCCAGTTCCCAGTCCAATAGCATGTGGAAATTCACACGCACCACGGGATACAGCGTGTGACCCGCGCACCCCTGGAATCCAGTTCCCAGTCCAATAGCGTGTGGAAATTCACACGCACCACGGGATACAGGTTCGCTGACGTACTTGCGTGTGTAAGTGCCCGCGCACCCATGAAATACACGTACATAGGCCAATCGCGTGTACGCGCACTTTTGTCCAATTACACGCGATGACACTCTGACGTGCAGTATCTCCACGTGTGCCCCGTCATCACGTGCTGAGTGGGGAACACCCGTGCGGGTCACGTCACAGACGCGCTTACGCGCTGAGGGACTCTGGTCCAATAGAATCGCGTATGCGTGCTGACGCGCTTACGCGCTAAGGGCCTTTCCTCGGATTTCACGCTGACGTGCAGGATTTTCACGTGCCAAATCACTCCATATCAAGCTGGCCACGCGAAAACACACGGAAGCCCACGCTCCTGCCCAGAAGGCCGAGTTACTGCCCCCCAGTGCCCCGAGCAGCCTCCCACGTGCCATCTGCTGCTGCCTGCCTGCCTGCCTGCCTGCTGCCACCGTGCCCTGCCATTTGGTGCCTGCACATCAGCCATCTGCAGGGGTCCAGTTGCTGTGTCCACCCCTGCTGGAACTGAAGACTCCCGACTGGGATTACATCGCTCCACAGCCCAGCCCCAGGACCCAGTTGCCCACCCACACCTGCCTCTGGGGTTGCCATGTCGGGCACTTCCACATCTGGCACCAGTGGCAACCCCAGGCCAGAGGGGCAGAGGGGCACCGGCTTCACTGTCACCGAAGTTGGTGTCCTGGTGGAGCATGTCCTGGGGCAGTATGATGCCCTCTTTGGATCGTCCTGCGCCAGCAAGGAAGGACGGCAGAGGATCTGGGCCGACTGTGTGGTTGCCATCAACGCGGAGGTGGTGGCAACCCGCGACGTCCTGAAGATCAAGAAGCGCTGGGAGCACTCGAGGTTCAGGACCCTTGTGAAGGCCCGGCGCCTCGTGGAGGGGGGCCGGGGCCGCATGAGTTCCATCCAGATGAGGGTCCTGGAACGCGTACGCCCAGCGCTCCACGCCCAGATCCTTGAGAGGGAGGCCCATCTGGAGTTGAGCGGTAAGTGTCCATGCATTACTGTGTGAGACAGGGCATGTTGCGGTGTGCTGGTTCTATGATACTTGCCTGTATGTGTGCCATAGGCCATGTATGCATGTATGTGTGCAGGGACATCATGGTAATGCATGTGCGACCAGTGATGTGTGATGCACATGGTTGTTGCATGTGCTGAAATGCCGCATGGGGAGCCCTATGCAGATTTTGAACATGAGAGCATGCCAGTCTCTGTACCTGGACATGGGTGGGGGTGAGGGATGGGTGCTGATGCCAGGTACATATATGGTAGCCATGTCTGTGTGCCTGACCTGCGTGTCTGTGACTTGTGCATGCCATGGATGCATGACACATGTGTGTGACAATGCACAGATTCAGTAAAGCAGCCAAATTACCCTTGTATCCGCTGTGTTTGGTGTGTTTGGGGCCAGATGGATGTGACTGAGGTGAAGTGTGTGCATGTGATGGGCATGAGCCATGATGCATGTGAGTTACATATCATTGAATGTTTCAAGAGTCCATTGGACATGCATGGAAATGTCCATGGCATGCACCATGCCTGTTACTGTGTGTGTTTTGCCTGGACTGACCCATGTGTTGTGGAGGGACATGATGGAAGTGTACTTTGACAGTGGTGCTTATCTGCTATTGCTTCTTGTCTAGGGGACCATTGTACAGTGCCCTGATGCTTGTGTTCTTTGTCTCCCTCTACGCAGCGGCTAGTGAAGAAGAGGGCAGAGACGGCGCTGTGGAGCAAGGCGGCGGGGATGCCCCCACGGCTGCAGCGGAAGGGGTGGGTGAGCCCCCACAGGGGCCTGCTACGGTGGGAGACGGTGAGGAGCCATCCAGGTTGGTGGTTTGCACAGAGGAGGATGAGGCCGCCACTGGGGCACACATGGGGCCTGGTGGGGGCATCCCTGCTGGTGCAAGTGGTGCAGTCCAGGGCCAGGGGCAGGAGGCAGCACAGGTCACCGTGGAGGGGCCTGTGCATGTCGCTGTCCCTGACCCTGTGAGTGCACCACCATGCACCAGCAGGGATGCCCCGTCCCAGGCCTGTCCGCAGGTAGAGGGGATGTCCATGTCACCTGACTCCCCTCCACCTGCGGACGTGGGAACCCCTGGCCGTGCGGAGAAGGTCCTGATTGGGGTCGCGATGCGCACGGCTGTGATTCGTGATGCCGTGCGTGCTTCCCGGGAGGAGCACGCACGTCATCACGAAGTGCACCGTGCCGACGAGGCCCAATTGGGATCGGCCATGTTCGGGGGTTTCCTGCATGTGTTGGCCAATGTGGCGGCCCTCTCCTCCTCTGTGCAGGCTATCCACCAGTCGTTCTCCTTGCCGTCTTCCAGCCCAGATGCCACCAGGGCCCCCTGTGGACCTGCCCCGACCAATGCAGCCAGCTCGGTGGGGATCCCATCCCTGCCACAGTCGGGAGTCAGAGATCCAGCAGGGGTGGACACCAGAGCAACTGGACCCCAGCAGATGGAGGATGTGACGGCATCATCGGGCAGGGCACGTGCACGACGGCGTCGGTGGTTTCCATCAGCCTGGATGCCGTCGTGCTGGCACAGGCAGTTGCGTCGGAGGCAGCAGCAGGCTCAACGTGGGAGGCATCATGGCTCGGGGCCATCAACATCAGGGGTGCAGGCATCGGCCGGAGGGCAGGAGAACCCTGGAATGGGAGTGGCTTCCGTGTGGGAGCGGTTGTGCCAGCGGATAGGTGTGGAGCGGCAGCGGGCAGAGGAGGAACGGCTCACGATGGTCAGGGCGGAGGACTCCATGCGGAGGGCGCTGAGGCGGGCTGAGTGCCTCGAGGGTCTTCGCAGGGAGTTTGAGCTTGACACTGCGTTATCCCTGCGGGACCTGGGGGCCAGGGAACATGCCCGCCTCCAAGCCATTGACCAGGAGTTCGATGATGCCCTGGCCCATGACAACAACCAGTGAGCCGCCCGAATAGCCCGCTGCCTTTGTATATAGTTGTATAGTTAGGGTTAGGTTTCCTTTGTTTTTTTGATTTTTCTTTTGGTTGCGATTGGACAATGCACCACTTTTTTGTATATAGTTCAGTTTTTAGTTAGTAGTCATAGTTAGGTTTAATTTGGTTGGGCTCATGGACCCAGGATGATCTTCTTCATGGTTCTTCATTGGCTTATTTTAATTTTTCAGATTATTTTCTTGGACATTCATCTTGTTTTGTTTGATTTGCTTTGTGTTTTTTCTTATTTCATTTCCATTCTACTTGCTGTTCAATACATATTTTTTTAATCTTCAATGTGTCGTATCATCTCATTGCTTTCAGGCATGTCATGTTGGGTGTTTTGTCATTCACTTGCAGCCATTGTGTGTGACAGACATGTGTTGAATTGCATTATTTAAATTGGGGTTGTAACATGTAATTGCCTTTGATATGTGGGTGGGTGTGATAGTTGGTTGGGCCTTTTGGCAGGGGAGGATGGGCATTACGGACATGATTGGGGAATGTTGGGACCCAGGTGCAGGGGGGCATGGATTGGACATGGGTGGGGGCCTGCTGGCAGGTGCCCCACAGTGCTGGGGGGGTGGGGGTGGTGGGAGACATGAGTGGGGGCCTGGTGGAGGGTGCCCCTGCACTGCTGGGGTGTGGGGGTGGTGGGTGACATGAGTGGGGGCCTGGTGGAGGGTGACCCTGCACTGCTGGGGTGTGGGGGTGGTGGGTGACATGAGTGGGGGCCTGGTGGAGGGTGCCCCTGCACTGCTGGGGTGTGGGGGTGGTGGGTGACATGAGTGGGGGCCTGGTGGAGGCTGCCCCTGCACTGCTGGGGTGTGGGGGTGGTGGGAGACATGAGTGGGGGCCTGGTGGAGGGTGACCCTGCACTGCTGGGGTGTGGGGGTGGTGGGAGACATGAGTGGGGGCCTGGTGGAGGGTGACCCTGCACTGCTGGGGTGTGGGGGTGGTGGGTGACATGAGTGGGGGCCTGGTGGAGGGTGACCCTGGTGGCTGGGGTGTGGGGGTGATGGGAGACATGAGTGGGGGCCTGGTGGAGGCTGCCCCTGCACTGCTGGGGTGTGGGGGTGGTGGGAGACATGAGTGGGGGCCTGGTGGAGGCTGCCCCTGCACTGCTGGGGTGTGGGGGTGGTGGGAGACATGAGTGGGGGCCTGGTGGAGGGTGACCCTGCACTGCTGGGGTGTGGGGGTGGTGGGAGACATGAGTGGGGGCCTGGTGGAGGGTGCCCCTGCACTGCTGGGGGGTGGGGGTGGTGGGTGACATGAGTGGGGGCCTGGTGGAGGGTGCCCCTGCACTGCTGGGGTGTGGGGGTGGTGGGTGACATGAGTGGGGGCCTGGTGGAGGGTGCCCCTGGTGGCTGGGGGGTGGGGGCGGTGGGAGACATGAGTGGGGGCCTGGTGGAGGGTGCCCCTGCACTGCTGGGGTGTGGGGGTGGTGGGTGACATGAGTGGGGGCCTGGTGGAGGGTGCCCCTGCACTGCTGGGGGGTGGGGGTGGTGGGTGACATGAGTGGGGGCCTGGTGGAGGGTGCCCCTGCACTGCTGGGGTGTGGGGGTGGTGGGTGACATGAGTGGGGGCCTGGTGGAGGGTGCCCCTGGTGGCTGGGGGGTGGGGGTGGTGGGAGACATGAGTGGGGGCCTGGTGGAGGGTGCCCCTGCACTGCTGGGGTGTGGGGGTGGTGGGTGACATGAGTGGGGGCCTGGTGGAGGGTGACCCTGGTGGCTGGGGTGTGGGGTGATGGGAGACATGAGTGGGGGCCTGGTGGAGGCTGCCCCTGCACTGCTGGGGTGTGGGGGTGGTGGGTGACATGAGTGGGGTCCTGGTGGAGGGTGCCCCTGGTGGCTGGGGGGTGGGGGTGGTGGGAGACATGAGTGGGGGCCTGGTGGAGGGTGCCCCTGCACTGCTGGGGTGTGGGGGTGGTGGGTGACATGAGTGGGGGCCTGGTGGAGGGTGACCCTGGTGGCTGGGGTGTGGGGTGATGGGAGACATGAGTGGGGGCCTGGTGGAGGCTGCCCCTGCACTGCTGGGGTGTGGGGGTGGTGGGAGACATGAGTGGGGGCCTGGTGGAGGGTGGCCCTGCACTGCTGGGGTGTGGGGGTGGTGGGAGACATGAGTGGGGGCCTGGTGGAGGGTGACCCTGCACTGCTGGGGTGTGGGGGTGGTGGGAGACATGAGTGGGGGCCTGGTGGAGGGTGCCCCTGCACTGCTGGGGGGTGGGGGTGGTGGGTGACATGAGTGGGGGCCTGGTGGAGGGTGCCCCTGGTGGCTGGGGGGTGGGGGTGATGGGAGACATGAGTGGGGGCCTGGTGGAGGTTGACCCTGCACTGCTGGGGTGTGGGGGTGGTGGGAGACATGAGTGGGGGCCTGGTGGAGGGTGACCCTGGTGGCTGGGGGGTGGGGGTGGTGGGAGACATGAGTTGGACATGGGTGGGGGCCTGCTGGCAGGTGCCCCACAGTGCTGGGGGGTGGGGGTGGTGGGGGACATGAGTTGGACATGGGTGGGGGCCTGCTGGCAGGTGCCTCACAGTGCTGGGGGGTGGGGGTGCAAGGGGACATGAGTTGGTGGTCATTAGTTCAAGGAGACATGTGCCTTTGCTGGGGGGCATGCCCATGGTGGGTGGGCTGCCTGCGGGACATGACCAGGGATGCAGGGTAGTCCCCTGTGGTGTGGGCTGCCTGCAGGGGCCGTGGAGGGTGTACAGGGTACACCTGGGAGGACCCACACTGTCAAATCACATGTGGAACTTCCCGCGCACCCCTGAAATACACGCGCCCAGGCTATTCGCGTGTGGAACTTCCCGCGCACCCCTGAAATACATGCGCCCCCAGGCCATTCGCGTGTGGAACTTCCCGCGCACCCCTGAAATACACGCGCCCAGGCTATTCGCGTGTGGAACTTCCCGCGCACCCCTGAAATACACGCGCCCAGGCTATTCGCGTGTGGAACTTCCCGCGCACCCCTGGAATACACGCGCCCCCAGGCTATTCGCGTGTGGAACTTCCCGCGCACCCCTGGAATACACGCGCCCAGCCTATTCGCGTGTGGAACTTCCCGCGCACCCCTGAAATACACGCGCCCAGGCTATTCGCGTATGGAACTTCCCGCGCACCCCTGAAATACACGCGCCCAGGCTATTCGCGTGTGGAACTTCCCGCGCACCCCTGGAATACACGCGCCCAGGCTATTCGCGTGTGGAACTTCCCGCGCACCCCTGAAATACACGCGCCCCCAGGCTATTCGCGTGTGGAACTTCCCGCGCACCCCTGAAATACACGCGCCCAGGCTATTCGCGTGTGGAACTTCCCGCGCACCCCTGAAATACACGCGCCCAGGCTATTCGCGTGTTGAACTTCCCGCGCACCCCTGGAATACACGCGCCCCCAGGCTATTCGCGTGTGGAACTTCCCGCGCACCCCTGGAATACACGTAGCCCGCTCCTCCAGGCCCGATCGCGTGAGGAACTTCACGCGAACCCCTGTAATACACGTAGCCCGCTACCCCAGGCCCGATCGCGTGAGGAACTTCACGCGAACCCCTGTAATACACGTAGCCCGCTCCCCCAGGCCCGATCGCGTGAGGAACTTCACGCGAACCCCTGTAATACACGTAGCCCGCTCCCCCAGGCCCGATCGCGTGTGAAACTTCATGCGAACCCCTGATATACACGTAGCACGCTCCCCCAGGCCCGATCGCGTGAGGTACTTCACGCGAACCCCTGTAATACACGTAGCCCGCTCCCCAGACCCGATCGCGTGTGAAACTTCACGCGAACCCCTGGAATACACGTAGCCCGCTCCCCCAGGCCCGATCGCGTGAATAACTTCACGCGAACCCCTGTGATGCACGTACCCTGCTGAAATCGCGTGTTAGACTTCCCGCGCACCCCGGTATCCACGCACACGTATTTTTTGTCAGCGGGTGTCCGTGTTTGTGGGTACCCCTTTGCACGTCATTTTTCCTGGAGGGCCACAGTATGGGACATTCATCATGGCAGTATATAGGTGCTATTTGTTGGCGCACCTTTTGGCGCACATTTCTTACAGCCGCAGAGACGCTACCGCCTGCTTTCTTGTGGCGGTCGTGTTTGTGCCTGTGCGCTGGTTTGAGCGTGCGCTTTTTTGCCCTATTCTATTCCATGAATACGTGTTGTAGGCGAGCGTGTGGGCGTTCCGCGCACTTGTGCCCTGTACTTCCCCCGTGACGCCCACATTTTGGCAAGTTGTTCCCCATTCCGAGTGTTACGCCCGTGTTCCGCCTACTTTTGTTGCGTGCGCCGCGCTATGTGCGAATTTCGCTGTGGCCTGTGCGATTTTCGCTGTGACCTGGCGCACGCTGTTAGATGGCCTGTGCGCCAACGTGCGCCGCGCACTTTTTTATCGCACATCCGCTGGTTTTCTCGCGCACGGCCTTCCATGAATCGACGTGCGCTGCTTTTCGTGCGATTTTCGCAATTGCACTGCGATTTTCGCTATTCCACTGCGATTCGCACGTTTTTGCCCACTTGCGCCGCGCTAATTATTCCATGAATCGGCCTGTAAATCTCTAGTAATATCAGAAGGCATGCCTGTTTTCAAAGTGAACATTTGGATGAATCAGGTACAATTTTTTTTAGAGTTGTACAACTTTTCCCTTATTGTGAATTAGGCACTGGAATATACAATATTATTTACATAGGTTGAAAGATGGGCTAAAATTGAATTAACAGAGTCTCATGAATGGATCTGTAAGATTAAAATTATAGCAGATAATACCAGTAACTAGCAAAGTCACCTCACCACCCTCTGCCAACAGCCGCACAACAGCACAGTTAGCGGCCTTGTCACCGCCGGGCTTAACGCCGCAAGGGTGCTTCCAGACTTGTTAAAAGCCCGTGGGCTAGTCACGTGCTTGGTCACGTGGAGCGCTGAAGACACGCCTCCTCCAGGAAGCGGTACGGCAAGAGCTACGGCTCGCAATGCCGTGTGGAACAGTGCAGTAGAAACGTCTGCGCTTCGTGTTCCAACACTTGTAGAGGCACAACAATATGCCGCTCGGGCGCTTCCAGACTTGTTAAAAGCCCGTGGGCTAGGCAGGTGCTTGGTCACGTGGAGCGCTGAAGACACGCCTCCTCCAGGAAGCGGTACGGCAAGAGCTACGGCTCGCAATGCCGTGTGGAGCAGTGCAGTAGAAACGTCTGCGCTTCGTGTTCCAACACTTGTAGAGGCACAACAATACGCCGCTCGGGCGCTTCCAGACTTGTTAAAAGCCCGTGGGCTAGTCATGTGCTTGGTCACGTGGAGCGCTGAAGACACGCCTCCTCCAGGAAGCGGTACGGCAAGAGCTACAGCTCGCAATGCCGTGTGGAGCAGTGCAGTAGAAACGTCTGCGCTTCGTGTTCCAACACTTGTAGAGGCACAAAAATACCATTTATTTTGGACAGTTGCAGTGGTTCGCCAGAGTTTCTCCACTGTGGAGAGGTAAAGGGGAGAAGGTAAGGTTACACAAGCTTTTAAAATAAGGGGAGTTGATAAACAAAATTATGTCTTACACCCCTTCTTTTTAACTTATTTACAAAAATCTTGTATTGCTCGGTATGCAGCCCAGATGCTGATGTTCCACACTTCACTAGCATAGAATCTCTGATATTCTCATATGTAGATGATAGTGTCCTATTGAGGACACTATCATTAACTATCATTATCTCATATAACTATTGAGCTTGCTCCAGACAATGATTGATCATTTACACCAAGCATATGGACACCTTACGTCTAAAGAGAACACAAAAATATCAATGACAATTAATATTTGCAGGAAGGATTTTGGCTGCAGTTTGAGGGTTTTGTACTAAATGAGTCAATGCAAAGAGGGTACAGTTAAAGGAAGGACTTACTTCCAAAGATGACACTGTAGCCTCGAGTAAGCAAACCGCTTCTTTACATCAGGCTCTTGTTACAGGTTATCAGGTTACAGGCATAAGGTAAGCATATAAGTTAAAAGACATACAGAGACATCCACCAGCAATCTCTCATCCAGGCAGCTCCCCTCCAACTGACACTCAACAGAGCACTCTCAAGGGAAACACTCACTCAGCATTCTGCATCCAACCTTCCACAAGCATTCCACAACTCACAGCACAGACGCATTGGGAAAAGATGGTTACACAAATACCTCTTTTGATTATTTGGGGGTTAATGTTACCATATTTAGGGCCTAGCTGACAAAATGACACAGGCCATTAGCAATGTTTTTTTTCACCTGCCCAAAATGGATTAGTCAGTGGACCTTATGCTACAGTTGTACAGAGCAAAGGCGAAGTCAGTAGCTTGTTGTGGGCTGGGTCTATGGGGAATGAGGGATGGGGCTGCCCTACAACAAGTAGAGAGAAGAAAACACTGTTGGTGCTTCCACAACCAGCCCCAACTTGGTAGTTCATAAGGAACTGTAGTCACCCTATTTGGAGGATGAAACAATATCTGCATATATGTCTTTCGAATTAGATGTGCAGATGAACCCAAATGCATCTTTAATGAGAACTTTGAAACAAGTGTTTATGTATTTATTTTAAAGTTATAGTGCCCTGAGGCATCTAGGTGCTAGATTCAGTACACGTGTGGTAGCACAGTTCGCAGTGTGCAGGACTAAGCATAACAGTTTCAGCATAAGAGCAGATTGGAAATACACATTCGGGTAAAGCCTCACCTCATAGTGCAGAGGGCTACATCGGGTGTACAGGTAGGCATAATAGGCAACATATGAGTGCATGCACATTTCAGTAAAGTCTCACCTCATGGTGCAGGGGACCATCAGGTGTACAAATAGGTATAATAGGAACATTCCGGTCAAACCTCACCTCATTGTGCAGGGTGATACATCGGGTGTATAGGTAGGCATAATATGCAACAGGTGTGTAAGTGCACTTTCTGGTAAAGTCTCACCTCATGGTGCAGGGGGCAGCATCGGGTTTACACGAATGACAAGCAGAAAAAAAACCTGTGTAAAGAATCAAAACAACCCACCACTTACTGGAAATACATAAAAGTACAGTCAGCATAGAGGGTCACTGCAGGCATAGGGAACATTCGAGCAATGGCAGGCTCAGGAGATGGAGGTGTAACAAATCATGAAATGAGGTGGGTCATGACTGCGCATACTGTTAATGCCACACTCAAATTAACAGGGAGCTACATCAGTTGTGCGTGGTCTTGGCATTAAAGGATGTGCACGGTAATGTGCAAATATGCAAGCATTAAAAGAAGCACACTGTGTTGTGTAGGTATGCACCATGAAAGCCTCACAAGTGTACTAGACTTCCCAAAGTGTGAGCGGCATGAACGAGATGCCACAGCGGGCGCGAGGCACTGAGGGACTAACAACAGGTCAGCGCTGAGAAACCATTTTCATGGTGCACATGGACACCACCGAACAGTATACACTTATATTACCCACGCAAAAGTATACAGGAAACGCATGCCACCAGCACCTCTACTGACATTAACGCTCACGCTTTGGGAAATCCAGTAGGCTTCGAGATAGGGAACCGCATCTCACAAAATGCACAGAGATCGCAAATGCCCTTCTTTTGTAAAAGATGCAAACCCATCGCGCTCAAAATTATTCTTACGGCCAAGCTTGAATTATAATCAACAAAAACACTCTCTCTAACAACTCAAGAAAAAACTAAATCCTGCACTTTGACCCTGACATATTCTTACAAGAATAGTCCTACAGGTTCCTCTCATGAGAATGCGCCTCTTGTAGATGGCACAACAGAAGGAAAGGAGCATCCCCCAGCCCAGACGGAGATACATGATTCTTGGGCATGAGGTAAAGATTACAAATCCAAACTCTATAATGTTTGTCTAGTAAAGGCAAGGAAACTCGGGGTAAATAGAGGCTCTACCGCCTCTGTATGGGCAGGAGTACCCATCCCCTCATAGGGAACATGCCAAGACTAGATCGATCTGATCTCTCATAGTGATTGTGGCATTTATATGCAAACAAAGGTGATGCTCAGCACACCCAGGTGACATTTTTTTTTTTAATTCTTCCCCAGGTCAGGCATGGAGGCCCCGCCATATCTGATGGCCAAAGCGATTGTTAAGACGCACTAAAACCACAGCTCCTGAAGATGACTACACCTACTTTGTCATCGAAACCGGTCGACCCCTCCATTGTATGATATCCCTGACAGAAATTGGGATGCAGTATATGTTCACTAAAAACCTCTATGTTGGTAGTACTGACACCGAACTGGTGGTATTTATAAGATTCATCTGGTGAGAAGTGAGGAAAAATATAACCCACAGGTTACTGGCACAAAATAGGCACTTAGTCCCGGTATACTGAATTGTTATGACAGTTTACCAAAAGAACCACCACCTTTTTTTAAATCTTTCTTTTTTTAAAAATCTTTTTATGGTGGTTGAACCATGAACATACCAACTGATCTCTACAGTATGCAGACACTTCTTTGGGGGTGAATAATGAAAAAAACGGCGCCTAGCCGGAAGGAAATTCTTCCCCCTCGAAATGTTAATGCAAGAAATATAGACTTGCTTCAACAATTCTTGTTTCGAAATATGCTGTAATACTATACATTGTAGAAGCAGGGATAGATTCTCTCTACTCTTTCCTATTAGCTAGGCGGTGCACCAGCTTTGACCTAGGGACAGCATTACCCTATAGGGGTAGGGTGTGCTTCTGGCCAGGGAAAGTGCTAGCACATACTTTTAAGTGTCTGCTGTTAAACAAACTGTTGATACAAATAAGAAGCATGCTCTATGATTGTTTGTGTGTGATATAGTACATTTAAAGCAACATTATATTAAATCTATAAACAAAGAGGGTTTCCTCTACCGTATCCTCTGGTAGGAGTCCTGAATCCTATGTGAATTGGCCCCAAAATGTTGGGGTTATTATTTAGTCACACGGCTCTGATGCGACTGCACCGATCTCAATGCAGAGCCGCAAACTGATTCTGAAATATTCTTTTGCACTCGTTTGTTTTTCTGCCCTAAGCACAAATATTTTAGACAGGTAAAATTGACTGCAATCCTGAGAGAGAACATCCTCAGGCGTCATCTGCCTTCCTCTCTTTTTTGAGCAAAGCACTTGCATTAGGAATCATTTAATATTAACAACGTTTGATTTGATCCTATAATTATATTTTTGAGACGTTTGGATATATTCAAACTTTTATCTAATATTTCATAACTTTGCTTGTTTAAATTGTGTAGTTTTAAAACCTATTTATGGTTTAAATATGTTATGGGATGTTGCTCGATCCCTATATAGAGACGTTTTTAATTGAAAAAGAAAATGAGCACATAAACATGTTCACAGATATGAGTCAAATTCACAGAGATGTTATTCTAAATGACCCTTGACTTGACCTTGCCCTGGGCTGTTAGATTCACATTCTAGCTAATGTGCCTGTCGAGGTTTAACTCAGGAGAAATCAGGTTTGTTCGAACGGTAGCGTTTTTGTCAATTGATGCCATTGTAATTATAACGTAGCTGCCCTCCTGACAAAACAAAAGAAACGCATTTTAAACACAGCAACAAGCAGCAAGCAGCAAATCGGGAGACACTGTGAAGAACATGTACCATATATTTTCTTGAGAGTGAGGGTGGGCGGGCAGGGGAGGGGGCTACATCTAAGAAGATGCAAAAGGTTATACGCTGCTCTGTTGTGACAGTAATTCGTTAATTTGCACAGCATGGGAACAGTGGGAAGGACGGTAAGGGGGTTTATGAAGAGGACCATCAGGAGGAAACAAGCGCTGAAGGGTAGAGCTGAAAGATGTTGAGTGGGTCACATGTTGCAAGAGGAGAAGGGGTTACGTGATGGAGTGCTGAGGGAAAGCTCTTGAGTGGGTCACAGGTGCGGAAGGTGCAACGTGAAGGATAGGGGTAAAGCTGTTGAGAGGTCACGGATACGTGCTTCCACTGTAATATGAAAGAAAAAAAAGCACTTCAGGGCTGATCTGCCAAGTTGTGTTGAGAATGGGCTGCTTTGCTTGCGATGACTGTGGAGGCCTGCTGAGCTACGCTGTTTGTTTATGACCGCATCCATCATGGGTACATATTGCGCCAGACATAACCACTGGTGTAACGAGGGCCCCCGCAATCCCCGCGGTGCGGGGGGCCCCACCAGCATCTGTTCTGAGAGGAGGCCCCACTTGGAGAAAAAAAAAGAAACATTTTTTTTTTTCAAAAAAAATCTTTTTTTTTCTTTTTGATTTCACTCTGCCTTCATAGAGAAATTATTTCTTTAACAGAAATAATTTCTTTATGCAGGCAGAGTGACTACAAAAAGAAACTTTCTTTTTGAAGTCCGAGGGATACCCCCACCCTATGCCATGGAAGACCCTATGCTGGAGGCTTCCATGTCATAGAGTGGAGGGAGCCCTATGACTTCAAAAAGAAAGTTTATTTTTGAAGTCACTCTGCATTCATAAAGAAATTATTTCCGTTATGGTTCGGTCTTAACGGAAATAATTTATTTATGAAGACAGTGACTTCAAAAATATACAATTTCTTTTTGAAGTAATAGGGCTCCCCTCAACCCCATGACGTGTGTGTGTAAGTGTATGTGAAAGGGTGCACACTTAAATGTACGGGTGACTGTGCCTGGGTGTGCCTGCATGGTGAAAGGGTGCACACTTAAATGTATAGGTGGCTGCCTGCATGAGTGTATGGTGAAAGGGTGCACACTTAAATGTATGGGTGGGTGCCTCGGTGTGTGTGCCTGTATGATGAAAGGGTGCACACTTAAATGTGCGGGTGGCTGCTTGTGTGTGCCTTTATAGTGAAAGGGTGCACAGTTAAATGTATGGATGGCTGGGTGCGCATGTGTCTATATGGTGAATGGTGTGTGTGCTTGCGTTCAGGGGTGCAACAAAAACTACATTTCGGGGGGGCTAATCCTTTAAATGTTGGGAGAGGTGCTAACTTCACGGGTGGTGGGGGAGGTGCAAACTTATTTGTGTGGGGGCATCTAATTTCTTTACGCATTTTAACAAGACTATTCTAGTGCAGCTTCAAAGTTACAAGCAGTTCACTCTCTCCTTTAAGGTTGAAAGCTCCCACTTATGGACTGCTGCAAGAATGAGTGGGCTCCTGTTCCCTCTCTACCCTTCCAATCACTCCCCTGGCATGCAAGTACTAAACCCACATCACAATTTCAATTGCCTAAAAAAAATTGACATTTGAATGCAGGTACTAACAGTGAAATGCTTTATGTTAGTAATTGTTGGGGTCTTGTTAACAGAGAAACCTAGGTGCCATTTAACATCTGTGTCCTGTTCTGTCCGGCAAATGCTCTGAAGGTCATCCAGGTCGAGTCAACATAGCCCAACATTACAGAGTGGGGCGGAGAGTGCTGAATCCCAGTCAACTCAATGGTGTTGCACCACTACTTGTGCTTAATGCCTTGATTAGTTATTGGTAATCTTCATTACTCCTAGCCCTATTCTTCCCCGTCCCAGTACTTGTGTATGAGGCACTCTACCTCACACATAAGTACTGGGATGCGTTAGAGTACATGGAGGTAATGCCTGACTTAGCTACCTGTAATCTTCATTACTCCTAGTCCCACTCCCCAGTACTTACCTATGAGGAAAGGAGTCTCATACGTAAACTCTGGGACAAGGAAGAGGGACGTGGAGATAATTCTGGGCCAAGAGCTGATTTTGGAGTTTGGGGTAGGAGTGGGAGGTACAGGGGATGTGTATGGGGGGGAGGGCAGGATTGTTTGACAAATCATAATGGTTGTCCATGTCCAGTTTAAGCAGGCATGATAAGTGGTATTGGTGGCTAGAGAGTCATTTTGGTGCAGCCAGTCTAGTCATTCCTCAGTTTAGTATTACTTATTTTTTTATAACTGGGCATTTCTGATAAAGCAGTCCTGCTAAGTGTAATTACCAGGCTAGACTGGAATTTGGGTACTTCCACACTACCCGTTTCTTACTGCAGCATTGTATATTTTTCTGGCCATCTGTGATAAAATGATATGATATAAGTCATTTATAACACGCCTGTACACACGTGTTTTTAGGTGTGACAAAACAAGGGAAAGAAGAACGAGGGAGGACAATACAAACAATCTTACCAGGCCTTGTGACATTCAGATTGTGCAGGCGTGAGAACGAGAGGTGCAAGGGGAAAGCAAGGGGGGAAGTGCAAGGGAGAGGGGAGGGAAAGAAAGGGCAGCAATGATCTGAGTAAGTACAGCCAGGGCAGTACAACTCTGGGTAGTGCAAGGAGAACAAGGGACAGTAGGGTTACAGTTACAGCCCCTAAGTGCGTGGTAGGCCCAGGGGCCGTGCAAGGGTGACTGATCAAGAAAAAGTCTGGACTCAGTGAGACTCTGAGGGTAGCCAATCAACCAGTCGGTACAGCACACAGGTAGGTCGGGTAGGCTAGCAGGGGAGGGAGAGAAAGAAAGCAGACGAGAAGAGGAACGTTTTGAAAAGCTTCCTGATCTTTACTTGGTCCGACTCAAGTTTGAGAGGGGCAGGGAGGCCTTTCCAGAAGGAGGCACCTGCAGAGGAGAGAGATCTACCCCCACCCCCACTTGCCTGGAGAAGCGTCTAATCCTTAGAGAGTTGGAGGTAGCTGAGCGAAGGGCTTGAGAAGGAAGATAATTTGGAAAAGAGCGTTAGATGTAGTGTGGGCCTGGTCCCAGAAAGCTTTGTGGACAATGCAAAAGGTCTTTAACTTGATCTTTGCAGCAACCGAGAGCCAGTGGAGGTATTTCAAGGCTGGAGGGATATGATCCCTGGGCTTGAGGCCTAGGATTAGTCTGGCAGTCCTGTTCGGGATTAGTTGCAGAGGGCAGAGTGTAGAGGAAGGCAGGTTGAGAAAGAGGCTGTTGCAGTAGTCCAGGCTAGAGAGAACCAGGGCTCTGGAGACAGTGAGCTTCTGGGGGAAAGTGAGAAGGGGAAGAGTCCCTTTGAGGAGGAGCAGCTGGTAGTGGGACTTCTTGGCAACGTCTGAGATGTGAGATGAGAAAGAGATAGTGGAGTCAAAGATGACAATATTTTTTGCCTTGCAGGAAGGCGAATGAAGAGGCGGCCAGAGTGCAAGAGGGAAAGCCAGGACAGGAGTCCCAATGAGAAGGATCCCCATCTTACTGGCATTAAGTGAGAGATCGTTGGAGGTGCACCGATCCTGAATCCTGGATAGACAGTCAGGAATGAGAGAGAGAGGAAAGGAGTTCAAGGGGGAGCCTGAAGGAAAGCTGAGTGTCATCCGCATAAGAGGAGAAGGTAGAGATCAGGTGGGCCAAAGGGGCCAAGGAGAGGTTGAAAAACATTGGTGAGAGGATGGAGCCATGGGGAGCGCCACAAGTACAGAGAGATGTGGTGGAGAGAAAGGAACCAAGTTGCACCTCGGAGGGATGGTCCAAGAGGAAGGAGGACAGCCACTCAAGGACCTGATCCGTGATGCCCAGCTTCTCATGGAGTCGATTGATCAGGATGGCATGGTTGACCGTGTCAAAAGCAGAGGAAATATCAAGGAGGATGAGGAAAGAAGGAATGCTGTAATCAAGGTCAGAGAGCAGATCTTCACAGGTGTTCAGGGGAGCAGTGTCCGTGTCTCTGGCAGCTCTGAAGCCAGACTGATGGTCATGGAGACAACCAACAGATTAAGTGTGGAGAGTAAGCTGGGAGATGCCCAGTTCTTTCCAACAGTTTTCCCAGGAAAGCAGTGATGGCGATAGTTTGCCGGGCAGGCAGGAAAGGCAGATGGCTTCTTGAGGAGTGGGTGCACAAGGAAGTGCTTAAGTTGAGAGGGGGACTTTCCAGTGGTGAAAGAGTGATTACAGAAATCGGCCAAGGCTGGGCAAGGGTGTCAATATGGTCCTTGATGGTTCTAGAGGAGCAGGGGAACACCTGTTTGGGCAACACTTTCATAGATCAGACTTGTCTAGAAACCTCATCAGGTATTGTCAGGGAGAAAGGAGTAAGAGAAGTAGAAATGGCGAAAGGGGGGGCAAAGAATAAGAGGGAGAGGAAGAGGAGATGGAGGACAGGATGTTTTAGCTGAGAAGTGAGAGAACAGAGACATACAGAGGGCCTCGGAGGGAACAGGAGAGGTAAAGACTGCTACAGGATTGACCAGTTACTTGCAGATCTGAAAGAGTTTGGCCCTGTTGTTAGAGGCCATAAAGACACAGACTTGAATGTGTGTTCTCTTCTTGATGAGTGTTATTGCTTCGACTGGCATTTTGATGCAGCCTGTCTAGGTATGTCTAAATGCAGCCTTGCATGCTTTACTGTAATGTTATTACGTGTCTACACTGGTCTACATTGTGCAGACAGTTGGACATGTTTTCATTGTGGCATGACATTTTTAATAGCAACGCATTAATGTTGCTGTGAACTGTTGGTGACTTGCATATATTGGATTGGTGTTACCATACAAAACCATTGCAAACACAATATGGCTTTTTAGACAATTTTTTTTCAGAAAGTGTGCTGTATATTTATATCTTTCTCCGGGTGCAATGTGTGGCATACCCCTTCAACAGCACATTTGTGCGTATTGCACAAGCATGATAATCTAGGCCGGCCCAGAGTGTGGCACGACCCGTGATTTGTTGCTTAGTTGGGGAGGGGGGCCCTCAGCATGGCTCGCAGGGAGGCCCCCACATTGTGTGTTATGCCACTGGACATAAAATGATGCTTTGGCAGAATGGGAGTATGGCATATTATGAGATGGATTATTCAAGTGCCGATTATGCAGCAAAAAGACATTTTATTGTGTTGTGAGTCAGATTTAGTAGTAAGAAAATACAAATGAAAAACCGTTTGTGTTGGCTGGAATTCTATTTAGAGTGAAATCTATGAAATATGATTGACCAATAGGTGATCAATTCAAATGTAGAGGTACTTTAACACTCAGATTGGAAAACATAAGAATGTATTGCAGGCAAGCAATTCTAGAAAGTATGTGTGGTTTCATTGGAAGACTTACTTAAAAATGTGTATGATTTGCATAGGTTTCTTGTGGTATATGGCAAAATAAGTACTTGATATTGGTGCACAATTTTCTGCGAGTGGTTTGGTGGCAGTTTGCTACTCCTACTGATATTGACATGCGTCATATTTGCAATCCTCACTGCATTTTTCTTAATTTAGAACGTCTGAACGAGGGGTATGCAACATTTGGTACTGAAAATGCTTCAGACAACAACTCCCATTAGCATGGCAGCATAGTTAACGGTGAACATATGGAGAGCCAGGGGATTCAGTCCCCTGATTAATGATGGGCAACATCCAAGTTGAGGCGAGCAACTTAAATACCAATAATGAACACGTTTCACCTATGGCCAGTGACATATGATATGATAAGTCATTTATAATGCGCCTGTACACAAGTGTTTCTAGGTCTGACAAGACAAGGGAAGGAAGACAGAGGGAGGACAAGACAAGCGATCTTACTAGGCCTTGTGTCATTCAGATCTTGCAAGTGCGAGAACGAGAAGTGCAAGGGGAAAGAGAGGGGGGGTGCAAGGGAGAGGGGAGGGGAAAACTGGGCATCAATGTTCTGCTTAATTGCAGCCAGTGCAGTGCAGCTCTGGGTAGTGCAAGGAAAACAAGTTTGTGGTTGGCCCATAGGCAGTGCAAGGGTGACTGATCAAGAAAGAGCCTTGCACCGAGTGAGACTCTGAGGGTAGCCAAGCAACCAGTCGGTACAGCAGACAGGTTGGTCAGGTAGGTCAGCAGGGGAGGGAGAAAGAGAAAGCAGAGGAGAAGAGGAAAGTTTTGAGCTGTTTCCGGAACCACAGGTGATCAGGCTCAATTGTGAGAGGGGCAGGGAGGCCATTCCAGAAGGAGGCACCTGCAGAGGAGAGAGATTTACCCCCCACTCTCTGTCTGAGGAAGCATCTAACACGTAAAGAGTCAGAGGTAGCTGAGCGAAATGTTCGAGAAGTACTGTATCTTGGAAGAGAGTATTGGATGTAGGGCAGGCCCTGACCCCAGAAAGCCTTGTGGACAATGAAAAGGGTCTTGAACTTGATCCTTGCAGCCGCAGGGACCCAGTGGAGAGATTCCAAGGCTGGAGAGATACGGTCCTTGGGCTTGAGGCCAAGTATAAGTCTCACAGTCCAGGAATGCTGGAATCAAGATTAGAGAGCAGATCTTCACGGGTGTTCAGGAGAGCAGTTTCTGTGCCTCTGGCAGTTCTGAAGCCAGACTGATGGTCATGGAGACAACCAACAGATTCAGTGTGGAGAGTAAGCTGGGAGATGGCCAGAATTTCCAAGAGTTTGCCCAGGAAAGCGGTTATGGAGATTGGGCAATAGTTTGCTAGGCAGGTGGGGTTGGCAGATGGCTTCTTGAGGAGGGGGTGCACAAGGAAGTGTTTAAGGGGAGAGATACACAAAGTTCCAGTGACAAAATAGTTATTATAATAATCGTCCAAGGCTGGAGCAAGGGTGTCAATATGGTCCCTGATGGTTCTGGAGGAGCAGGGGAGCACCTGTTTGGATGACACTTTCATAGATCAGACTTGTCTAGAAACCTTGTCAGGTCTTGTCAAAGAGAAGGAGGAGGAGAGGGAGAGATGGCCAAAGGGGGACTGAGAGAAGAAGAATGAGAGGAAGAGGGATAGATGACAGACTATCCTGAATTTTAGAGGAGAATTGAGAGGCCAAATCTCCACACCCTGGACAGCATTCAAGACACTCTTGACAGAGGACTTGGTAGAAACTCTGGCTGCCCTCAAAGCCATATCATATACAGATGACATCCTACCAGCATCCATCACCAGGACCTTCCCACAGAGGTTCTCCATCTGTGCCTGGATATCATCAACAGCTCCCTAACTCAAGGCACCTTTCCCATCATCCCTGAAAGCAGGATGAATCCTCCCTCTACTAAGGAAACCCACTCTGGATCCTGACAACCTAGGTAACTATCGCCCCATCATTCATCTTCCCTTCCTAGGTAAGATCGTCAAGAATGCGGTAGCTGCAAAACTACAGAAGCACATCGACACCATCATTCTCCAACAACCCTGCGCACTCCGGGTTCAGACCCAGAAGCGGCATGGAGACAGCAACCATGCAGGTGGTCGACGACGGCATCAACATCCTTGAAGATGGCCAGCCCTGCCTCCTGATTCTACTCAACCTCTTGCCCGCTTTCGATACAGTAGACCACCAGGCACTTATGGACACCCTCCATTGGTGCATGGGGAGCAGCAAACTTGTCCTACGTTAGTTCAAGTCCTACCTCACCAACCACCAGCAGTTTGTTCAGATGGACTCCTTTGGATCGCCAATGCTACCTGTCACCTGTTAAGTCCCACAGGGTTCCATCCCCATCCCAGTGATTTTCAATCTATACATAGAGTCACTGGGAGCCATCCTAGTCACACACAGCATCGACATCCACCAATATGCTGACGACAGACACTATACCTGAAGATCGGCTCCAACAAGTACATCCAGTCTTGGATGTCCAGTACATACTTGAAGCTGAACCCCTTACCAGACCAAATTCCTACTCCTCATCAACAACACCGAACACCCAAACAGCCCTCGCTATCAACCATGAACTCTGAGTGATTCACACCTGAGCTCACCTCCTGTGCCAAGTCCTTCGGGTTCCACATCGACAAACACCTCTCCTTCAAGACACACATAGCTAAGAAAACTCTCCCTCCTGTGAAAAGTCAAGCCATTCCTCCCTCCGGACAGCTTTATACCTAATGTTCAAGCACTGGTTCTATCCCACCTGGATGGAGGCAATGCACTCCTTTAAGGCCTCCTGTCGTCCTCCCTTGTGCGCCTGAGAAGTGTCCTACACGTGGCCACACGCCTCATTAAGGGTCTACATAGATACACCTACATCACTCTGCCCCTCATCGACCCTCACTGGCTCCCACTGCCGGCATGAATCACCTTCAAGTCTTGCTGCATTATCTATAAGACAGTCTCACACAAGTCACCCAGCTCCTTGAGGAGAAACACAGCATCTCCGGTGGACAACGCACCACCAGGAGCCAGGACACATGCAGACTTGAAATCTGCTGCTGCAAAAAGGAAAATACCAGAAAACAAGTCTTCTCTGCCTACGCCCAAAGACTATGGCACCTCCTCCCTGTCAGCATCAGACTCGCGCCCACACTCTTACAATTCAGAAAAGAATTCAAGACCCACCTCTTCAAGGATCACTCCACCTCAACACCTATGCCATCACATCCACCCTTGCGTCACCTGACACACAAGACACCACCCGCCCCGTTCCTCCCCGCCACCTGGTACATCTGTACCACTCCTCTTTACCTCTATGTATAATATCCCCGCTGTAGATCTGTTCTGGTGTTATCTCTGAAAATGCTCCATTATGCATCTGCACTGTTGTATACCTCTGTAAAGCATTCCGTTATGTATCTGTATTGTTTTACACCTCTGTAGAGCGCTCTGTTGCTTCTTGATGCCAGGGCCGCACTCAATAAATATAATAATAATAATAATAATAATAATAATAATAATAATAATAATAATAATAATAATAGTTCATAAGCCCATTATCACTAGACATTGTGCCTTGGTGCTAAAAGCCATAATGCAATATTAGCAGTTCGCACAGATAAAAACTGTCCACCACGCTCCTTAAAGACAGTGGGCCTCATTACGAGGTTGGAGGTAGCCATGCAGTTTCTACTGGCATGGCTACCCCCAAACTCGGCTCCACAATGCGGACGAATGCGGTTTTGATAATTGTGTTATTACGCTGGAATCACCAAATGGATTTAAAGTGCTAAATTGTTGCGGTGAGACAGTGCAGCTTTATTAATGTATGTCTTTTGGAATTAATGTACTAAAAGTTATATTTAATGGATAAGAAATTCTCCAGAATACCGGGCGGTTTATGTTAAGTGCATACTTCTTATTTTCTTTGTAGGGATACAGAATTGACTCTTTGGCAAAATAGCTTTCCAAATTAATGGTAAGTGGCTCGGCACAAAACCCTCTCACTGAATATAACATGTGATGGCTGACAGAAGATTATGCAGTGCATGGACATGTACTTTTATATCAATTTACATTATTATATTTTAATTCTATTCTAAGGTTTGGTGTCCAACAAGAACATCTTGAGGTAATTATACTATTCACGAATCCCCACAGTGCTTGCTCTGTGTGGGGTACCGCCCATTAGGCTACATAACGAGATAATATTCTACTTGCCTAAGAAGTGCACAACACTAATGGTGTTTTCATATCTCTCTTCATTTTTCCCTAAATGTTTGTCCTGTGTCATTGCATATGCCTTAATTGGATTGCCCTTCATATTTATTGCATATGCATTATTGTGATTTGATGGAACGCATCTTTATACATGCACCTGACATCCTCCGTATGTTACCATTTGGTTTTGTGTATATTTGTCTTGCTATAAATGATGTGAACTACAAATCATATATGGTTCAATTGTGAAATCAGCCTCTGATGAAGAGCTTTGTTTGCTCGAAACACATGTCACACTGAACTCTGCAAGAATAAATATCTCTGCATTTATGCAGTAAACCTCGCAGTGATTGGCGCAGTGGATTGTACAACTTGCTAACTGGTTTATCTTTATGTGGAGTATTGGGCAAAATATCCACACTGTACAATCACCCGCTGCCATCTAGACAATGTGCCTCATCACGACTTCGGCGGTAACCCTTAAATCCGGCGGTAGCGCTATTACCGTCGGATTTAAGGGTCTGCCGAATCAGGGTTTTGGCGGATTTTGCCCCACCTCTGAGCTGGGGGGAAATCCGCCGAAAATCCGCGCTATTACCGCCAGCGGGTAATCCGCCAGCGGTATTAGCGTGAAAATTCCCCATTGAGCCCAATGGGGAATGGGGCATTCCCGAATGGGCTCAGTGGGAAATGGGGACTTACGTTACCGCCAAACTCATGATCCGGCGCTATTAGCGCCGGGGAGTTCGGCTGTAGGGCTAACACCGCCCGCGCTAATAGCATTACCGTTACCGCCCAAGTCGTGATGAGGCCCAATATATATTATGTGTACGCAAGCACTTGGGTTCCTTTTGTCTTTTTGCCACTGAATAGTTTTGAACCCTTCGACCTATCCTTCCTCTCTGGCTAGCCATTGCCCAATCTCCATCACTCCTTTCCTGCTGAAACACCTGGAAAAGCTGGCCATCTCCCAGCTTAATAAGCTTACTGAATCTGTTGGCTGTCTCCACGACCACCAGCCTGGCTTCAGAGCTGCCAGAAGCACAGAAACTGCTCTTGTGATCACCCGTGAAGACCTGATCTCCAATCTTGACTCTAATCTTCCTTCTGTCCTCATTCTCTTCGATCTACCCTCTGCTTTTGATACTGTCAACCATTTCATTGTGCTCAATCCCCTCTGTGACAACCTCGGTATCACCGATCAGGCGCTCACCTGGTTGGCCTCCTTTCTCACTGACCGATCCTCTCAGGTCCAACTGGGGTCTTTCCTCTCTTCTATCTCTCTTTCTACTTGTGGTGTTCCCCAAGGGTCTAACCTCGCTCCCCGGTTTTTCAACCATTACTTGGCACTTCTTGCCCACTAAATCACTACTTTCTGTTACAATTTCCAGTGATATGCGGATACAACCCAGCTCTCCTTCGGGCTCCCCTCAGCCACTTCCTTTTCTTATCTCATAGCAGACTGTCTGGCTGCAATTCAGGAATGGTGTGCCACCAACAATCTCTGTCTTAATGCCAGTAAGACTGAGATCCTCCTAATTGGGAAAACTGCTCCGTCATTTCCTCTCTCTCCCTGGCTGCCCACTCTGTGCCCTCTTTCCGCTCCATCCTGTGAGGCTAAGAACCTATGTGTCCTCTTTGACGTCACCCCCTCCTTCTCTCCTCACATCTGTGATGCCTTCAAGAAGTCAAACTATCAGCTGCACCTACTCAGAGGTATTCTTCCTTTTCTAATTTCTCCACAGAAGCTCACTGTCTTAGGAGCTCTGGTCCTCTCTAGTCTTGACTACTGCAACAGCCTTTCTTTTTTTTTTCATAACAACATTTTATTGATTTTTGCAAGATAGTATATTCAGTACAACAATACAATAATTATCAGATAGAACATCAATAGAAGTCTTTAGAGGCTTTTATAGGCTGGGGGTAAGAGATGGCGGGATCCTGGCTGTAGCAGTTGGGTCATTTTGGTCCCGGATGGTTGTCTGACTTGATTCCGGCATGTTTGGGGTCATTCGGGGCTCAGTAGAGTGGGCTACATTGGAGCCACCTTGTGAGTGGGGGTCTCCTGGTGAGGGCTGGGTATTTGGCCGCATAATCCAAGAATGGGTCCCATATATTCAGAGTTCTATTTAGGGAGTCTGAACGTATTGCTGTGATTTTTTTCCGCAACTGCTATGTCCCAACATTTGGCCCACCATAGGGCGATCGAGGGGCCATTTTTGTCTTTCCATAGTCGGGCCATTGCAATTTTCGCGGCTAGTAGTAGGTGATTGCATAGGCGAGGGATTTGGCCTGAGATCGGGAATGCACCGTCTCCGGTTTCGCCTAGAAGGACTATTCCTGGGTCCCAAGGGATGGATAGACCGGATATTTCTTTGATGTGCTTCAGCACTTCCTTCCAATATACCTCTGCCTTTGGGCAGGCCCACACTAGGTGGAATAGAGATCCGGGGACCGGGCAGCCGTGCCAGCATGTGTCGGGAATTTCAGGGTTGGCTTTCTGGATTTGAAAGCCAACCTCCTCCCTGTCAGCATCAGACTCACGCCCACACTCTTACAATTCAGAAAAGAACTCAAGACCCACCTCTTCAAGGATCACTCCACCTCAACACCTATGCTATCACATCCACCCTTGCATCACCTGACACACAAGACACCACCCGCCCCTTTCCTCCCCTCCACCTGGTACATCTGTACCACTCCTCTTTACCTCTATGTATAATATCCCTGCTGTAGATCTGTTCTGGTGTTATCTCTGAAAATGCACCATTTCGCCTAGAAGGACTATTCCTGGGTCCCAAGGGATGGAGAGACCGGATATTTCTTTGATGTGCTTCAGCACTTCCTTCCAATATACCTCTGCCGTTGGGCAGGCCCACACTAGGTGGAATAGAGATCCGGGGACTGGGCAGCCGTGCCAGCATGTGTCGGGAATTTCAGGGTTGGCATTCTGGATTTGAGTTGGGGTGATATAGTATCTATAACACAGTTTATAACCCCCTTCCTTGTTTGTGATGCATTGCGAGCTTTTGTGCAATCTGGGCCAAATTTTCCCCCAGTCTTCTACTGCTATTTCCCGTCCAATATCCTTTTCCCATTCTGTCATATATCTTTCTTTCTTTGCCGGATCAGATCTGTCTAGGAGCTGGTATATAGTGGGCATTCTGCCTCTGCTGGTCGGTGATGATAATGTGAGTTCCAGTGCTGTTGGTTCTCTAGAACATTTGTCTCGAGTTCTCCTGTCTGACATCCAATGTCTGATTTGAGAGTAACAGAATCTTTCCTGCTCACCCACTCCGAATTTTATTTTGCGCCTATCGAATGTGATGGGTGAGCCTTCTTCCAGGAAGTCGATAGTTTTTGCCAGTCCCCCTGCTATCCAGGTATGGAAATCCCGTGGAGGGTTTCCTGGTGTGAATTCAGGGTTGTTCCAGATGGGGGACATGGGACCCAGGGCACCTCGTACTCCCCATTTCCGCGCTGCGGCTTTCCAGCATTGGGTCGTGACCATCGTGGCCGATAGGGGCCCGGCATTTGCTTGTGGTTTTATCGATGGCAGGTGTGGGAGATCGTGTAGTGGGACTGGGCACCAGGTCTCTTCGATTTGTCGCCATTTCGGGGGGGTCTACTTCTTGCACCCAGGAAAATGCGTGAGAGAGTTGAGAGGCAAGTGAGTATCTGGGACTCCCAGCCCCCACTGTGATTTCCCTTTTAGCATAATTTGTTTGTTCATCCGGGCCCCCCACCCCAGATAAATTCCAGTATTTTCTTTTGTAGAGCCCGTATGGCAGGGGTAGTGATCTTTAATGGTAGTGCTGCACATTGGTATAGCCATCTGGGGTTCAAGTTCATTTTAACGGCGGTAATTCGCCCAAACCAGGAGATTTCTTGCTGCTTCCACCATTTGAGATCATTCTGCAGGACACTGAGTAATTGTGGGATATTGTTTGAGTACAAACGAGATGGGTTTTTGGTGATCCGAACTCCAAGTTATTCAATTGCCTCATTGGCCCAGGGGATTGGTGAGAGTGAGGTGAGAAGGAACCTTTCCTGGCAAGGAAGGTTGATGAGTAATGCTGAGGATTTGGACATGTTGACCCTGAATCCTGATAAGGCCCCAAACTCCAAAAAGAAGTATCTATCAGAGCACACCTAATTACTCAAAAAATAAATAACTATTTGGAGAGATTTTGTTACAATTCTGGGTGCTGGGGAGGAATACACGCCCTGATACTGGAGCATGTGTTAAACATAAAACAAAAAGTGTCTAAACTTAAAGACACTCCCGTCCCCTGCACACCTTACAAGCTGAAATAAATCAGTCAAATTTCATAACATTTGCACTTTTATATATAGAAAGAATTGTCAATTTAGAACATAGGTAACAAAATATCTTCATAAAAGTACAGAAAAAAGCTATCAACTGACTTCCAATATGGCCAGCATGAAAAACAAATCAAACCAGACAAAGAAATAAGCTCCCAATTTTGAACTGCAGCTTCAAGCTCTACGCGTTTCGGGGACTATCCCCTTCTTCAGGAGCAAAAATATCTGCAAGTATAGATATATATACAATTAGAGGACATCTCACATATCATTAAAAGTTTGGACAAACTAAACACATTAAATAAAGAGAATACATTAAATAATTATGTACACATAAATCGAACCACAATTCTACATAGCATACACAAGTGGTTGTATATTCACAGTGGTACAACTGGTATGGCTCCAAATGTAAATCTCAAAATGCATTAAAACCTAAAACACTTATTCGTATGTACCTCACAGTGGGAATGTTGTCAAAGAAAATAGAGTCTCTGTCTGTGCATCGGTCTGTGCACGACGTACACAGAACCAGGATCCCTGCGAATACTCCTGCCGTCCTCAACAAGTGAAATGTGATTGCCGAACTCTGGAATACCAAAGTATATCTATCAGCTCCAATTACACGTAATTAAATCACCAAACCTTAATGACTAAACAACTAGTTCAAAAAACACCTATTACTCATTGGCAACTAATCTGTGCAGCTCAACGATCACCAAAATCCACAACCTTGTGCCACCACCTCATCTTTGTGCCAACACATCAACTTAACACAGAAAGTTAAAAAGCCCAAATCCTCAAAGAAAACCCAAAATTTAAATTGTGCAACTCTTCCAACATATATTATTTACCTAAGGCAAATCAATAGCCAATCCAATCCAAATTCCGGACTTCCAGTACTCCGCATCCAATCTAAAGCATCCTGCTGATTATAGATATGTATAATGCAACTAAAAAACAAACACAAAATATACCATTTACAAACTAACACCACCTTTCCAATACAAACATAAATAAATATAAACACATCCACACAGCTTAAACTTACTTCCAGAAGTGCACCTCTTCACCTCAGATTCAACGGCTCCTCTCCAATTTACACGTAACAGATCCCAACCCACAACACACTTCCTGGCTCATTTTATACTGTTTCCTGGTAGTCACATGATAAAGTCACGTGACCCGCCGGCACTGAATACTAAAAGAATGCACAAAACTCCCTGCATCCTGCCAAATACACAGCTAATGCTAACTAAGCACACAGGTACTGAGTGAGTAAATCAAACAAAATAAAAAAGACACCAAAGATAAATGTGTGTGTAGTTAAAAAGGAGATAGACATAGAAGAAAGACTGCATTTTTGAAAAAATAAAAAAATAATAAATAAGTGCCTTAAAACTATTGCTGTCCATCAACCATACTTAACTACGCGGCAAATTCAGAAATAACCAAGTAAACTAGTTATGTACTAAAGATAAATGTGTATGTATTTAAAAAGAAGATAGACATAGAAGAAAGACTACATTTTTGAAAAAATTTAAAAAATAATGAATAAGTGCCTTAAAACAATTGCTGTCCATCAACCATACCTAACTACGCAGCAAGTTCAGAAATAACCAAGTAAACTAGTTATGTACTAATTACCCAAACCCAATAACTACTATTCCATACACCTCTAATGGAACAACCAGTATGTAACACCCGGAAAACACAAATCCCTACATGTGACCTCAAACTCATATCAATTTATGCATTATGAACTACGCGGCAAATTCAGAAATAACCAAGTAACCTAGTTATGTACTCATTACACAAATCCAATAACTACTCTTCCATACACCTCTAATGGAACAACCAGTATGTAACACCCGGAAAACACAAATCACTCCATGTGACCTCAAACACATATGAATTTATGCATTATGAACGACTTAAACCATTCACCAACCATACCTCGACACCTACACAAAACAATTCAAAGACAACTCTTCATTGAGCCCTCTTGGAGATAAAGTCCCCAAGAGGTCAATCCAAAACATCTCTCTCTGAGCTAATATTCTCAAAAAGTCACCTCCTCTGGGTGGTTTCTTCACCACTTCCAAAACATTAAACCTCAATTGTGCAATAGTATGTCTAGACATATTAAAATGCCTAGCAACTGAAGATTTCTCATTTTTACACCGTATTTGAGATTTATGTTCAGTCCATCTTTCACGTGCGGATCTGGCTGTCTGTCCAATATACATTAATCCACACGGGCACTTAATGCTGTAAATCACCCCTGTGGATCTACATGTGGCAAAATCTCTAAGAGTGATTTTTTTGCCCGTCTGCGGGTGAAGAATGTATTCTCCTTTAGCCACATTGTTACAATGACTACACGACAAACAAGGAAATGTTCCCTTTTTTTTAGTCACCAATGTCATCTGAATTTCCTTCGGGCCTCTTTCGGCTCTCACAACCCTATCTCTCAGGTTCCTACCTCTTCTATACACCAACATTGGTGGAGATGGAAACAATCCCAGAAGTATAGGATCATGATGGAGAATCGACCAGTGTTTATGTATGATTCTTTTAACATGCCAACTTTGTCGAGAGAATTTGGAAATATGCAAAATTGCATCAGACTCCTTCTTCACCTTAGGTGTAAGCAATTGCTCCCTTGTAATCGGGAGCGCTCTGTTCTGGGCCTCATTCAAAAGTTGTACTGGATACCCTCTTTCAGAGAATTTTTTAGAGAGCGACTCACATTCAACTTTAAATTCATCAGTATCCATAACAATTCTCTTAATTCGCAATATCTGACTATATGGCAGACTAGCAATCATTGGCTTTGGATGAAAACTCGCAAAATGCAATAAATTATTAACATCAGTTGGTTTATGAAAGAGTGATGTTTTGACCTGATTATTAACAATTTCTAACTGAACGTCCAAAAAGTGTAACTTGGGGTCACCAATTTCCAAAGTAAATTTTATCCGTGAATGAACAGTATTTAAATACTCAAGAAACACTTTGAGTTCACCTTTGGAGCCACACCACACACCAAAAATGTCATCGATGTACCTTTTCCAAACAATTATCTTACTGGACCATTCAACATTGTCTAGTACAAATTGTTTTTCAAACCAGTACATGTAGATATTAGCATATGCAGGGGCCATCGCTGACCCCATTGATGTTCCAGAAATTTGTGCAAAATATGAGTCTTGGTACCTAAAGTAACTGTTGTGTAAAATAATCGTAATCAACTCAATCACCAACTGTGGATCACATTCTACATTCACAGACTGTAATAGTAACCACTCTACTGCCTCAATTCTCTCCTGGTGGGGAATCGAGGTGTACAGGCTACATACATCCATAGAAAACAAAATACATTCTGAGGATAGACAAACAATTTCATTTATGTTCAATAAAAAATCAGTTGTATCCCTTAAGTAGGTAGGTATCAACTTCACCAAGGGTTGTAAGATCTTATCAACATATTTAGACAGTGGATCTAAAATACTGTCTGTTCCTGCTACTATGGGTCTCAAGGGAGGATGCGTTGTGTTTTTGTGTATCTTTGGAAGACCATATAGTACTGGTATGATTGGATGTTTATTGAGGAGAAAAGACCTTGTTTTAATCGAGATCCACTCATTATCCAAAGCTCTGTTCACACAGGCTTCAATCACTGATTTAATCTGTATAGTAGGATCACGATCCAATCGCAGATACGTGGAATTGTCATTAAGCATCATTTGACATTGGGTGTGATAGAAAGCAGAGTCCATGACTACTACTGCCCCACCCTTGTCTGCTGGTTTTATCGTTAGATCTAAATCTTTAGCCAAGGCCTCAATATCTTTAAGTTGAGACTCTTTAAGATTAACTGGAGTTTTTGAATTGAATTTAATTTTCTTCAAATCATTTTCCACCTTGAATTTAAACATATTGATCACTGGATTTTCTATAGGAGGGTCAAACGTACTCTTAGGTTTAATTTCCAAAACATCCTCCATTTCATCAACTGTTCTGTCAAAAGTTTGCATAGAGAAAAACAATTTCAGTTTGATTTTCCGCAACAACAGATGTAAATTAATTTTTTCTTCAAACAGACTAGAATTACTTGCTGGAACAAATGACAGTCCCTTATTCAAAATATCCAACTGATTAACGGTGAGAGTTTTACTTGAAATATTCACTACTATGGATTCTCTCACTTGGTTTTCTTTTTGGACCTTGTTCCCACGTCGGGTCTTTTTTCTAAAAAAGGAACCCTCTGCGGAGAACGTGGCAATATCGGTACAGTTAAAGCAGGTTCGCCTGAATCTGCACTGTCAGCCAGAATACGAGTTGACAAGCTTCTACCTGGTATGGGGTCACCAATACTCCCCTCACTAGTGTTATCCGAGCCTGATGATTTAGATGGTGGTTTAGGAAACCTACTCCTATTTCTTTGAGCATAAAATTCCTGCCACGAGTATACAATATCGTTGTAATAGTCAAAAGTGTCTCTCCTAAATTTACGCAATTTACGCTGTTCAATATCTTGTTTGTATGAAGCGAGCTTCAGATTGATATCCTCCAAAATGCACTTAAGGTCTTGTTCAGTCTTCAACTTTAAAAGTTGATTAGTCAGATCAGTAATTTCTTTCTGAATAGAATCTAAGGAATTAGCGAGTTCCTCTATGGTCAAGAGGATGAGGTCCAATGAACATTTATTCAATATCTGGTCCCATTTAATAATGAACTCCTTGTTCTCCTTACATAAAGTTGGCCTCAGATATACTCTGAGGCCTCTAGGAATTCGTTGAGATTTATGATATTCAACCAAAGTTGAAGCATGAAGCTTCTGAGAAATCTCACGTCTAATGACGCGTTCTAATCTAGAAATCAAACGATCCGGACTGTCCTGTGTGTCTGTAAGTTTTTCAGTTTGACCAATTAGAGCCAAGATCTGCTTGGCTTCCTCGTTAGTAAATGCCAAAGTAGTGGCATGTTTATCAGTAATCTCATTGATTTTCGAAAATGACATAATATAGTGGGTGCTACCAATGATCAGTGTCACACATAAAGGGCAACTACCAAATTACAAAAAGAAGTATCTATCAGAGCACACCTAATTACTCAAAAAATAAATAACTATTTGGAGAGATTTTATTACAATTCTGGGTGCTGGGGAGGAATACACGCCCTGACACTGGAGCATGTGTTAAACATAAAACAAAAAGTGTCTAAACTTAAAGACACTCCCGTCCCCTGCACACCTTACAAGCTGAAATAAATCAGTCAAATTTCATAACATTTGCACTTTTATATATAGAAAGAATTGTCAATTTAGAACATAGGTAACAAAATATCTTCATAAAAGTACAGAAAAAAGCTATCAACTGACTTCCAATATGGCCAGCATGAAAAACAAATCAAACCAGACAAAGAAATAAGCTCCCAATTTTGAACTGCAGCTTCAAGCTCTACGCGTTTCGGGGACTATCCCCTTCTTCAGGAGCAAAAATATCTGCAAGTATAGATATATATACAATTAGAGGACATCTCACATATCATTAAAAGTTTGGACAAACTAAACACATTAAATAAAGAGAATACATTAAATAATTATGTACACATAAATCGAACCACAATTCTACATAGCATACACAAGTGGTTGTATATTCACAGTGGTACAACTGGTATGGCTCCAAATGTAAATCTCAAAATGCATTAAAACCTAAAACACTTATTCGTATGTACCTCACAGTGGGAATGTTGTCAAAGAAAATAGAGTCTCTGTCTGTGCATCTGTCTGTGCACGACGTACACAGAACCAGGATCCCTGCGAATACTCCTGCCGTCCTCAACAAGTGAAATGTGATTGCCGAACTCTGGAATACCAAAGTATATCTATCAGCTCCAATTACACGTAATTAAATCACCAAACCTTAATGACTAAACAACTAGTTCAAAAAACACCTATTACTCATTGGCAACTAATCTGTGCAGCTCAACGATCACCAAAATCCACAACCTTGTGCCACCACCTCATCTTTGTGCCAACACATCAACTTAACACAGAAAGTTAAAAAGCCCAAATCCTCAAAGAAAACCCTCAATAAACATCCAATCATACCAGTACTATATGGTCTTCCAAAGATACACAAAAACACAACGCATCCTCCCTTGAGACCCATAGTAGCAGGAACAGACAGTATTTTAGATCCACTGTCTAAATATGTTGATAAGATCTTACAACCCTTGGTGAAGTTGATACCTACCTACTTAAGGGATACAACTGATTTTTTATTGAACATAAATGAAATTGTTTGTCTATCCTCAGAATCCTCAGAATGTATTTTGTTTTCTATGGATGTATGTAGCCTGTACACCTCGATTCCCCACCAGGAGGGAATTGAGGCAGTAGAGTGGTTACTATTACAGTCTGTGAATGTAGAATGTGATCCACAGTTGGTGATTGAGTTGATTACGATTATTTTACACAACAGTTACTTTAGGTACCAAGACTCATATTTTGCACAAATTTCTGGAACATCAATGGGGTCAGCGATGGCCCCTGCATATGCTAATATCTACATGTACTGGTTTGAAAAACAATTTGTACTAGACAATGTTGAATGGTCCAGTAAGATAATTGTTTGGAAAAGGTACATCAATGACATTTTTGGTGTGTGGTGTGGCTCCAAAGGTGAACTCAAAGTGTTTCTTGAGTATTTAAATACTGTTCATTCACGGATAAAATTTACTTTGGAAATTGGTGACCCCAAGTTACACTTTTTGGACGTTCAGTTAGAAATTGTTAATAATCAGGTCAAAACATCACTCTTTCATAAACCAACTGATGTTAATAATTTATTGCATTTTGCGAGTTTTCATCCAAAGCCAATGATTGCTAGTCTGCCATATAGTCAGATATTGCGAATTAAGAGAATTGTTATGGATACTGATGAATTTAAAGTTGAATGTGAGTCGCTCTCTAAAAAATTCTCTGAAAGAGGGTATCCAGTACAACTTTTGAATGAGGCCCAGAACAGAGCGCTCCCGATTACAAGGGAGCAATTGCTTACACCTAAGGTGAAGAAGGAGTCTGATGCAATTTTGCATATTTCCAAATTCTCTCGACAAAGTTGGCATGTTAAAAGAATCATACATAAACACTGGTCGATTCTCCATCATGATCCTATACTTCTGGGATTGTTTCCATCTCCACCAATGTTGGTGTATAGAAGAGGTAGGAACCTGAGAGATAGGGTTGTGAGAGCCGAAAGAGGCCCGAAGGAAATTCAGATGACATTGGTGACTAAAAAAAAGGGAACATTTCCTTGTTTGTCGTGTAGTCATTGTAACAATGTGGCTAAAGGAGAATACATTCTTCACCCGCAGACGGGCAAAAAAATCACTCTTAGAGATTTTGCCACATGTAGATCCACAGGGGTGATTTACAGCATTAAGTGCCCGTGTGGATTAATGTATATTGGACAGACAGCCAGATCCGCACGTGAAAGATGGACTGAACATAAATCTCAAATACGGTGTAAAAATGAGAAATCTTCAGTTGCTAGGCATTTTAATATGTCTAGACATACTATTGCACAATTGAGGTTTAATGTTTTGGAAGTGGTGAAGAAACCACCCAGAGGAGGTGACTTTTTGAGAATATTAGCTCAGAGAGAACTGTTTTGGATTGACCTCTTGGGGACTCTATCTCCAAGAGGGCTCAATGAAGAGTTCTCTTTGAATTGTTTTGTGTAGGTGTCGAGGTATGTTTGGTGAATGGTTTAAGTTGTTCATAATGCATAAATTCATATGTGTTTGAGGTCACATGGAGTGATTTGTTTTTTCCGGGTGTTACATACTGGTTGTTCCATTAGAGGTGTATGGAAGAGTAGTTATTGGATTTGTGTAATGAGTACATAACTAGGTTACTTGGTTATTTCTGAATTTGCCGCGTAGTTCATAATGCATAAATTGATATGAGTTTGAGGTCACATGGAGGGATTTGTGTTTTCCGGGTGTTACATACTGGTTGTTCCATTAGAGGTGTATGGAATAGTAGTTATTGGGTTTGGGTAATTAGTACATAACTAGTTTACTTGGTTATTTCTGAACTTGCTGCGTAGTTAGGTATGGTTGATGGACAGCAATTGTTTTAAGGCACTTATTCATTATTTTTTAAATTTTTTCAAAAATGTAGTCTTTCTTCTATGTCTATCTTCTTTTTAAATACATACACATTTATCTTTAGTACATAACTAGTTTACTTGGTTATTTCTGAATTTGCCGCGTAGTTAAGTATGGTTGATGGACAGCAATAGTTTTAAGGCACTTATTTATTATTTTTTTATTTTTTCAAAAATGCAGTCTTTCTTCTATGTCTATCTCCTTTTTAACTACACACACATTTATCTTTGGTGTCTTTTTTATTTTGTTTGATTTACTCACTCAGTACCTGTGTGCTTAGTTAGCATTAGCTGTGTATTTGGCAGGTTGCAGGGAGTTTTGTGCATTCTTTTAGTATTCAGTGCCGGCGGGTCACGTGACTTTATCATGTGACTACCAGGAAACATTATAAAATGAGCCAGGAAGTGTGTTGTGGGTTGGGATCTGTTACGTGTAAATTGGAGAGGAGCCGTTGAATCTGAGGTGAAGAGGTGCACTTCTGGAAGTAAGTTTAAGCTGTGTGGATGTGTTTATATTTATTTATGTTTGTATTGGAAAGGTGGTGTTAGTTTGTAAATGGTATATTTTGTGTTTGTTTTTTAGTTGCATTATACATATCTATAATCAGCAGGATGCTTTAGATTGGATGCGGAGTACTGGAAGTCCTGAATTTGGATTGGATTGGCTATTGATTTGCCTTAGGTAAATAATATATGTTGGAAGAGTTGCACAATTTAAATTTTGGGTTTTCTTTGAGGATTTGGGCTTTTTAACTTTCTGTGTTAAGTTGATGTGTTGGCACAAAGATGAGGTGGTGGCACAAGGTTGTGGATTTTGGTGATCGTTGAGCTGCACAGATTAGTTGCCAATGAGTAATAGGTGTTTTTTGAACTAGTTGTTTAGTCATTAAGGTTTGGTGATTTAATTACGTGTAATTGGAGCTGATAGATATACTTTGGTATTCCAGAGTTCGGCAATCACATTTCACTTGTTGAGGACGGCAGGAGTATTCGCAGGGATCCTGGTTCTGTGTACGTCGTGCACAGACAGATGCACAGACAGAGACTCTATTTTCTTTGACAACATTCCCACTGTGAGGTACATACGAATAAGTGTTTTAGGTTTTAATGCATTTTGAGATTTACATTTGGAGCCATACCAGTTGTACCACTGTGAATATACAACCACTTGTGTATGCTATGTAGAATTGTGGTTCGATTTATGTGTACATAATTATTTAATGTATTCTCTTTATTTAATGTGTTTAGTTTGTCCAAACTTTTAATGATATGTGAGATGTCCTCTAATTGTATTTATATCTATACTTGCAGATATTTTTGCTCCTGAAGAAGGGGATAGTCCCCGAAACGCGTAGAGCTTGAAGCTGCAGTTCAAAATTGGGAGCTTATTTCTTTGTCTGGTTTGATTTGTTTTTCATGCTGGCCATATTGGAAGTCAGTTGATAGCTTTTTTCTGTACTTTTATGAAGATATTTTGTTACCTATGTTCTAAATTGACAATTCTTTCTATATATAAAAGTGCAAATGTTATGAAATTTGACTGATTTATTTCAGCTTGTAAGGTGTGCAGGGGACGGGAGTGTCTTTAAGTTTAGACACTTTTTGTTTTAAGGCCCCAAACTCCTCAATCTCTTTCCTCAGTGCCCCCAGGGAAGTTGACAGGTTTGTCGCGGTCAATAGCGCCCATGACGTGAAGTTGGGGCCAAAGCCAAAGCGTTGCAGGACTGCCTGGATATAGCCCCAGTCCACTCGGTCGAAGGCTTTGTGGGCATCCAGTAAGATTACTGCCATCCCCGTTTTTGATTTGTGGGTGCACTCAATTAGGTTTATTGTTCGCCGAACGTTGTCATGAGTCCCTCTTCCAAGGATAAACCCTGTCTGATCTTGGTCGATTAAGCCTGGGAGGATCGGGCCTAGCCTTCTGGCTAACACTTTGGCGAAAATGTTCCCGTCATTGTTCAAGAGTGATATCGGACGGTAGGAATCAGGCAGTTCGGGGTATTTCCCGGGTTTGTGTAGCAGGACCATGATTGATTTGGCCATGGATTTCGTGACTGATCTGATGGATAAGAAGGAGTTAAATAAGGTGGATAACTGGGGGGCCAGCACTCTGGCGTATTTCTTGTAGAAGTTTGCGGTCAGGCCATCTGGGCCCGGAGCGGAGGATTTGAGGGATTTGATGGCTTCTATGACTTCTTCGTCTACAATAGGAGCTTCCAGATGTTCTAGTTGTGAGGGGTTGTGGGATGGTAGCGCCCTCAGATATACTGGTAGGTCCTCTAGGTTCATTGGCTCGCTGGTCATTATAGCTTTATGGTATCTCATCAGTTCATTGATTTTATCTGTCTCAGAGAAAAGCACCTTTCCATTTTCCGCTCGTAGTTTGAGTATGTTGTTTCGACTTTGGATCGCTCTTAGCTTCTGCACTAGTATCCTGTTTGCTTTGTTCTCTTTAGTGTAATAGAACTGTTTTGTATACGCTAGGGATTTGGCTGTCCGGTCGGCGCAATGCATTTCCAGGGCGGTCTTCGCCTTCCTCAAGGCTCATTCGGTTTTTCTTGAGTATTACACTTTTAACTGTGATTCGTATAAGGATACTTCTTTTTCAAGTTTGGATGCAGCTATGTTTGAGACCCTTCGTTGTTCCGTTCCAGCCCCTATCAGTACACCTCTGACCACCGCCTTCATTGCGTCCCAGATTATGTTGATGGGGGATGTTTGCGTGGTGTTTTCGTTGAAGTAGTTGGATATTGAGTCCTCCACTTCAGCACTTATACTGATGTCTAGTAGGAGTGTGTCATTTAGCTTCCAGTAATTCTGGATGGGGATTTTCTGGCCTGCGATGGCTATATTCACGGAGACTGGAGCGTGGTCAGAGATCATGCATATGTGGATTTCTGCGTTGTTGACACATGGATAAAGGATGCCAGGGTTTAGAATGAAGTCAATTCTCGAATATCCCTTGTGGACATTGGAGTAGTGCGTGTAGTCTCTGTATTCTCCAGACGTCTACGGTCTCTGTTTCTCTGAATAGCTTGGCTAAGGCCAGGGCCTGCGTGTAGTCTGCCCTCATGGGGGGAAGTGTTTTATCTAGCTGTGGGTTCGGCATGGCATTGAAATCTCCACCTATGAATAAGTGGCCTTCACGGAAGGCTAAGATGATTGGAAGGATTTCATGAGGAAGCTGCTTTGGGAGGTGTTGGGGCTGTAGATTGACACAATCGTGATGGGAAGTTCCTCGAAGAGGCCTTTGAGTAGAAGGTACCGGGCTCTGTGTCTCTCCTTATTGTGATATTGGACAGTGGGATTTTGTCGCTGAGTAGAATTGCCACTCCCTTTTTCTTCGAGCCAGAGGAGGTGAAAAAAGATTGCTTGAATCTCTTGAATTTTATGCAATGTTCTTGGTGAGTTCATCCTCTGGATATTCCAGGAGAGGATTCTTAATTCGTACGAATTAGCCATCTCTTGCGAGGTAGTGTGGAATGTGTCTCATGAATCTTTCCCCCAGCCTATACCGTGAGTCTTGGAATGGATGTAGCGGTTGTATTGAGTTATGGATCTGATTTTGGTTGTTGTTGCATGTTGTATTATGGAGTCCTCGAGTGAGGTCAGGGACGGATGATGTCCGTAGCGGTGAAGATGTTCGTGTGAGTCCCATGCATCCCCCCTGTCCCTCCCCCCTTCCCAACGTTGAACTGGTAGGAGAACCGTCTTCCTACTGCCACTGGGGAACTAGTGGCACCAATGCGCTCGGTGTGGGCCAACTGGGCCGCTGCGATGAACCATGGAGAAGCTCGTAGGAGGCCGCGCCTCTGTGCAAGTGTTTGTGATCTGCTTTTTATAGCTCCGGAAGGGCCTTGGATGGCCTGAAATGGACCATATACTAGGGGTCTGCGGACTCCTGCACTAGGGGGCCGTTGCTATACGCTCATCCCCTGTCGCCGTCTTTCTTCAGAAGGCCCCTAAGTCTGCGCCGTCTGTTGGATTTGGACCACGTTCCCCCTGGGGAGCCTTCCCGCTGAGGACGGACTGATTCTTCGGGTTCAGAGTTGGCATCCGCGTTGTTAGTGCCCATGAGTTTCTCTGCCTCTTTCAACGACTGTATTTGTCTCTGTGATCCATCCCATTTGAATTTCACTGAAGTGGGAAATCCCCAGTGATATGGAATTTTCTTATCTTGCAGCCAGACCATCAGGGGTCGCAGTGCTCTCCGTTTCTGGAGTGTTGAGTTTGCTAGGTCTTGGTAAAGTGAGATCGTGGACCCCCGAAGGTGATCTGCCGCATTTGCCTTGCTTCCCGCATAATCTCCTCTTTTATTTGAAAGAAGTGTATCCTGGCCAACACATCTGGGGGAAAGGTGGAAGTTTTCCTTGGAACTGTTCTGTGTACCCGGTCTAATTCTAGGGGGTGAGTTTTTTGGAAGGGTGATGATGAATCGGAATAGATCCGATTCGTAAGCTTTCAGTTCTGACTCTGGGATAGTGGCTGGGATAGCTCGGACTCAGATGTTGTTTCTCCTTGATCGGTTTTCCAAATCCTCCTGTTTTGCTTCGAGGGTGATGCATCTCTCCTCAAGGGTGTCCTTGTCAAGTTCAATTTCAAATCCTTGGTCACAGACCCCAGATTCTATTTCGGTAGCCGATGCTCCACTTCCCCCACTCTTTTGTCCAGTGAGTTTATTTTCTTAGTGACTTCCTCAGCGCTTTTTTGTATTTCCCTGGTTAGGGCCGCTAGTAGGTCTTGCAGATCCGCTATGGTTGCAGCTTGTGGCGGAATGGGGTCTGATCCTGCAGATGAAGGACTACTTTTCTTGCTAGTATCCTCCGGTGGGTCGGCTTTCTTGGCCCTTTCAGCTGCTGAGGTGGCCATGAGGGCGACAATGTCAGATTGTTTAGCTGCCTTCCCGCTTTTAGACATTTTGTGAATGGTCGGGTGTGTGTGGGAACACCACAGTGTGGGCGAGACAATGAGGACTTTGTGAAATAAGGGAAGCTTTGGTGATGGATCTCCGAGTCCCAGGGCAGCAACCGCCTGCACTGAAGAGTATATATCTGGGGTTTGAAGAAATTCAGGAGGTGCCGGGATTCTAGATGGTTGGGGGAGGGGTTATGTTGGCTTGCAGGATAGATCCGATGTGGCCTGATGACCAGAGGACCAGGAGGCGGGAGATCACTCCAGTTGCCCCCCTGGGTCAGGCAAGATGCCCTCCTCCCCCCGACTCCTCACCTTTTGATGCTGGCCCTGGTGTGCTCCTGCGCTGCTGTATGATGTTATGCTGCGGGGTCTCTCGGCGTCCCCAGGGAGGGAGGGGGGAGGGAATGCCACGGAGCGAAGCTTTCTCCCTCCCGGGATCCGCAGAACAACCCTCGGAGGCTCCTCTGCGGGGGACCGTTCAGTCCAAGTCAGATGAGGGGGGGGTCCGCGTCCCCGGGGCAGCCTGCGTAGATGGGGGTTGCAACCCCTGTAGGCCTGTGGAGCGTGGGTCCAGGGGGACCGAGGGCCAGAGATGCTGCGAGGTGGGGCGTGGAAGGCAGAGGAGGGAGGGGAGATCAGGACCAGAGGGTTGTCCCAGGAATTGAGGTGCGAGGTCGGGCCCTCCGCTGGGGCCGTGCTGGGAGCAGTGGCAGGGTTGGCAGGGGGAAAGATCTTCCACTGATGCTGTTGCGAAGTAGGCAGGAGGCCCTGTTGCAGCGTCGGGCAATCCGGGATCCGAAGGGGAGAAGCAAGATGGCCGTCAGGCCTGGGAGATCTGTGAGTGCAGGAAAAGTAGCGGGCGCTTCTGGATGTGGGTATGACAGAAACACCCGGGCTGATTGAGACGGTGTGTGAAGAACGCCTTTTACATTGTCTGGTGCCCAGAGCAGATGGGGTGAAGCTCATGGGCCGGATCCTCAGCAGAGATAGTTGTTGCGTTGCCCTGCTGCATGGGGGAGGAGAGCGTGCACTCTTGGTAGGGCTTGGCTGACGCTGAGGCGCCCGGGCTAGGGTGCAACTTGAGAGAAGCCGACGGGCACCTGCGTGGGCTGTCTGCAAGTCGGCAGCTTGAGTGTGCACAATGCAGTGCCGCCTAATCCCAGAGCCCGGGAGGGAGGAGACGGGCTAGCGGCCGCGTCCCGTTAGGTGAGGGATGGCGGGAAGCCGACGGTCCTCCTCCCTTAAGGCGTAGTGCTGCTTTGGTCGGCGCTGGAGCAGGAAGCCAGATATTGGGTCCGGAGGCAGTGGGGCACAGTAGCGGGCAGCGAGCGGGCTCATGCAGGTTCAATGTCTACGGCAGCAGTTCGGCAGGGACGCTATGACTGCTACGCCCCCTCTTGTGCGGCCTCCGGGCCTAGGAGCTGCGGCAACCATTTCTCTGCTGAGTGGGTGCCAGGGCTGTTGAGAGGTCGCATCGATCAGTCCCAGGATGAAACCGGGACCCACTCGGTCGGTGGGTGCAAAGGTGTTTCCCCCACCGGTGGAATCAATCACGGGCTCGAACGGGAGCGAAAAACAGTATTTATTTGAAAAGGCGCATTGGCCCAGGCGGGAGCTCTCAGGCAAGCATACCAGTCGGGTCGGCTCCTGGCCACGCCCCCCAACAGCCTCTTTCTTAATCTTCCTTCCTTTTCCCTTCAACCTTTACAGCTTATCCAGAACAGGGCTGCAAGATGTGCCCTTGGCCTCAAGCCCAGGGATCATATCTCTCCAGTCCTGTGGCTGCAAGGATCAAGTTCAAGACCCTCTGTGACATCCACAAGGTTTTCTGGGGCCTGTGACTGCTTTACCTCCAACTTTCTCTTCCTAAACATTTTCCTTTTTGAGCTCTCCGCTCATCCACCTCCAAATCTCTGAGGGTCAGACGCTTCTCCAGGCAGAGAGTTGGGGCAGATCTCTCTCCTCAGGTGGGGCATCCTACTGGAACAGCCTTGCTGCCTCTCTCAAACTTGAGTAGAACCACCTCTGGTTCTGAAAGCAACTCAAGACTTTCCTTTTCACTTCCACTTTCTCTCTTCCTCTCCCCTGCTGACGTACCTGACAGCTACGTGCACTGGTCACCTGGATCCCCTCTGAACTCGGGCCCAGGCTCCAGCATGTGCAGCTGCCCTCGCACTGCCTTCGGGTTCCCCCAGCATTCAAGGGGTGGTACCTGCAACCCTACAGTCCCTTCTCTTTGCACTTATTGAGTTATCTGAACGTCTCCCTCCCTTCGGCACTTCTCCCCTTCCCTCTTCCCTGCACTTGCACAAACTGAATAACACAAGTCCTAGTAGGATCATTGTTTTGCCCTCCCTTTGTTTCCCCCTCCTTGTCTTGTCGTGCCTAGAAATACTTGTGAACAGGCATGTTATAAATGACATATCATATCATATCATATCATGACCAAGTTATAGAGAGTAAAATCAGGAGGGCAAAACAACCAGCTTATCAAACATGCAAGTAGACTAGTGCACATTCTGGTTATTCAATCATGGGAATTGTGTAAATGTACAAACAATGCTTTTGCCCTGCCGTCCTATATGGCCTTGAAGTGCTGTCCATGCAGGATTCCACCTGGTTAAATGGGATAGAGGGCTTCTTCTGGCGCACAGTTTTGGGCCTCAGTCCTTGGCCAATGGAATACCTTCCCTAGAACTTGGACTAACCTCCATTAGGGGTATGGCCCTTAGGGCACGAGGCTGCTTTTGTATAAAGTCTAGGGCAGGGCCAAAATGTAAAAAGCTGTGGCAGTGAGGCCATCTGCAGGGGCAGTAACTTTATGATGTTAAACCTTGAAATCTTTGCAGCTATTAACTAGGCCCCTAATGTTGATATGGGCACGCCTTGTGTGGCAATGAAGGATGCATTTATAAGGCAGTTTAATAGATGGGATTGGTGGTGTAATTACTCCCATCTACATACACTAAGAGGCTTTGAGGCCGTGGCCAATGTGGTGCATAAATATAGGAAAACCCAGCCATATTTGTTATTATGCCCTGACAGGAAAGTAAGACGGTTCATTTTACAGCTTTGAACCAACAAACTCCCTGTATTGTCCGTGTGTGGGCCGCGTCAGCAGTGAGCCGTCGAGGCACGTTTCTGTAGTATTTGCAAAAATCCAGGCAAGAAGGATACTGTAAGGCATTTCTTGACCCAGTGTGTAGTTCTGGCGCCAACATATATGTGCACCCGAGGGAGTTTGCTTAATAGGTATTAGGCAATTACACTGACTTCTTTTCGGATTATTGTTTAAATACGGACTCAATTTCTTTACAGATAGCCCTATATCGGGTCTAGCATTAGGTGAATTAACCGCAGCCTCACTGGCGCACTCACATATTGGCATTGTTGTCCTGGTGGGTGAGGTTCATAAATTGTTATTGGCGGCCTCCCAATTAAGTTGATAGAAATGCCACTGGGAGTTGAGGGTGAAACACTGCTAATGGCAGTCGATGCATGAATTGTTCTGCATGACTTGTTGACCCAATTGGTCTTAATGTAGAGGCACTTATTCACCAAGTTTGTAATGAGTTGGATTATTTGAGTGTTTAATCAGCAAATGCTTATCCGTTTATTTTCTATGCATTTTACTTATGTCTCCTTTCATGTTTTAGGCCATTAGGCCATTAGGTTATGACAAGTTGTAGGATCTATGGAAATTAAGGTAGGAATTGAAGCTTGTAAGCTCTATAGATGAATACTTAATTGATTGACTGATTGATATGAATTATGTGAATTGTGTGCACTTGTTTAAGATGTTTTAAGGTGAATGTTTGTGTAAAGTAAATGAACTAAATCACGATCAATATTATTATTAGTATTACTATTGCTGTTTGGTGCATCACACACACGGGTTGCCAGGGATGAATCCTTACAGGACATCCTCCATCCTAAGGAGAACACATTTTATGAATTAAGAAAAGACAACTCACAATACCTTTGAAGTGAATACAGGAAATAAGCAATAGAGCACTAACAGAAAAACGTAGCATATCAAACAAACCAACCACGTATTTTCAGACAAGCATTACCCTCAGCACAATGGGGAAGATCAATTTGCAACCATTGACTTGAAAAAGACCCTGTGTCGAAGCACATGTTGCCTGTTATCAGAACAATATTGGAACACATTAAATCCTACTCTTTGCATAATTAATCATTTACTGACTTATTTGTTGATTATACCTGTATTTCATATATATGTCTGGGGCAAGCACGATCAACTAGTATAATTATTTAACTGTAGGCAACATTTGATGTTCCGGGGGTAACCTCAATACACTAGTTATGCAGCACACCACATTACATACAATAGGGCCTAAGCGCACTTACAAGTGGTCTCACCCTGACTCATGTTGTACTATTGCTATATGGGTTGCTACTGAATCACATCCACACCCCTCTAGAGAGTATAGCCTTCCCTCTGCCCCCTTAGCACAAAATGAGGAATATATCTTAAGGGTTCTTGTTTTACCTTTATGACTGGATTCACTCTTGTTTTGTGGCATCATGAAGGCCGAGTAAGCATTTGAGCTGCTACTCATCATAGTACTCCTGAGAGGTAGAAGTCATTTCTTCACACCAGCACTGTCAAGTTTCTAATAAGGCACTTTATATTTAATGAATGCTGCTGACAAGCATGCTCTCATCCTTTCCCCAACCCATATGCATGGGAGAAGAAGTATTGAATGTAGGATTACTGGATGTAAATATGTGGTGTGATTTTTCAAACAATAAATCCCTTCTGTAGCATATAATATGTTCTTCAATGAAGGCAGCAATACACATGTCAGAGGTGGAGAGATGTGACTGGTAATGCATCTATCCATTCGCCCATTTGCTACAAAACGATTCCTTACACCCTCTCCTTTTCGCCAGATGCTGATTAGATATCTGGATGGAGGCCCACTGCTGATCTAGTCTGCAGCATTAGCTGCCTAATGCAGCATCTGGCGAAGAAAGAGATGTGCAAGGAATTTTCATGTAGCAGCTGGGCGAATTGATCAATGCACTACCAATATTTCCCCCAGTGTGCCCCGTTTTCCCTTTCAAGCAGATGTAGTACGAATTAGCGACGAGCAGGATGATGACCAGATTAGAAGTTGATTGAGCAAATTAAAAATGAAGCAATGGTTCATAAATCCGTGTGTAGACATCCATGAGCTGATACAGAGGAACGTAGTAAGAGCTAGAAACAGCCAAATGAAGAAAAAAAAGCCTTGATTGAAGCAAAGCTAATGTAAGAATAAGAAGAGGTGATGCAAAAGACGTAGGGAGAGTGCCAAAGGCTTGATTCAGAAACTGTAAAACACATGTCAGATTATATGAAAGGGAGAGATGGACAGCAGAGAGAACTACTGACAATGTTCATATATCATTGTTTAAAGAAAGAGCCAGGAATTGAAAAATAAAACATGGCATCTTTCTGGGAGTGGATGCAAGGACCATTAAAGAAGAGACCTACTGTGGAATCATGAGCACTACATGTGTGGTTCCATTTAGTAGGATAAGAGGCAAACATGCCTGAAAACAAACATTAAAAAGTTGAAAACAACACACTAACTAATATCTATTTCTGGAGGAAAAAGTGAAAGTCTGCTAAAGCCAGCATTGTTAGATTAAGTTCCTATCGAAATAAAAGGATCTGAAATGGAACTCGGGTGAGGAGGCATTGAAGTAAAAAGGGATGATGGAGGGATGCATGGCATCCATTTATTTTGACTGGGACTTATGGTTAGACAGAGGACCTCTAGCCAAGCCTTGACAACACAAGGTCAAGCAGGTGTATCACTACACTCAAAGCCGCAGGAAAGGCAGAGTGGAGATCACGCAGCAGGAAATGATGAGATAAAGAGCAAAACTCTCAGGAGAGAACAAAGAGCTCAGCTCTGAGAAATACCATTGGAAAAAAACAAGAGGGAGCCTTTGCCTGGGGCTTAAGAGTGCATGCAGGTCAGATTGAAACGTTGGAGCAATGATAGTCATCTGAATAGCAGATGTGCAACCCAGAGCAGTAGTGGGATCCGTGTTCCCAAAATGAGTGCACAGAGAAAGAAGACATAGAATAATATGAAGTTAGGTTGCCCTAAATTGACTAACTGGTGTGGAAGAAAATTAATCATGGCGCTCTAAGAAGAGGGCTTTGTGACATAAATGCAATGAGGAGGTCAAGGAACAAAAGGGGAGCATGGACTTCCTTGATGGGGGTAATAACACATCAGGAATGCTTTCCTCAGAAGAAGAACTATTTCACATGTTAAAGAACAAGCAAATGAAAAGGAAGGGATAACGAGTGGTGGTTGCACTCCTACAAAAGACTCATACTGCAGATAGAATGATGAATGGATGTGTACCACCCTATTTTCTGCTAAAGCTCGTACTGCTTATAAAAAGCAGCAGAAGCAGTATTAACCCACTGAGTTATCATCCCACTAACTCTTTTGCACCAACGTGTCTTCTGTTCTAGCACTGACCTGTGAAAACGATACACTGCTCAATCCTGTTGCATTGCACGTGGATAGGCTGTCTGGCGTTTTGGTGACCTCACCTTGTCTCTGTTTAGTGTGGTGGGTTGAAGTGTAGTGTGTGTGTGTAAATATGGAGTGCCATAGACCCAACAGAACCCATAAGTGTGCTCTTTATTCTGCTCTTCAGCATGTTTGGACAGGCCTCACAGGCTTAGAAGCCAACCTCTCAATTTACTCAATATCCACAAAGGGTATTTATATTACACCTTGCAGGAACTCATTCTAACATCACCTGCTTGCCTCAGGGCAATCGTTACAAGAGCAGTTTGACACCTGAAAGAGCTCAAACCACATTCCCCGCCATGAAACCTCACCATGAAACCGCCACAATGCACTGTAGAACAAATCAAATGTATCTGTAGTCAAGGGAAACGATGGTTGTGGAACCATGGGTGGTACCTGTCCTTCGGAGTGTTAGACCACTCCATGGTCTTTCAGCATATCTCCTCAATATTCCCAGGTCCAGTAATAAGCCCTGAGAGGCTAGATAAATGAACTAACAACTCGTCAAAAGCAAGATAGATGCAAGGCCACCAATTCTCAAATCTTTCTGGTTGGTGGTGCACCCCTATTTCTAAATGAGTCCTACCGGTCACATGTGTGACTCATATGCTACGTTTCATATCTGAATGGATCTGCGCCATACCCTTCTGGATTAGGATTTTGCACAAAAGTGTCTCTTTGAAAGACTGATTTCAAGTGTCCAGCTCTTGAAGAGCACCCCGAGGGACCCCTGATGATGCAGGACAGTCTGTCAGACACACCAATCCTCTCTTTTATGTATATATTGTTGCTTATTGAAAATCACTTTTTGTTCCTGTTTAGTCTTGCTGTTTTGTTCCACCACATTCCATCATCCTCCCACAGTGCTTCTGGGTTTGGTCTGCATTCTGGAATCTCACTGCTGTTTTGTTCCACCACATTGCATCATCCTCCCACAGTGCTTCTGGGTTTGGTCTGCATTCTGGAATCTTGCGGCTGTTTTGTTCCACCACATTGTATTTTTTCTCACTGTGCTTCTAGATGGGTTTAAAAATCCTGCTACTGTTTTGTTCTACCACATTGCATTATCCTCCAACAGTGCTTATGTGTTGGTGACTGCATTTTTTAATCTTGCTGTTTTTTTGGTCCGCCGCATTGCATTTTCTTCACTCAGTGCTTCTAGTTGGATTTGCATTGCTTTGGGTCTGTGTTTTTGAATCACACTGTGTTCCTCCACATTGAATTATCTTTCGACAGTACTTCTGGGTTGGGTCTGCATTTTGCAAATCTCCCTGTTCCTAAATTGCACTACCTTCCCACAGTGCTTCCCATCTGTACATTTCTACTGTGTTCAGCTGCCATAATTGCTTTTCTTCCCTTAAAGTCCAGGGTGCAGGTATCCCAACTGTATTTTCCTACTGGTATCCGTGGCCACACTTGTTTTTCTTCCTTTAGGGTTTCACATGGTATTTTGTTACTCTACTGTTTTCCACTGCCATACTTGCCTTTATTCCCTGAGGGTCCAGGGTACGGGGTTAACAACTGTATTTCACTTCTGATCTACACTGCCATAATTGCCTTTCTTACCTGAAGGTCCAGGCTGTGGGTTTCCCGACTGTATTTTGCTACTGGTTTCCACTGCCTTACTGGCATACTACAAAACATAACCGTATCCCACACGGGCATGGCCCACTCATATGCACACCTCTCAATGAACATTGCTCGATTACACATACCCAAAACACGCATTCCCTCATTCAATAGAATACAGCTGAGACCCACGCAAAATTCGGACCAGCCATTCCCTTAATCTGATCCTTCTGACTATCCTATTCTGCTGACAATTTGTCATGGTACCCATTCTCTCACCTGATAACTATGGGTTACTGCTAGGGACCTAGCCACACCCTTCCAGCCTTTGTGCTAGCTAAAAATGCACACACACTTTTAGAAACAATTTCTTTAACTCTTACCTCTCTGACTGCAGTCTGCTAAAGGGCGTTCAAACCCACAGTGCTTGGAGGCCATATCAATGGCAGCAGGCGCTATGCAAGTGGACCCAAGACATATTCTCTCTCTCTTCTCATAATTCATTAACCTCTTATGGTCCTCTTATGGACCTCCAAACTTGGAAACCAAACCAGCTTTCATACACTCATACAGGCCTCTTTCTTCCATATTTAGTTTCAGAATAGGGTCTTAACCAATCTGTGGTACTCTACTTAATAAACACTTAACTCAATCTCTATGGTCAATACCATGCATACCACAAGCTGTTGCAAATGCTTCTATCCATGGAGGAGGAGGGCATCAGAACCCTCCAAATACATACCACCCAAAGCTTTCATAAACTTGGTAGCAGGAGATCTGACACTCTCAACTAATTTAGCTGAAGTTTCAACCTGAGCCTTCTACAGTTGGAGTTTTTGACATTTACTGTCTCTGTTTTTGAGTTCAAAATCTCTGTCTTTTTGAGTTCAATATCTCTTTCTTTCAGTATAACCTGTTGTGCATACTATTTGCCATTAGCTTTAGAAAAGCATATAACTACAGTATAAAGATTTATAATTTTCTGTTAGTCCAGACTAATAATGTAATTTATGTTGACTTCAACATAGATGCATCCCGTAATCATATCCGTAGAATTAGTAAACTAAAAGATAAGGCAACAATAGGCAAACTAGCTGCTTGCTCAAATAAAGAGAGTTCATTTATGATTCCCTTGTTGCTATATGGTAAAGAGTTTTTTATATTTACGGTCAAATTTATTGGGACATTATTGATTCTATTGTATTTATTTTAAAACATTCTTTATTGAAGTTTTACAATAAAAGATAAAAAAATAGAAAAAAGAAACAGTACAATATAATGATCAATAAACATATGTATGGAGAAAAAAAAAGTTCTAAGTCTCACCAAATCACTTCCACTTGTTGCATTAAGGTATGAACGTGGGTGGCCTCACCTCTTTTAAGGGCTGGTTTGACTTTATTATAATTATTATAATTGTTCTTTTGTAACATGCTTAATACCGGAAACCAGTTTCTAAGCATGAGACCAGGATTCAAACCTGTGCTGCTATTTGTTGTCTTGCTTCCAAGACAAACATATTGCCCCTGAGCTCTCCTCCCGGCCTTTTCTAAGAACATCCTGAACCCGTTGGGCAATTCTTGTTATGCTGATAAGGAAGAGAACATGCACAATTCTGTTCAAGGCTGCTTGAAAAATGTACTAAGCGGATTAGGTCCATCCTTGAGAATATTGAACATACGACAGATACATTGTGTGCGAATCAGACCCACATTATAAAAGTATTTAAAAAAGATTGGATTACCACTATTCAAATGTGAAAGTTAGAATTTCACTCCAGTGGGCCCATAGTAGAAAACATTTAAGTCATTGGCCAATTTTGCTCAAATTCCCCAACGCGTATTGCAGGGGGCATTTTTTTCATTTTTGCATTCTTGATTAAATGCAGTCCATAATGTACAAATACAATAAATACGGGTGCAGTCCACCACTTGAACTGAGTCCACACTATTGAACATTTGCACTTTATGTATGAAAGAAAACTGTATTCAAACTTTACAACATCTGTTAATTGAATTTACTGCACTACACAGTTTGTGAGTCCTCCTGCTTGGAAGATTCACGCAAATTGAAATTTGGCTGAGGCTATCAAATGGAAATTAACCCATTTTGATAATGTCAGTTTTAAAATTCCTGGGACAACTCAATATGATTCAAATTTGATAATTATGATATTTTAATCCTTGCTCTCTATTGATTGTGTCTATGTATAATGTATCATTACGTAATTGTGTATATTTTAATTTAGTGCTTTTGTAATGCAATGTGTAATGTTAACTTGTTTAATTCACATAAATAGATAACATAAACATAAATAACATAACATAACATAACATAATTTCAGTGAACTCTGGTAGGGAACACGAGAAACACAGAAATGATGCATCTGGCAGTCATTTGGAAGGACTTCCGTGATGAGGCTGATTGTGACAACAGGTTGTCGAATCCTACATGCATGTCCTCAAAGTGAAGAAAGATAGATAATCCTTTATCTGCTATGTACTGATATATATATGGAAATGTCAGTCTTAAGCACACAAACAGGCATGTTCATTAGGCCGTTAGCAGAAAGATCAGCATGATTTCTTCAGTAATACTCTCACAGATTTAACAATCAGTCTGAATCTAAATTCCTCATGTAATGTGATTATTTAAACTGCAATTTACCTCAGACATTAATGTCAATCACAGATCTTGGTGCACACTTCCCTACAGGGTTCACTGTCTACGAAACTGGCCACAGTCATCAATGGGAGACAAGACAAGAAGTCGCTCAGTCAGCTTGCCTTGCATTGGCCCGATTCTCTTAAATAAATAATCGTATGCCCAGGAAAAAAACATGGCCTCAGTCCCTACATATCAATCTGCAAAAACACAATGCAATCCTCTCAATGCAGATTTGCAGAAATGAACCTGCATGCATCTACACTCCATTGAGGCACATTTAACCATAATCTTTACTATTCACACAAAAATCCAGGTGATGACTCAGACAACTAGAGCCTTACCAGTATGTAAACAGAAAAGCAACAGGGTTAAAGGTGGAACCAAATACAATACGGACGTGTGCTTAGGATGCTGTCAAGATGTTGCTCCCATGGCAATTATAAAAGATAGATGGGATGATAACTGGATTATTGGTGGTCAGATTAATAAAATGAAGGTTGTTTGCATTGATAGATGGGTGGTAAATTGAATGAATGATGTGGTGGTGGCTGTAATGTTGTGTATCAACCCACTTTCTTCAAAATATATTTCCCAACAGGACACCTTTCCTGAATGGTCACCTGTTTGGAAACAGTGCTTCTGCATACCACACATGCCGGAAGTGGTGGCGTTGGAAGTCCAGAAAGCTAAGAAGGGAGATTAGTTGAGGTCAGTGACTGTGGCAACGGTTTCAGATTTTATGGGGAGGGCAGCTGGGGAGCTAGAGAGTCAGGAGAAATCGTGAAGAGTCACAGGTGCGAAGGGAGAGGGGTCTGTCGGTATAGCACAGGTTGCTGTGGTTTCCCTCGCACAACACAAGGGAGATTGGTGTTGGTCAGGATTGGCGAGATAAAAGGGGCTGGTGGGGTGTAAAGAATGGTGTGTTTCTACTGTGCAAAAGCTGGCATTAGAAACCTGGCTTTAGCAAACCTGACTGAGGGAAAACATCATGGATCCAGATTGTTGAGTGAAAGATGAAAGGCATGATGGCTGAAGAGTTGGGTGGGTGGGTTGGCGGATAGATTGACTGAATAAATGATAGTTGCAATGATGGTTGAATTGGGGAATTGTTGAGATGGATATGATGAAAAATGGTTTAAATAATAATAGTTTAGGTGTTAGACTTGATTAAGAAGATGAATGACACTTGGCATAAGGGTAGTAGTTGATTAGTGATATGGATATAATAATAGGGGTACTATTATGAATAGATGTCTCTGTAGTTGAAGGATATTGCTAGAAATAAATAAAAACATTCATATGAATGTGTTTGATGTTCATTAATCATATGATATTTTGAGCATCTAGCAAATATGTAATGAATGCATTAATTTTAAAACTTTTAGCATAGCCTGAGACTGTGAACCTATGGTGGTGTTAGTGATAAAGTATATGGATGGTGAAGGGAATCTGAACATTCATATTTTCAGTCTTTTATGGCAACAAATGACAAACTGATTGTTTGCTTTTATCAAACTAGGCCACTCCCTCAACCTTGGTCTAACAAGCAACACTTTAAGAAATGCTTTACTTCATCCCCTCCACCTGCACAAGGATAATGGACCAGATAATGGACCAGACATTGAGAATGTCAAGAAGACACCGGTCAACAGATCAATGGCCCGAAATGTCCAGAGAATCATAGGACACACTTTCCTTTCTAGACCTTGAGCTGTAATTCTTCTAATATTATAATTATTAAACAGAACACACATAGTCAACCTAGCCTTATTTGTAACCATCTAATTGGTTTGAGTGCACCACACCTTCCTGAGGGAAGCAGCAGAGAAAATCTCACTTTGTTGTTGGCTGAGTAAGCAATATCAGAAGATGTGTGCTATGTAACGATTCACCTACTTTTGTCAAATCTCCCTAAGGGGGAGTCCCTTTTCATGAGGCTAAGGAGGTGAGGCCACTACCCAATATTCCCCCTATGGGAGATTTCATTCTGTGGGCCGAATGGGGAGGGACTCCCCTCCTGGGGATAGGGATGACTGCTTGGGTCACAAAACCCACAACAAACATTCTCATCACTCCCTTTGGACACTGCCCCCTTCCTCTGACATGCTCGATGGTACCTACATGTGCTATTATCATCACTTTACTGTAACCACTAGAGCACCTTCTGAGTCGAAGACATTTAAAGAAAACATGCTGAGTAAACTTCACTCAATTACTGGCACGAAAAGGATGAGTGAACTATGAAGAGTGACCTATGGAACTGGAAGAAACGTTCTAGTCTTCCACAGAAGAGTAGTCGACAAAGCAAAAATAAAAAGGGAAGAAGGATTTACATATAAATCAAGCAAGTACCGGAGTTGCAGGACATGAGGATGCTGTGGAGCGCGGGAGTAGAGAAATGGCAAAGACCAGGAATCTGAGGACGCAGGCAGAAAGCAGAACATACCTCTCTGGGACCCAACGTCAATGGGTCCAGGTGGAAACTGGTGAGGCAGTGGTTTGTCCTCCAGGAGGAGGTAGACCGGGTGGTCCTAAAACTGTACAGACACTGCAAGGAGCCACAAGATGTGGAGCCGCCAAGAAAAGATAGAAGATGGTTATGGAAGGTGAGACAAAGACCAGTTCCAATCCTAGGAAGTGCAACGCCATACAAAAAAGGTTACAGCAACACAAGCAGGGCGGTCAGGGATGTTGGGGTGTGAGAAAGGGTCTTTTGAAGTGCCCGAAACACTTTGAAGCCCAGTGAGGGGCAAGAAGGGCCTGGGATCTTACACCATATGAATGGTGCTTCCAAGGGGTGCATCCACTTTGCAGTCTTGTTCAGCGAACAACTGAGACACAAACAAAGGGTCTGGGATCCTGTGAAGTGTGAAATGAATACAGAATAGAACCATGAGAAGGGAGCCATTATCCATGATCTAGAATTTCCCAAAGGAGGTTCTGAGACTCTCTCCAAAATAAAGTAGAGAATTGGCAAGTCAGTCATTGTACTAGAAACTAGTTGAAGGGAGTCATTCCCCCTGGGTTACAATTGATGAACATTTTGAACAGTACATATGGGCCAGGAGAAGGGAGTCATTTTCCAGACAGTTGAATTACTGAGTTTACCTCAAAAGGATCCCAGAGGAAGGGAGTCATTCCCCTGGCTGAAAGATTGAATATTATCAGTCAAGCCATTCTCCTTGTCCACCAGAGTGTAGTATTTTGCCTTTGGGTAAACCACATACACAGGACCAGACTTTTCTTTCCAAGGAAACTTTGATACAATCTTTTTAAAGGAACTTGTGTACACTCTTTATTTCAAAGGAAATGTCAACATTCTCCAGGAGAAGGTAGTCATCATCCTGGTGTGAGAATGTCACATTTATTAGAATTGTTTGGTTGGAGTATAAGGGAGAGAGATAGGTTCTTGACACAGGATGGTAACTTTAAGTTGACAGACATTCAAATTGTTTTCCATCACTTTCGGTTTGAGGCCTGGAAACCCCTTACAGATATAGGGATAGGTAGGTTTTTGCAAAGCTCAATAAAGGTGTATAGCCCAAAATATGACACCTCCTGGTCAGTTGCCTCCTTCTGCACCCTTACAGCTGGGAACATGTGGAAAGAGGTGATACAACTAAAAAGTACTGGTCAGTATAGAGGAGGGACAAAATGGCACTCCAGTATTTCACAAGGTCACATATGTCAAAGAGCACCTGTAAATTGGGTACATCATGGCTTAAAGTGGACAGCTCTACTAAGTATATGTAATTATTACAGGGCCTGCAGGTCATTGTGCATGCCAAAATACATAATAGTCTCAATTGTTCTTGTTTTAATATTTTTCATCACACCTGAAGCTTGGATTCCTTTGCAAGGAGTAAGACTGTCTTCTACCCTGGCATCTGAGTGGCTCATTTGCTGTGCAAGCACCATCAGACAGTTAATGCTTAGTTCGGGTATGAGCATGCCATGGTCCCTTTCTGCCTTCTTTCACCCACAAGTGGGACTTCACTTACCAACTCAAAGACTTTAGAAATCTTTTCATGAACTTGCTTTTCACACGTTTTCGGCCAAATTGTGTTCACCCTTGGATCAAGACCCTGCTTTTCAAGTGCTGTTGCTATTGCGTTTCATATAAAGATGGGTAACATTGGTGTTTACTTGTTGAACTTTCAAATTCATATCAGACTTATTTGTGAATGCATCCTACATTACCAAAGAGAGAAGTTACTAGACGTTGATTGGGCACATGCCATGTTACGAGATGGGCGAGGACCTGCCTAGATGCTGGTCATTGTTGGCATAAGGCTGCTCCCAGGATGCAGGTGACCGGTTTGATTTATATTCACCAGAGTCTTCACAGATGTTTACCACTAACAGTGATGATGGCTGGATTGGGGTATCGCAAGTCGGATTGATGAGTAGCAGGGTATTTTAGCTATAATCTTTTAAGGATGATCATGAAGTATGGGTTTGTGAGTGTCAAGATAAATTAAGTGAATGATGATGAAATGGCTGCTGGATAGGCAGGTGTTTCTGGTACATACCAGATGGCATTTTAAAATGATATATTGATAGATGGGCCAGTAGTCAAAATAAATTATCAGTGGAAGAAGTGGATTGATAGATCTGTTTTGATATATCTGTGCTTGAGCATGGTGGTGGGGAGAAGAAGTCCCAACCACAGCCAGGAGACACCCTGTAGTGAAACAGGGTGTGTGCCTCCATACTCGTCACATGAAACTGGTGTGAACATCTTTTTCAGCATGCAAGCATACAATATCTGCACTGCTGGGTGGTGACAAGCCAGAGAAAGAAGGAGAATGGTGTAGTCTAAAATCATGTAGAAGCTTATCTGTGTGCCAATGACTCTAATATTCCCCTGTGAATAGAGCAACGAGGGGAACGGTGGGCACCCCCTCTATTAGAATATATGATGGAAGCAGTTGTTATGAATTAGGGAATCCTGGGGTACATTCTACAGTTGCAGTTATCAGGAAGCATTGAAACTGTGATGAATTGGATTCTGCCTCACAGGAGTACGGGGATGAGTAATGGTAAAATAGCCCACTCAGCCCTCACACTTCTACAAACCAAAACACAACACAATCATAATGAAAAAACAGGAACTGTCAAGAGACATACCTCCTTCGCCATTTGTGGTAACACGGGCCAAGGCAAGCTATATTTTCTGGAGGGGTGTGAAGGTGAACCAGTAGTGAACCGAAGAATACAGTGGGGGTCATTACGAGGTAGGAGGTGGCTACCCCTTACCAGGTACTGGGTCCGGGTTCCTTGAATGAGGAATTATCGGGCCATTCCAACCTTGGAGGGCCCGGTAATTCCTCATTCATGGAACCCGGACTCAGTACATCCCCATTCCCATTCAAACTCCCATAGGGCTCAATGGGAATGTGGAGCATGCTAACAACGGGCCCGTTAATAATGGGCCCGTTGTTCGCATGCTGGGCTGCTCGAGGGACCCGCTAAGGACGCCTGGTAAGACCAGACGTCCTTAGCGGGTCCCGCAAGCAGAACTCGTAATGAGGCGGTAAGGGGTTGACGGCTCCGGCACCTTTACCGGCACCGTTAACCCCTTACTGCCAGGGTCGGAATGACCCCCAGTATCACAGTCCAAAGTAAAGGCAATGTCCAATCAAGTTTCTAAAAAAATATACACACGTTAATAAAACACACCATCTGCAAGTAGAAAGAAAAGAGATTACTATACACAAACCCACCCCAAAGAAAAGAACAGAGAAGATGTAACAGACTGGCGAAAGTAGCACTTTCTGGAGTAGTAGGTAAGGTACCGCCATGAAAAGGATATTGGGTTGAAAGCTAGAGAAAAACAATTTTTAGCACAAACTCGTACCAGAGTATAATAATTTCCAGGTCCTATAAGTAATACAAACAAAACAATACATATTGCAAATATATGCAAAGATTATACAAAAAATAAAAACATACGAGAGTATCATTATAATAACATATGCAAAGGCCCCACTATGTTAGAGTCTGGGTGTTTAAAATCATGGGTGAATGAAGATTTGTATGACAGCAGGCTCATATGGTTTCCTGGTTGTATTTTTCATCTGTTAACAAGAAATCATCCCATTTGGGTGTGAGGGTTATTGATGGATAGAGTAACAGACCCCAATGGTATCCCTTATATGGTATAACTTGCTAATGTGGTCCATGGTCAAGACGTATTAATAGACGATGTCAGAAGTGAAGACAGTTGTAAACTATTCAATAAGAAAATGCAACAAAACATATGATGTGCTAATTTTCCAAGTCTCTCGAACATAATTGAAGGAGCTAAAGAATTACGTATAGGTGGTATGCCTGTATTCACACCTCTGGTCACCTTCTGTTGCTTTTTTGTGGTTTTTGAAGGTGTAGAGTGTTGGTGGCATGAAACCTCTTGGTTTTATGACAGAATTATATTTTCATGCTGACATAAAACCAAAGGATTCTTTCAGATCTGCATTTTTACACCATCAAAAAAAAGCAGATTCCATATGAATCTATTGTAAATCATGCCTACTATATGCAAATGACATGCTATTTAAGTCATTTTTCACGGCAGAGTGCAAAAGGTAGATGTAAGTGTGCTTCCACCACCATTTTACACCTTCCTTTTGCACTCCTCACTGCAAATGATGAAAATTCACTGAAGGGGAAATGTTTGCACCTAAGTGAAATATAAGTGGTATCTCCTGAGCAGATTATGCACAATGTATGCACACTTATAAAATAAACTCCATTAGTGTCCCAAATGAGTTCGGAAATGAGTTTGTTTTTATTAACTATTTATCATTATGCATTTGGAGAACATTGATTACAAAACCATAAAGAAAATAGCTTAAAAGATTACAATTAAAGTTCAAGCACAATTAACGTGGCTTCCGCTGCGGATAGTTCATACACCAACAAGTGAGCACATTTAAAAATGAGAGATCGTATCAACTTGCATCTGCAGATCAACGCACAGCAGACAAATATGTATCCTTTCAGTTTACACAGGTGTATGAATTTTGGGTCCAGGTTTACCGCAGGTGGAAAATCCACGTTTTAACTATGAAATTCATCAAAAACGTTAACAGTGGGTCACATCCCAAGCTGTGCCACAAAAGGGCTACGCAGGTCAGATATTCTTTTTGTGTCCATATGGTGAAGAGAAAGTTTGATTAAAAAAACCCTCCATAGAGAGAAGTATCTTGTGAGCACAGTGGCCAAGTTAGAGCACATGGAGTTGGATTGGTGCTTGCATTTCTCCTGATCAGCAGGAAAGAGTTCTAAAAATTATCAAGTTACAAAGGTTACAAATTAAATGGGAGTTAGTAAGTGTTGTGTCTGGAACGGCTCCATGGCTTTGGACATGCTCTCTGATATATAGCGTTTTAGCATTTCTGGAAGTTCCAAATGATTTGTGACTGGTCCAAGCAAAGAGATGATTCTTTTTCAAAGGTTCTTTGTTTACCCCTCAACAACACATCCTCTGTTATCCTCGACACCTGCCAATGTGACTTCTGCATTGCAATTACAAGCACGGTGCAGATTTCTTTGGGATTCTAGCATCTTACCAACTGGTCCTGGACCCCACTCTAACAGCAAAGTAGGGACATCAAATACCTAGGTCATATTCCACGGTTCTCAGTGATAGGTAGAGGAGTTGGATTCACCAACCCTTAGCAGGTCAGAAGTCAAAGCATGAGGGTTCCTTTTCATGGTCTGTGGATTCCAGGCAAATCTCCTTCCATTTAAAGAAATAAGTCAACTGATCAATGCAGTCTTCCTCTCAATCCAATGAGTGACATTCTAGCAGGTCTTAAATCTGCATATGACACATTGCTCACGCTATGACTTTATTTTCTCTCCTTGGAGATCATGACATAGGCCCTACCCTGAATCCAAGATACCTGCAAGCACTAGTCTATGCTCTTTTCTGGGGGAGATCTCTATTCTGGCATTCTAAGGGAAGGACATATGGCTGGAATGTGCACAGTGAGATGTCCCCCTTCTAGACCTGGTCTTAGCAACATGTTTCCCAGCAGCAACAACACACCAGAGGACCAAAGGATGTGGGGACCTGCCTTTCTGCAGCCAGAACAGCTCTGCTATTCAATATTCTTGACTGCCGGCTATTAACATTTTCATAAGGCAGCTGCAACTGAGTAAGTCCATTAAGTGGAAATTACACAAAATATGGGGCATGTCCTCGAATGGTGATTTTGCAGGGCTACTACTTAACAAGACACAATACACATTTGGCTGTCTACGGTAGAAATTATATTTCGTCCTGATGAAGGCCACATACTCATTAGACCACAGTGGGTGAAGTGGTGGCTGAAACACCCCATGTCAACATTTTATACAGCTAACACCAGCACTGCTTACGTTAGGGCCAGTTTTACACAACAAAGGAAAAAAAAAACGAATTGAAGTAAACACTGGAAAATACTCAGGTCTGGATATTGTGAAACATATATGTGTTGTTATCATTGAACAACTTATTATATGAAGGCCCTGTTTTTGGCAAAGAAATGTGTATAAATGATTTTTTTTAAAAAAAAAAGGTATATACATGTCATTCTGGTACAAAATAAAAAACAGATGTTTTTATGAGAAATTGTTTGCCTATAGTATACCTGGACGTCCAAGGCTCACCAGGAACCCGTATTAGCGGTGCCCCTTCTAGACCTGGCATTTCTAAAAAAATAAAAAAGGCATGTTTTAGCTTACTGCCATTCCCTTTCGATGGTACCCTCTGTCCCTCTCAAGCCAATATCCATGGAAAAAGCTTCAAGGGCCTGGCACATCAATTGTGTGCATGGATGATCTACGTAGATGCTTTGGCCTAAATATCGAAAACATGTTACTAGCAGCATTTGTTAGTAGCAGTGTGAGACTAACAAAACCATACTTTGGGACAAATTAGAAATAATGGTTTGATTAGATTGTATTAGACTAGATGTGTTAGCATTTCATTCCAGATTATTTTTATACTGAAATCCATGAAAGTTCTGAAAATTGAATTTATAGCTTGAATTAATTTAGTTGAATAATTTGTCAAATCTTTTAAGCCTAAACTTAACAGTGCTCTGGGTTTCTTTTAGATGACAAGCACACTGATGTACAGGCTATGAAAAAAAGGCTTCTTTCACCCACATTATAAACTGATAAACCCTGGCACCGTTACCACACAATCCAGCCTGCCGGATCGGGTGTTTTTGCTATTAACACCCTGGATTTTAAATCTCAAAACCAAGGGTGCTAAAGGAATATATTCTGTTTCAATGAGAGGGAAATTAAGATGGCCACCATGAATCTGGAAGGCGGGGCTCCATACAGATTAAAACATTGATTAATGCATAAGCAGTTCTTAGAATTGTAGAGAAGCCCCACAATGCTCACACCAGAAAAAATATAACCCACTGTGTTCTGTGTCTGGCTTTTACTCTGGAATGCTGGGGTCTGCGGACAGGGGTATCAGGGCACTTTAACTTAGGGTTTGGGCTGGAGATGGTCAGAGGCTCATGCCTTCCTTCTCGTATGATAACGTCTTGCAGGGAACGCTAGGCCCCCTCTTGGCCCCCTCTTGGCCTTGCAGGGTGAATTCCTCTGGGATACGAATGAAATAATGAAATGTTTATGACTGTCAATTTGGGCTTTCTCACTACTTCTTATGCTGCAAGCTGACACTGCATGCACTCGTCTATCTCTATGTTCTGAGCCTGGGCCTACTGCCCTGGCTGCAATATGGCACTAGTCCTTGATTTCAAATGTTCATCTATTTTCTAAGATGGTTTTGCACTACTAGCGCATGCAATACGTAAACAGATAATATCTACCAATAAGACAACATCTATCAACATCCTCCTCCCGCTTATAAACCTCCCAGATACCTCCAAAACACTCACAGGTCTCTGCCTCATCGGGAGCTTCTTGGGAGCCTGGGACAATCACCCACTTCCCAACCTTCCCCCCTTTCATTAATCCCACATTAACAAACTGCCATGTAAGCCTTTCTCTGTCCTCTTTCTCTATTTTTTCTTGTTCCAATCTCTCAGCCTCCAGATATGGTCATGTTCCTTCCTAGGGGACCCATGTTTTCCACACGGACCATAAACATTCCCCTGCTTGCGCATACTGCTCTGGGGTACACGTGAGATGTATGCAGCCCCTGTCTCCTGCTACATCAACCCAGTGTTTATCGTACATCTCGGGTCTGGTGGGGGAGTGGCGAACATGCCTGGGGATTGAAGGCGTTGCTCTAATATAACCATGTGGGTTATGTTAGGGTCATCTGTTTGTACCTCGCTATCGTTTGTACCACGAGGTGCGCCCTGTACCCCAATTGAAACCATCATCATTGCAGTGCTAGGCATTGCTTTGGCACAGCATTGAAGTGCCATCTGTCAGGTGCAGAAGATCACCAACACAAACACCATCACGGGTACCAGTATTTTCACAATGGCCCCCAACCACGATGGAGCCCAAGAGAAAAGGTCATCAAACTAGTTGCTTCTCTGAATGCTTGCCTCTGTTTGCATGTGGGTGCCGAGGGTGTCCAGGGCCTCTTGTTTATGCATGGGGGACCTACTGACAGCATTGTTTGGGGGTGTATATGTGCAACATGAATCCCTGATCTTTTTGCAGACTCCGCCTTCCATCGCTGTAAGCAAGTCCAGCACATAGCGATTGTGCAATGTCCTCAACACGATCGCTCACATCTTTATCACATTCAGGCCCTGCTCAGATTAATTTGCCAGCTGTATCACTTCCCAGTGGGCAATCTGGAGCCACTTGGCATTGGCAGCTGCTTGTATTCCGGGCAGTAAAAATGATGCAAAAAAGATCTCTTCTTTGATATACAATCTGTATTGCTCTGGTATTTCTTTGAGCAATTGTAATTAATCCTGGGACAAATAGTTGGATCTCTGTTTTTTCCTCAATTTTTCTTTCTTTTCATTTCCTGCAGGCATATGAAATATGGTCTGATGCAGTGGAATTGTGGTAGGGACATCCAACACTGATGCTGTTGTTGTGGTGGACAAGCCACCTGGTCCCACTATCAATTGCTCTTCAGTGACCACTAGAAGAGCTGAGTGCAATGAGGTCAGCAAGCATGTGCCCATACATAGTGGCGGGAGGTGCAGAATCTCCTGCGGGCCGCAGACCCAGTAACTGTCCATCATTGCTGCTGTCCCTTTTTTGAGGTCTGGATGTATAATGTCTTGTTGCAAATGTTGGGCCCCACAAAGATATTTCCTTTGTTATAAAAACACAGTACATATTCTCCTTTCTTCTGCACTTTTACTGGTTTTTCCATCGCTTTGATCCACATGAGTTTTGCCACATTTTCATTCCAGTAATCTCAGCTTACAACCTTCACCTTTTGGATTACTTCTTCTCCTAATCCCATGAGGCCTCCCACCATGCAGCTATTTGTAGTCTACTGCTATCTGTTAGCCACACATTTCACACCCTCAAGCTTCAGGTATGGTCTTTGTAAACACTGTGGAATTTTGGGATTGTGGGCAAACTACAGTTCTAACTTCTATAGTTTTATGTTCTGTGTCTGAAAAGTGCTTAGCAACCTGCATAACATCAGATGGACCAAACATTGAGTCTCCAAATATAAAGTTTCTTGTGGCATCAATACCTTGGGGGGCCCTAACGCGTGTGTTATCAGGGAACACATGTAAAAGTTCCCATTAAATCTCTTTTTCCCCACCAAGCTCATCTCTGGGTACCAACTATTGCTCAATTCTGGGTGTTGCACATTGTCTATCACATCTAAACCTATACCTTTATACTCATCCTATTTGTCTCTTCTCACTTGTCTTTTGAAACCTTTTAATGACCTAATGTGTGAAGAATTCAAATTTGCAGTAATGTTAAAAAACACATTAGGAAATAATAATGACATAGCCAGCTTAGCAAAACTTCCCCATTTGCTCCTTGCTAGCATTTGTATTGATAACAGTTGTGTTGTCTTCCCCAGTTCCCTCGTATGATGAAGAGATATTAGCAACATTTCCATATGATGAAGCAATATTAGCATTCCCCTGTGTCCCCCCTTTATATGTGCTCCCCATATAAAACTGAAACTTAAATATATCCCCAATACAGACATGGACAAAGCAAACAGTCCAGCGACACAATGCATAACATAATTATACATAAAAAAACGTGATAACCACAGAGTGTTCATGTGAAAATAAATATTGCTCTCTTCGAAATAAATGCGTACGTGGCTGCATTTCAATCATAAAAAGAAAAGAAGAAGAGAGGAAAACAGAGTGAGAGAGAGAGAGAGAGAGAGAGAGAGAGAGAGAGAGTTGCAGAAGTCAAGGCAAAGATAAAACAAAAGTGCAAATTGTGCATAGCAGCATTAATAATTTGTAGAGATAAACGGGTTGCAGGAAAAAAATGAAAAACTGGTATCAGAAAACAATGGGCCTCATTACGAGATTCGCAGTAAAAACCAAACTTTACTGGCATGGAGGCAATACCGCGTCCGGGTATCACTGAGGCTGCTAACAGCGGCCGATTACAAGTATGCTTGCACGCGCATAGCGGCATGCCGGTATCGTCTGTACCGGCATGCTGTAAATTACCTTAAAGCCCCCGTTAGCGGCATCATAGAAAGCGCTGACACCTCCTCCGCCTTTGTCTACCCCTAAATAACTGGCATCAGCAATAACAGGTCCGGCAATAACAGGTCTGGCATTACCGGGCCCGGAAATACTGGAACCGGAAGTAACGTCATCACGCCAGAACGGGAAATGCTACAGCAGTCATCTTGAAAAACACAATCAATTGGAATCCTTGAGATACAGGACCTGGAGCCTCACACCACCAGCTACATCTGCAGCTACAACTCCAGCACAATGCCAAAGGCCATTAAAAAAGGAGCATCCCGCCAGCGAAAGGAACGCTTCTCTGAGGACGAATTAAATATGCTGGCATACACTCGGGCAGAGAATGGGGACGTGGTCTTTGCATCAGACCTAAGGAGAGCTGCACAGCTAAGAAAGAAAGAAGTATAGGAGCAACTGGCCCAGAAGGTCAGTGCGGTTGGCACCACCCCCGCACCATAAAGTATGTAAAAAAAAAGGTGGGATGAACTTCGCCTCTGTGTGCGCAACATTTTATCAGCAAATCTTAGCCAAGGTCTGGCTACTTAAAACTCACTCGATGGGAAGAAACCTGTGCCAGCGCCATTGGCTTGGAGGCCATAGAGGGAGTGGGAGATATGGAGCGGGTAGTGCCATCATCGGCAGATGGAGGTGAGTGTCCACAGAAACCACTTGAATGCAAAGTATGATGATGGGCCACCAATGTGACAGTGACATGAGCCAATGCATGGGCCATCACACACACATGGACACATCCCTGCCTCGATGCTGTCCCCCAGCACCGTCACATCTACATGCATGCAGCATGCCAATGCCATACCTGAGACAACCTCACAAACAGGGAAACGGCAGGTGTCACACTGCACGCAGTCCACAACACAAAGGCATGTCACACAGCATACACCACCTTACACATGTGTGAATCAGACTTATGGCTAAATAACCCCCCATTAGCAAGCAACCTGTATGCCACAACTCCAAGACAGCAAATCATCAAATCTGTACAATTGCACTAATACCATTGTATGCATGATGCATGTACAACCATCACTGATGCTGTCCCTCTGTCGGTCCCCCACAGGCTCAGATTCTAACAGCGATGCACAGGACTCAGCTGCACAGGACACGACTCCATCAATGAAGGCCAGGGGCAGGTAAGACAGCAACAGGCCTTCCACGTCTAAGGGCCCAGGCAGGCCACATCAGCCACCGAAGGCAAAGGAGACACAGGATGGCAAGGCACAGGGGTGGCAAAGGACAGCTGCAATACCAACAGTGCTGATACTGGTGGAATCCACTGCAGTTGAGCCAGTGGCAGATGGGACCCTGTCTGCTGCAAACAGCTCGATAGAGGAGGTGGCTGCCACAGCACCCTAGAGTGGCGATGAAGAACAGTCCCAAGGTGAGGTATGTGTCCCAGAGGACGACAACCTGTCAACGGAAGTTTTAGGCACACCCAGCCCTGGCCAAACACCCCATCACACCCCAATGAGCACCCCCAATGGCAGTACCAGAGGCCTGGAGCCCCACAGAGGACCCACCTGAATTTGGCCCCTTGCAAGATGTCCCATCCACCTCCACAGGCGTCCTGGACAGGGAGTGGCGAATGGCACACATGGAGGGGCGGCAGCAGGAGCAGACAGGCCTAGTGAAACAGTACATCTCAGATGGTGACCTGACAAGGAAGGAGTCCTGTGAGAACACTGCAGCCATGAAAGGGGCCATTGAGTCTAGCACCATACCATCTGTGAGGAGCTGTCGGCAGTGAGGCAGGTCCTTGCCAGGATTGCCAATGCCTTGGAGGCTCAGCGTCCTGCCGCGACAGTGGAGCATGCGGTCACGAGGTCATCGTCCAGCTCCACCCAGACAAGCCCCCTGCGCAGGTCTGCATGCACCATGCGGCGCCCCGACATGCCGCCCCCGGAGGCTGACAGAGGACACAAGTAGCAGGGGCAGCCTGCATGTGCAGACTAATGTACACTCATGTAGCATACCATTGCACACCATGTGTGTGGCAGTTGTGGGGAAGGGTGTGTGTGGGGGAGTTGTGGGGGGGTGACTGTGAGGTGGAGGGTCAGAGCACATTGTTCATATTACCTGTTCAATACACCCGTTGTGTACCAAAAAATCACATGACTAGACATTGCTTATTGTGTATGTGTGCTTTATTTGTTTACAGTGCACAGTGTCTATGTACCCCCACACCCAGTGCCCTGAGTCCTATATCCATGGCACCCTCTGCATCCATGTGTCTTAGAAATTATGGCCTATCACAGACTGGTGCACAGCATGTCCCTCCTGTGCATCACCACCTGGATGATGTGCAATCCCATCTTCTTCATCATCTTTATCCTCACCTAATGGTTGCTGTTCAATGTCAGGGGGCAGAGGCACGTTCCGTTGGATGCACATGTTGTGCAGCATGGCACATGCCATCGTGATCTTGGCCATATTCTCATGACCGTACAGAAGTGCCCCACCCGACCTGCTGAGGCAGTGAAACCGTCCCTTCAACAGGCTAAAGGTCTGCTCGATCACCACATAGGTACGGGTATGGGCACGATTGTAGTCCTCTTCATGCCTGTTCTGCAGGTTCCAGACAGGGGTGAGGAGCCACGGCTTCAAGGGATAGCCAACATCACCTGCATCGGTGCAAAATAAGGTATGTGTAAGTCAATTCCTAAAATGGCACCTGTACTTATAACTCCCATGCCTGCAGATATGTGTTGTTCACATGCACATGTCCCTGTATGTATGCACACATTTTAAGTTGCCACAATCTGTGCTGTCCCATGGTCTATAGGTGTGGGTTGCATCGTCCAGATGCTGCAGGGTGTCCACTTCCTTGCTGGTGTTCATGCACTGTGGATGCCTACCGCTGTATTTACTATCATCTATGTGATCTGGAGTGATTCATTTGTTTTATTACTAGCTGCATTGCCATGAGTCTCATCATGATTTCTCAATTAGCGCTTATTATTCCCATGGTGACATGCAGTGCTACTGTGGTGGTGGGCCAGTGACAAGCAGTGTATTCCATTGGTGGGATTGATTTGTGCGCACTCATGGATGCATGTCCTGTGTTGTGTTTTGATGCGGTCATTTCCATTGTGCATACTCACAGCATGTTGCTGCATTGTGTTACATTGGGTAAGGTCTGATGATGTGCAGTGGACGTGTTGTGGGATGTGGGCTGGTTACAAGTCAGGTATATTGTCATTGGTGTGCAGCTTCCATCATTACCATGAAGTGTGGGTGTCATGTTCACTTTGGGATGCTTTGGCCCACAGTGTTTTGCAGTATGGACAATGTCCAGTCAACACCCCAATCACACCCGGGTGGTGTGTGCATCTCTCCCCCCCCCATTATACTGCCATGTGCCTGTCATGCAACTTACCAAGCAGCCAGTCACATCGTCCAGCATGTCGCTCCATGTAGCGTGGTAGTGTGGAGTTCCGCAGGACCATTGAATCATGAGTTGATCCGGGATATCGGGCACAACAATGTGTGATGAACTTGCTGGAGTCACATACCATCTGCACATTGATGGAGTGGTATAGCTTACGATTGCGGTACGCCACCTCCATGGCCAGTGGGACCACCAATTCCACATGGGTGCAGTGGAGGGCACTGATACAGTTTGGCATGCCTGCCAGTGCATGGACACCAACTTTAGTGTCAAAGATCTCCTGGGCAGTCCGTGATAGGGATATGTAGTTGCTTGAGTGCTTCAGGAGGGCATGCAGCACTTGGTTCAGCATGTATGAAAAAAAAGGTTGTCATGCCATGCATCTGCCCCACTGTGTGCTGGTAGGTGCCTGTGGCCAGGAAGTGGAGCACAGACGCTACCTTCAGTAGATGTCATGAGCACTGTTTCCAAGGAGTCAGGACAAGCCCAACATCCCCGGAAGCAGGCTCACAACCCCCGCCCCTGGTCCCAACCGACCCCTATCAGGGCCCTCTGGACCATGTCCTGGCGCCGTTGGCGCCAGGCTCATAAGAATCACCAGTCCCGGCGCCAGAGGTGCCGGGCTCATACTTTGGATAAAGGTGCTTGGGTGGACTTACCTGTAGCAGACCATGCTGCATACTCACCTTCACAAGTCCTGGCAAAATGAAGCCCCAGCCTTTTGTTAGGTGGGACTATTTTTTTCCGAATCTGGAACTACTTTCTTACCTGGGTGGGGCTGGCATCACTCCTTGACTCTGGAACACAGGAACTCTTTTTCTCTTGGGCGAGGCTGAGGAGGAAGACACCTAATCACCTCAACACTATTTAAACCACACCCGATTGGAAGAATGTGCTTCGCGTTATTCTGCATCTGCAGCAGGACGCTCACCGAGTCAGCTCCAGTTTTCTGGTGATATCTTCTGCTCCAGCCTGTGAAAACAAGTCAGATCTTCACTTACCATCCAGGGATCCAGTCTCCGGCTGCACCTGTCAGCAAAGGAACATCAGGTTAGCAAAAGGCAACACTTTAGCAGCCGCGCTTACTTACCTGAAACCACGGCATTTTCCGAATCCCGCGGCCTTTACCTGCAAGACAAAGAACTCCGGTCAACGTTTTAACAGCCGCGCTCACTTACCGGAACCCATGGCAGCTTCCGAATCCCACGGCCTCTACTTGCAAGACAAAGAACTCCGGTTAGTGCAGAAAAAGGGGGGAATTGGACGCAATTATATTTTCACTTACCGGAGCTGTGCGCTCCTCGCCATCTCCTCTTCTGTTGCATCTCCGCACCTGCAAATCAAGAAAAAGACATTAAGAGGTGCGAATAAACTTGTCAGCAAGCACATTACTTACGTGCTCCTCCACGTGCACGGACCTTCATACTTACGTGCTTCCGTATGCTCAGCATATAGCATTTCGGCACCTAAGAAATAAAGGCAAAGACTTCATTAAAAGGTGCTCTCGAACTTTCAAACCGACCAGCATCCGCTCGTGCAGAAACGACGGCATCGCTTCTTCAGCAGCTTTAAAACTCTGAGGCTACAAGAGACTTAAAGCACTCCCAGTGAAGTAACTGGAACCCAGCGCCCCTGCATCAGTCGCAGGATGGAGAGCCCAGCATTTACATATCTAAGGTGAGAGCTCATTCAGACTTTGGGCCTCAGGGAAGAGAACGAATAAGGAGGAGAAGCTCAACCAACAACCAGCCATTAATCCCTTTTTCTTCCGCCTGCAGACACCTTACTCTACAAGTCAGACATTCCATAAGAGGAGGTCCGGTCCAGAGAACCATCCGAGTCCTGCGCTTCTCAATTGAAGACACGGTAACTGTCCAGCCAGGATCTGCGCCTCCGTGGGAACCAGGTGAGCGTTACAGTAGAGGGGGGATGGCAGTGCGGATTTCTATCAGGCTGACAATGTTGTCATGTATCATGTCCACAATGGTGTTGATGGTGTCCTGGTCCAGGCGGTATAGGGTGCGGATCTATTCAGGGGTTAGGTTGAATGGACTGGCTCTGATGCGAGGGATTGGAGGCTGCCTGCGTGGTACTACTGGCTGGACTGGTGGGACTTTCTGGGCCTGACTCACCCTCATTCTCCTCCTGCGTCTCCTCTGTAATGCCTGTTGTAGTTGTTGCTCATGGTGTAGCAATGAAAGCATGTCCTCCAGCCCCAATATCGCAACTGCAAGTGGGATCATTTTGGTGTGGGAAGGGGTGTGGTGTGTGGGTATGCTCCTTTTGCGCTGGGCCAGATTCCATTGCCTCCACCTGTGCTGATTGTGTGCACCTGTGGCAGTTGGGAACACTGCACATTGCTGTTAGCGGGGGATACGCAATGCCGGTGATGCCGGCATCCAGGTATCCCTTATTACCGCCTTTGTGATGCCGGTAGTTGCATGTACGCGTGACTTGTGATGTCGTTCTATTAGCGGCATCCCGGTATTGCCGTCCGAAGGGCCGCGTGCCTGTGCACATGCTGGTACAGGGGAGCAAGGTCTCAGCGGTGGCGCTGATACCGGGTTGTTGACTCGTAATAGACCGCAGCGGTATGCAGTGCCAGTATTCCCTTACCGCATCATTTTTCCATTACTGCAAATCTCGTAATGAGGCACTTACACTATGGTATGGAATGTCTTCCTTCTTGTTCTAGTACGTCTTTCATGGCTTCTCCGTATATTGGGAGGAGAGGGGAGGTCCACAATCTAAACCAGTAATGTACATGTTTAATATACTTTATGTCATTTTTTATGTTTAGGGTTAGGGTGCCCTATACGGATTAATCCCCTTATGTATTACATTGCTAGATGCACTTTTGGGCAAGTGTAATATTCTCGTTAAGAATGCATTTTCAACTATGGATAATTTCTGTGTAAACCCATACTTCTATACCATAGAGGGCAGTCACTTTGCTTGGATATTATATATTTTAGGAACAGGGGGACTGCACCATTCCCAGAAGAAGAAGAAGAAGAAGAGACTTGTCCTAGGGTTCCAGTCTCTAATTGAGGCAGCATATTAATTTAAATGTTGTTCCCTTTATTTAAAAAAAAAAAAAAGATTGAACTTGTTTTAAATAGAAACACAATACATCAAATTGATGATCTATTCTTGGAGTTCAGCGGACTGCTGCGAAGATCAATGAGTGCCTGCCATGTCAGTGAGTGACGCCCGGATCCATGGCGTCTTGTTCAAGACTTGGTGCACTCAGCTCCAGAAGAACACCAGCAGCAGGGCGGCAGAAGCTGGAGGGGAGTGTTCTATGGACGAAGGGAAGCTGCGCGCAGCTTATGTTGCGGCCTGGGCGGCCTTCCACGGGACTGTGGAGGAAGCCTAGAGGAGCGCTGATCGGTAAGGATCCAGGTGGAGCTTATGGCATTACGAGGGCTAAAGTTCTGTCGGCTTTACAGTAATGATTTGCAATTTACACAAAACGGAGGTTGGACGTATCACGCGTTCATTCTGTAACGGGTTTCTTTTCTGTAATGGTTTTTTCGGTCGGTGTTAAGAGCACTGCTGACCAGCAGCCTATGCATTTGAGTCCTCATTAGAGCTTGGCATTTGAGCCAATTGTCAGGTGTAGGTAAAAGCACAACCGCCTTCGAAACCTGAAAAATACTCTGCTCAATAAGGAAAAACGTTCCAATTACAGACAGGATACATTTTATGAAAGTGCAGTGTCCTTCTTTCTAACTTCGCCTGTGTAAATTCGTGACTTATTAATTTTAAATTGATGTCTGTCTATCTTCCCCGCTGCTCGTCGGACGTCTGCTTCTGCAGTGTATGCAGGCTGGGCTCTGAAAATCTCATCAGATTTCCTGGCACAGAAATAGCTCTGACTGGCCTGTGGCTTTGCCGCAGTGATGCTCCCACGTTCCTTTCAGGACTTACAAACACCTTTTGCACTTTTTAATTGTGTTGCCCAGTGATTCTCTTGCGTTTTTAAATTCTCAGCATACGGCATTTATGCTTTTCAAAACAAACATGTCTGTGAAAATAATGCAGTCCTCAGCTTTCTTCCTCATCAAAACGTGTACTGGGTGTGGGCACCAGGACTGGTCCTAGGTTTTAGGAAACCTTGTGCTGCAAATGGCTTGCAGGCCCCTCTAATTTGCATGTACATTGACATCACTGGCAGTAACATCACATAAAGTGACATCAATCTTTCTTAGGTGAGGGTATCATGGGACGTTACGTTACAAGAATTTGCCAAGCGACAAATAACTTTGGGACATGCAGTATGAGAATAGTTACTGTGATAATTATATATATATACCTCAACAACAGTTCATTTTTCCATGATTGGGTTTTTTGAATAGCGTACACTGTGAAAATGATGAAGTTTGAAGTCCTCCCTATTGAGGCCTCTCAGATAAGGCAGAGTTTGATGGAATGATTTGCCGAGGATCACACACTTTAGTTAAATTGGGAACAAAGCCAGTGCCCCTTTCTGCGAATGTGACACTTGGCTACGTATCTTCTCATCTGTTGTTGGCTCAAATATGCATGAATCGTAGGTTTCCAAGAGCTAACATAATACTGTTTCATGGGGATGACCTTAAAAGTTCACAAATCAAATACTACACCAAACTGACATATACATTCTTGTAACTGCCAGAGCTGAGAAAATATGTACAACATGCAATGTATAAGATCACCTGCTTATAGTCATTGTTGTGTACAGAACTGCAGAACGCTATTCTGTAAATTTGAATTTCTACAAAAAAAGCAAAAGCTTTTTGTGCATGCCAACAAGCATACATCGCTGAAATAAAGTTGTGGGTTGGGTATATTGTGTGACTCAGTTTAACTGTTTTGCGAGAAGGCATGTATTTGAGTAGGTAACCAGAGCTGTGTGTGGGACTTCACATTGCTGTTTCTGTGATCTGGGGACAAGTACATTCCGCCTCCCATAAGGCCCCACAGAGTTAAAAGAAACTGTTTTCAGAATTGCATTTAGATGATAATCCAGACCCTTGCAAAGAAAGTGAATTTTTATGGGGAGTCAACAGATTCTTGCAGGAGTCCTAATGAAGAAGAATTCAGAATCGGTGTTCTCGTCCACATAAATCTCCTTTGGACACATTCCCACTTATTCTGCATTTTCCAGGACTCAGTGGCAGTTCCTAACCATGTACTCTCTAGTTAGTTGATTATGTGATATGGGTACTTTAAAAGCCAGGTCGACAAAAAAGAGTATTATTTCAGTTCTTAAAAATGAAACATTCAGAAATAATTACAATGTGCTGCAAGAATATGGAAATGGACTAAATGCTGACATTGCTGACTGAGCTCAAATTCCAGCTTTACCACTTAATTAAAGTGTGTAATCCTGGGCAACTCATTTCATCTTTGTTGCAAGCAACGTCTAAGGAAAACATGGAGTTGCGTAATGTAAATATGGATCAAACGGAGACATAATACATGTGTGATTGTCCAGTATCACACTTTAGGCCTTGGTGTCAGGTTTACTGTTCACATGGGTGAACATGAGGTTCTAGAGAGGTTGATTGACACGTGTTTCCATCCATTCAGAACCTTGGGTAACTCAGCATTTGTAGAACTAAAGCAATTAAATAAGGAAAAAAGGAAAAACATTCTGAACCTGGGAGAGCAGAGAAATGTTGTGTGGTGTATGCACTTTGTTGGGCCTCGGGCAGCATAAAGCCTAAAAGGGTTACTGATCTGAATAACAAATCCTTTTTTTAAGATAATTCCTCATGAAATGGTGATGGACGTCGTATATCCCTTTCTACAGAGGTTGTTACAAAAAATCCTGAAATACATGTGTAGTAGGAGGGTAGGACCGAGGTAAAGAAAACAGATGGTGACAGCCCAGAATTATCCAACTGGAATGAAGAGAAGAGGTGGCAGAAGAGGCCAGCACCTCAAGAGATTGTGGCAAGTTAGAGTCTCTCAGACCTGAGAGAATGCACACACTGCCAGTGAATACTCTCCTCAATATCTGAATCCTGTTTGACTGGCACACAGCCACAATGACCTGTGTCTTCTCATGGTAAGTAATCAGAGCACGAGCAAGCAAGTAGTAGAACGTATTATAAGGCATAGAACAACCAGTTTTTTAAGGATGTTATTTGTTTTAATTTTACATATTGTCATTCTGATCCGTCCGTTGTGAATTTGCTGCCCCTGTGTGACCCTCAATAAGAACGTTTTGAGTTAATAGCTTTTTTTTTAATGAAGATCGGAAATTGGCAATTTTCTTCTTTATTTGGAGATAGCTGCTCACAAAACTAATCACATAATGTGTACAAATTATACACATTTATTGATTTTACAAGTACAAACGAGATTCAAAACTCTTCAATGACAAATATATGGGATACATTACTCACCGTAATCATATTTCTGAAGTTTGTACCTGCTTACATTCACATGCTATGCATAGGCCGACAACTAGTGGGCCACGGATTATTAAATGTTTTCTTTCTCGAAAATCAGGACGTGGACAGGGTGTGCCAGTAATACTATCCCTAGTGTGACATCCACTGTACTCATGGACAATCACGCCTCAAGATCCCTCAGATTGTTTTACTTCTGACATGAGGTAGCATGAAGTGTAGCATGAGTACAGATGTAATGAAGCAGATAGGAGCAGATAAAGGCAAAAAAACATCTATGCACATTCTACTCCACAGGGGAGGAAGGGTGGGCATATGTGAATCTAAGAAGATACATGCATCAGAAACACAATTACGGTCAGTAATGTATCCCTTCTGAGGCTTGTGGATCTGCTTAGATTGAATGCTATGCATGGATTAGCGAGCAGTGTCTGGAGAAGGTGGTCGTTTTTGAGATGGTGCAGAGGCAAATAGATGTTTAACAATGCTTGCCCTACCTGTGAATGATATGATTTGATATGGCATTTATAACGCACCTATACACTAGTGTTTTAAGGCGCGACGAGGCAAGGGAGGGGGGACAGAGGAAAGACAACGATCCTAACAGGCCAGGTGTCAATCAGATCACGCAAGTGCATGGGAAGAGGAAGGAAGAGAAGTGTGGGGGAAGGAGGAGAGGACAGTGCCGTACATGGGATAAGGCAATAAATAAACAATAAGTAAAAGTACAGCCAGCAGGTGGCAAGTGTAAGAGTAAGTGGAGACGTCAGGTGTCAAGTGCTGGTAGTGGGACAGTAGGGATACAGAAAACAGTCCCCAAGTGTGGGGATTGCCAGGAAGGCAGTGCAGGAGTGTGACTGGCGAGGGAGGGAACCTGGGCTCGAGATCAGAGGGTGGCCAGGTAACCAGTGCAGTTTCAGTGTCAGCCAGGAAGTCAGCAAGGAAGAGGAGGAGAACAAGCAGACACAAAGAGAAAGGTTTTGAGGTGCTTCCGGAACCGAAGATGATTCTCCTCAAGTGTCAGTGAGGCTGTTCCAGAGAGAGGCCCCAGTCGAAGAAAGAGATCTACCAATAACTCGTTGCTTGGAGAGGTGACTGACCCTGAGGGAGTTTGAGGCAGATGAGCAAAGAGCTCGAGAAGGAAGGTATTTGGGAAGAGAGAGTTGAAGGTATTGAGGCCCAGGCCCCAGAAGGCCTTGTGGATGATGCAGAGGGTTTTGAACTCAATCCTCTAAGCCACTGGGAGCCAGTGCAGAGATTTCAGTCCTGAAGAGATACGATCCCTAGGCTTAAGGCCAAGGACAAGTCTCGCAGTCCTGTTCTGGATAAGTTGCAGAGGGTGGATTGTAGCAGGCAGATTTAGAAAGAGGCTGTTGTAATAATCCAGCCTAGAGAGAACCAGAGCTCTGGAGACAGTGAGCTTCTGGGGGAAGGAGAGGAAAGGAAGACCACCTCTAATAGCTGCAGCTGGTAGTGTGACTTCTTAGAGATGTCAGAGAAGTGACGGGAGAAGGAGAGTGTAGAGTTGAAGATGACCCCGAGGTTTTTAGCCTTGTAGGTGGGAACAGGAAGAGGGCTAAGAGAGGCCGGGGAGAGCTACAGAAAACGAGGGAGTGGGTGTGCCGATAAGGAGAATCGTAGTCTTACTAGCATTAAGGCAGAGGTCATTGGTGGCACACCACTCCTGGGTAGCAGTCAGTCAGAGATGAGAGAAGTAGAGGAGGAGGCTGAGGGTAGCCTGAAGATGAGCTGGGTGTCATCCGCATAGCACTGAAAGTTGGGGCAGAGAGCGGCTATGCGGTGAGACAGGAGTGCAAGGTATTGGTTAAATAAACAACCAGGGAGAGAGGCAGGGCTGGACTGGCCCAACGGGACATCCTCCGGTAGGCCTCAGGGCATAGGGTCTCTTTTCTTGCTTGGCGGTCTTCTTGTGGAAGGATACATGATCAATCATCAGAGTGAAACAGCGCGGCTAGCCTGGGAGGTAGGCTGTAAACTGGCTGCTGCTTTCTCAGGCTGCTGCAGTTCTGCAAGGCCGGGCCACGCCTGCACACTTGTGACAGGCAATGCACGGGCTGGGCATTGAGAACCACACATGCCCAGTGCCCTAGTGTGTGTCTGTGCTTGCATCACATGATATGCAATGCGCAGGTGCAGGCAGCCATGGATGCCCATTCCGAGCAGACCTCAGTGCTGACTGCTGTCTTAGAGAGAGTGTTCCCACGACGAGAGACATGTGAGCTCAGGCACTTGCCGCTTTCTGGCTACTGGCACTTTGCTATTAAGGTGAGTTGCGAGTATGTGTTTTTTTATTTGGGACGGGAGTGGAGTACAGGTCACCAGAATGCTTGAAACCATCATGGTTACACAATTATCTTTTTCGCTTCTTGTGTAACATAGAAAACAAACACCAAGCAAAAACTGTCAAGAGGTGTGTACAACTGTGCCTTCTTGTGTGCTATGGAAACGCGGAAATAATTTGATGAAGGGCACACTTTTACAAACGTTGGATATGAAACTTCTACCGGTTGTTCTTCTATAGCGAGCTGCAGTTGTGTTTCTATGACAGTACTATTATGAATACTTTACATGCATGCAGTCGCACCTACAGATCACAGAATTGTACACGTGAGCTTATGGGAAATGCTGTGTGAAAGAAGTGCATGATTTTAGGAAGCCGCAGTGTTTTCCCGTGGATGAGGCGAAGAGGCTGTTTTGCTGGATTTAATGGGCACTCAGCTTCGCACCTGCAGTGGACACCGGATCTCGGTAAAAGAAACGCAATTCATATTGTATGTTTGCTGCATGCCACCCGATAAGTGCCTCGTCTGTGTCGAAGGGCTAATCAAACTTTCCCGGGTTGTGGGATGCTGTCAAAGACAGACACATTGCACAATTACCAAAAAGGCCTTCAACCCACTGAGCTGTCTTATAGGAAAGATATTCGGTACTGACATGATAGAGGAAACATTATGATCTTTCACACAGGATAGACCTGAACTAGTTCCATGCTGCGGTCACTGTGTTTTCCGTTCTCTTTATGGAGTGCAGACTGCGGTGCAATATGTGTTTGGTGCAGATCTTGTGTTGTTCGTAACCCATGTAAGCTCTAATGTAATGGGCCTAAGTATGGACTTCCATTCTACCAGTAGCCTCAGTCACCATTGTTTTCTCTCTGTTTTGGAAACTGGATGTGCAGTCTACTTGTGCTGTGACATCTTATTTATCTTTCCGCCCCCACCTTGACCCATTGAATTGTTCTCTCAGACTATCCTCTTTCTCTAGTCTGGCCCTTTTCCACCCTGCTCTATTTCTCTCCTTCTGTGTTTCTTCCATGCCTGGGAGGATTTGTCACAGGCTACAGGCTTACACAGGAGAGATAGTGATAGTCATTTGCACTTTCTGAGTTTCAAAATAGTGCAATATTCATGATTGTCCAAGGCAGTGGGTCTCAACACTCTTGGTCCCATACTGCCCTTTATTGTACCCACCGAACATGCACCATCCTGGTTGTTTATTGGAGTGTGTGCTTTTTCAAAGGTTTGCCATTGAATAACAATTTCTGGTAGCAAGTAGGATTTTTTGGGACAAGATTGGGTTAAATATATGGGTATAAAATAGTGGAATAACAAGTAAAGGTTGGGGAGACTGGATTAACATAGTAGATTAAAGATGTACTAGGGAGCCGTGGGGCCCTACGTTTACCACCTCTGGCTCTACATCTCAGAGCGGGTGGTAGTACCCAGGCCCCATGGTTTCCTCTGTCCCTTCCGCTAACTCCAAACATGACGTTTTTTGGCGATCGTTGTGCTCCACAATAGAAGTAATTGTTGGTAAGCCAAAACCAGCCTACTTTACTTGCAAGCAGCACCTGCACTTGTATAAAATGGCAACTGAATTGCCACTTACCACTTCCACTTGCAGCTACCAGTGACCACCAATGAACTCAACAGCTTTGCAAGTCCCCTTTGCAAACAACTATGGTGGCTGAAGAAGTCAGCAGACACTCTCATTGTCTTCTTTGTTTCTAATCTGGCTCTTTGCCTCCTGCTCAAATACTGCATTGCCAGTGTGCAACCGTCCCCATCTTCTGAAAGGCCAGTCCATCTTGGTTCTTGCTCTTATGCCACCATCCTCGCCTTCACATTCTCAAGATCACTACATCCTATCACTCGCTACATTATCGGTCTCTCACACGCTTTCTAGTGCTCCTTATGCAGTGCCCTCCTTTCCCTGTGCTTTTCACCTCTTTCCCTGTACGTTTGCTGGCTCCCTCCCCATTCCTAGTCTAGCTGCTATCTCTCCCTATCTACACTCCTAGTGATCTGCTTCTATGTCTCTCTTCCAGTCTGTTATCTTCTTGCATTCTTAATCTATCACAGCCCCTCTTTATCTCCATCCACTATCTCAGTCCACTATGTGTTTTCACCCCCTCTCACTGTCTTGCTCCTCCATTATGTAACTACTCTGTCCCCAACCCTTGCCTCGCTTCTGCTGTCTGTGCCACCTATGACCCGCCTCCCTTTTCTTGTCCTGTACCTCCGTCCCCACCTATTCCCTGTCCGTTCGGTTCCCTCTCTCCCCACAATATATTCCTTTCATTTTCTCTTTCCATTGTTTGTAGACTCCTCCATCTCCACCTTTTCTCTACAAACTTGCCTCCTCTCATTTTGTCTGTGGGAAGATATCTGTGTTCATGTGGGTTATGCCCTGAGCTCTGTAGAGTTTACTGAGAGCTCTGGCAATAGCAGACAGCCTTGAACATTAGCAGCTGTTCAATCTGGCAGGCTTGCAACCCTGCACATCACAAGCAACTACGTACAAGCAACCATGCACGTTGCCATTCCCTGTGAACATGCAGCTGCAGAGAGTTGGACTCATGGGCATTTGAAGTTCCTATGTTAGTATCCCTGAAACTCATCCCCAGACATAAATCAGCAGAGTACCCAGCTCTGGATCCTTGGATACCATAGGCCTGCCATCATTCGCCATAGCAGGTCATCAGCCCATGTATGGACCCTTATATCCATACCACCCCCATTGTCCTGTACCACGTGATAGCGAATGGAAAATCCCTGTTGTTGTCTGGTGCTCCCTGGGTTATGCTGGCTGAATGCATCACAAAGACTGCCTTTACAGACACACTGGTCTATCGGTAAGTTAGTAATAATCATATTAATAAGCATCATAAGACCTTCCTTTTTTAGACTAGTGCTAAATAGATGTAACATACGATATGCTATTATTAACCAACATTCTATGTATTATTTTATCGCTCTAAGAATGTTGAAATCATGAGCTACTCATGTAAATATCGAGCAGTGAGAGAGAAGGTTGCAAATTTAGCTCTATGAGGAATGGGCTGTAAATCCATATTTTATTTATTTGGATAGTATGCTTTCGCCAAAGCACAGTGATATGTTAATTACCGGTAATGGATATCAAGAGCCCGACATGAGGCTGCATTTGCATTCTGGAAGCAGATATGAGTTTTTAAGACTTGAACATTGAATTGTGTAGAGTAAAACTAAGAGTCCTTTGATTATTGACACAAAACTGAGATACTTGTGCGCACTGCAAGTCATGATGGGGCAGTATTGTGAGAGCTTGCCTGGGAAATCACTTAACACTGTAGGTTGCAAGAGCTTGTGGGTAGTCTGAACTCTGCCATTTCCACTTCACTTGGCCTTGCTATGACGGGAGAGGGCAACTTCTAATAAGCAGCACTACCCCAGACTCGATATCCATCTAGTAGCTGGGATGCATATTGGAGGGGGGGTTGCCAACCATGCCACATTCCAAGAGCCACTCTCGCCTCTAAAACACCCACAACATAGCACCTCCAATCACGGGCAGCCGATCCGGCCTGTAATCGATAGGTCGGCTCTTGGCAGCATTCATGTGGCAGCTCAATGGCTGCAGTTTTTAGTGAGCAGTTCAACAGCCGCCTGGCCTTGACCGTGCCATGGGTGTATGTTCTAAGTCATCCTGGGAGTCTGAGCTGTTGGCTCCTCTGTTATATTGATGCATGCATTTATGTAGTTGTTTTTGGATCATGCCCGGATTTCTGTTGAGGATGCCTCGGGGTCTTTAGAAGCACAGCAGTAGGTAGCAATACACACAGACCCCCTAAATACTGAGAGCAGTGCAAAAGGTATATCCGTGTAAGCAGCGTAGTGATCTGAGGACAAACACCCTATCCAATCTATATGCTTGTTTGCATGGTTTGAAGGGTTGGACTCACGCGCTGTGCTTATTCCTTAAGTGAAATAAGGGGCCACTTTTAAAAACAAATCCAGGGCCACTTTTGGTTCCCAGTCCAGCTATGGAGAGAGCTTTGGTCCCCTGGGGGACACCACAGGTAGAGAAATAGATAGCAGAGACGAAGGACCTAAATTGGACCTGGGAGGGTCAGTCGGAGAGGAAAGAAGTCAGCCACGCCAGAGCCTGATCAGAGATACCTAGGTTATCAAAGACACCGGCGAGCAGGATGGCATGGTTGACAGTGTCAAAGGCAGAAGGGAGATCAAGCAGGATGAGGACACAATGGGTGTTACAGTCAAGGTTGGAGAGCAGGTCTTCATGGATGTTCAGGAGAGCAGTTTCCCTGCTTCTGGTAGCTCTGAAGCCAGACTGATGGTCATGAAGACAACCAACAGATTCATTGTGGAGATTAAGCTGATAGATGGCCAGTTTCTCCAGGAGCTTGCCCAGGAAGGGAGTGATGGAGATTGGGCGATAGTTAGCCGGGCAGGAGGGTTAGCCAGGCAGAGGGTTTCTAAAGAAGGGGGTGCACAAAGGAGTGCTTCAGGGGGGAAGGGAAGAATCCAGTGGCAAAAGAGTGATTGCAGAAATCAGCTGGGGCAGGAGCCAGGAAGTCAATGTGGTCCTTGATAATGTTGGAGAAACAGGGGTGAACCTGTTTCGACGAGACTTTCATAGATCAGACTTGTCTAGAAACCTCACCTGCGGAGAACAGGGGAAAGGCATAGAAGGAGGGAGGAGATATGGCTGCAGAAAGGCCAGAGAAAGAGCATGGAGTGGGGGGATGGAGGGGATAGGAGGAGAGAGAGGACCGGATGCTCTGAGTTTTAGAGATGAAGTGATAAGCCAATGCCATACAGAGGGCCTGAAAGGGGACAGGAGAGGTAGAGACTGTGGCAGGATTGGCCAGGTCCTTACAGATTCTAAAGAGTTCAGCTGAGTTGTTAGATGCCACAGAGACGTGGGCTTGGATATGCGCTCTCTTCTTGGTTAGGGCAGAGAGCCGGTATTGCCTTTGCGGCAGGCTGCAGGCCAGCTTGTCAGTGGATGTACATGAAGCACGCCATTTCCTCTCGGCCACCCTACACTTGCGTTTTAGGGTGATGAGGTCTGACTCGAACCAGGAATTGCACTGTCCAAGGTTGCCATGGTAGTCCCCCTATAGCGTTGTCATGCATAATTATTGTGGCTTGACATGGGTGTTCGCAGGGAGCAGGTCTAGGACAGGGAAAATTGTTAGGTCTTTTCTTGGCACAAGGAAGAACATTGAAAAAATAACCTTGTTTACCTGGTTTGTCAGTACGATTTCTATGGCGTCCTTTAGTAGCAGTGCCTTGACCTCTTCTAGCAAGATATGTTGTTCTTCCTGTGTAGTTTGTCTTTGTCTTGGCTGGTAGTTGGCTGGTGTTTACTTTAGCTCTATGTAATAGCACCCCACCACAGTGGAAAGTACCCACTTGTCCGACGTGATCCCCTCCCATATGTGGGCAAAGTGAGAAATACAATCTCCTTCTGGAGAGACATGGAAGGGAACCTGTAGCGGGTGGTCATTGCTGAGGAGGAGTGGAGCACCCTCATGCTGCCCCTATTTCTGAACCTTCTGTGACCCCTTCAAAAGTTCATTTGGGAGGACAGTCCCTGTGAAGAACCCCAGGATGAACTCTGTCCACCCTGGTTGTAATTGGAGGACCGATGGGAGTTCTGTTCTCTAAACCGACGTGTATTTGAAACTCCTGTTTAGACAAAGGGTTTGTTTGTGAGTTGTCTCAGGGATTTGAGTGTGCCATATTCCTCATTTGCACTTTTCAGTGCGTCCTCGACCGTTTTGATGAATAATGTGTTGGCCTCGATGGGCATGTTTAAAAGGGTAGCCCTGGACTTCAATTTGAAACCCGATTGACAAAACCATGCATGGCGACTGATGAGTGTACCTTCTGCCACAATTCACCCTTCATTGTCTGCTGCGTCTTAGTTGTTTTTATAAATGCAGCTTGCTACTTGTCTCCTTTCCGCAATAGTTTGTAAGAGCTGTACGTTTAGGGGTTTTGGTACTGAGTCTATTTGTTGTGCGACCTCGTCCCACTTGTGACAATTATAGCTGGACAATAGCGTAGTGTCGTTAGTAAAACTCAATTGACAGGCAGCAAAGGAAGCTACCTTCCGCCCAAGATATAGATTGTCTTACTTTTCTTGTCAGGTGGGGGCTTCATCAGAGGCTAAAGGTGTTCCTGCTCTCTTCCTTTTGGTGGTGACTACTAGAGAGTCGGGCTTTAGCCACCCCCTAATGTACAATGGGTCTGATGGGGCTGGTATAAACATTTTCTCAATGGATGGGTTGACTGCCCTTGTTACATTGGGGGTAATTAGAGAAGGCTGAATATGCCTTTAAACAGATTGAAGCAGTGGGATGAACGGTGCTGCAGATCTATTATCCCCAAAGATGTCCTCTGCATAGTCTTTATTGACGTGAGTTTCCTGGGTATCTATCTTAAAGTGATTTGCAACCTTTAAGAGCAGGTCATTGTACTGCAGCTGGTTGTCCACTGGGGAGTCATCCACTGGTTGGTCAGTATGGTCTGGGGATTGGATGATGTATACCTCATCATCTTCATGGTCATACTATTGATCTATGTCTCCTATGTCCCCTTGGGCTTCTGGGCCTGTAAATTGCCCATGGTCTTGGGAGCATTGAGTGCTGTAACAATATGTGTTCTGAGCCATGTCTTGATATGATGAGATATTAGTTTGTGTTGTGTCTAGGCGGGCTCTTTTGGTGTCAGACTGCTTGCTAGCTGCTTCGCCTTGATCGAGCCCCTGAAGTTTGGGAAGTTGATCTGGGTGTTGATCAAAGAAATTTACAAAACTAGACATTCTCCTCATGACCGTATCAAACTGTTATGGGGTCCATTGGGATGCGCTTGGCAATACTGAGTGGACAGGTGTCAGCAGAGGCTCTGGAGCAGGGGTCTGTTTGTGAGGCATTGCCCCTGAAAGGGTGTCCTTAGGGATAGAATAATCGCTTCTCTTTGAACCTGTCGATTTTTAGGCTTGGGGCATCGAGGATTTTGAGTTTTTAATCATCTGTGCCTTCAGCAGATTTCAGAGACTTGTTTTTAATTAAATCACTCATCTTTTAGCTTTTTACCAGAGACTTCGACACATCTCTCAAAGCATGGTCACCAGACCCCGAGGACTTTTTAGATTTGGTTGTGGTGACTGAAACAGGCTTTGGCATTCGTTTCGGGGGCCTGTCGTGTGGTTATCATGACTGCAATGGGCCACAGGACAGGTATTGTTTGGACCTTCCCCTCGATACCATGTGGTCGACTATCGGCCTTGGGGGATGTGCTTGGTGTGGCATGTAATGGAGTTGCTTGAGCCACTGGGTGTCGTCTGCATAGCAGAGCCGCCGGCCTGCCTGTTGGAGTCAGGGGCTCGCATGCGGGAAACCATTGGGTCCCAATCACACTCTGCGTCACTTAGGACACTGATGCTGCCATCGCTGAAGGCTCCCTCAATGTCCATGGCAGCCTCAGCCTACATGGCGTGGTGGGCCTAGTGTAGAGCAGGAGCCAAGTACCTCTGCCGGATTTCCCATCCCCATTATGCCTATATGTTGGCAGCCTGAAATTGCGACATGCGCAAAGCCAATAATGATACCTATACCGCAAAGAGTCCTTGAAACAAGGTATACATTGAGAAAACCCAATATGTATCCGCGAGAAATGATGGTCTTGTGAAGGAAGTTCCGGCAGAAGTTTGAATATGACTGAAAGAGAAGGCTGGTGACGTCACATGAAGCAGACATGGTCCACCAAGAAGGGATGTCATTAAAAAAAGAATACAGACCTTATTGAATCTGATGTCAAAGTAAGGAATTGAGCAACATTTCATGTGCGGAATGAAGATTGCACGTGCAAAGAAGCACTGAAGAATGGAAAACCATAAATGTACTGATGCAGTAACACAAGTAGACAAAGTAATTAGAAGGCTGGCTATACTTAGTGAATAGCCTGCAGACGGTGCCGCCAATATATATATATGTCTGGATGTTCCACAACGCATTTTATCAAACTTGGACCCCAAGGATGGAAGGGCTGAAAGTGTGGCCCAGTAGAATAAAACAGCCTACGGCGAAGGAAGATTAAAGAAGGCTTGCCTAGTCCAGTGTCAAGAGTCGGCGCTGCCAAGAGCTTGGTTGGCTACTCGAGAAGATGAAATGAACATGATAAGCGAGCTGAGCTCCTGTTTGAGGTGCTATGGAAAAACACTAGAAGTGCCAGGTTTTCTTTATTTAGTAGTATTAAATGCAACAAAGGAGCTCAAAATGTTGTCTCTAGTCACATGGTCAGATGATAATAGAGTTTGGGGCGAGCTACACCAAGTCCAGAAGATAAGGCCATGCCTTGACTCCCTTTTATTCTAAGGCACAATGAGCCTTCACAAGGCTGAGTTCAAAATCATTAATTGAATGACAGACCACGGGAGTGATGATGGATGTTGGGCTAATTGGGCGGGGAGGCATGACCAGGCCAAGCCGCCAGCACCTGGGGTACCAGCTTGCGTACTGCTAGCGAGTGGAATATTCCAGAAGGGTATAAGCATGCCAACTAATTGTAGAGGGACACACAGCAAGGAGCCCTATAGTTTGAGAATGAAATATAACGTTGTGTATTTTCATGATACGGAAGATGACTTGCACTTGGGGTAGGCTTAGTTGTCCACCTGACCTTAGAGACCCAATCACAATCCCTGCCCTTATAAAAAGTATACTTAGATGTTCCCTTTGACCCTATCACATCCCCTAATAGGTTTTATTATTTTGCCATGTAGTATGACACAACCTATGTCATATTTTTTGTATAAAGTTGTGTTTTTTCATGTAATTCTTCCAGGAACTCTTGAGAGTAAATATTGTGTGACGTCCGTTGATGTCCGTTGTACTCCCTGTTTTAACAAGTGTAATTAAAACAGTTCTGTTTTTTGCCAAACTTCCTGAGTTGGTCTGATTATTGATGTATGAGTAAGATCTGCATCCCCATCCATCTCAGATACTGTTACCTCGTTCTAAAAGACCTCTGGGTTCACTTGGTAGAAGAGGATGGTTAAAAAGACCTATCGACCAGTAGGCTTTTAGAATTTTGGAATATCGGGCATCCTCCGCCATTTATCTGGAGGATCGCAAGTCTTCCATGTGGAGAGCAGCCTATATAAAACTCTTGCAAGAGAACACAATACAGGTGGGACGGGTCCCTCTTTCATGAAATCCCTCCTGGTTTCCACAGGCACCGAGCAGACTGAAGGCGATGGTGGCTGATTGGAGGAGGAGATGGTCCCGAGGATCAGGAGCTGAAGGCGAATGGTGAGTAGATTAAGGGGACTGGCAAAATAAGGGAATGGGGATTGCAGTAAAAGAATAAAGTAACCAGGGGTTGATTCCCCCTATAAGAGAAAGTAGGGTCCAGACCGCAGTATATCCCCTGGCCCCAAATGGACAAGGATAATTTAAGATGTAAACTTCCTACTTTAACGGTGGGTGTGGGAAAATGGATTTATGAGCTAGAAAAGATGAAAGGAGGACATACAATAGCCATAGGGGACATTAAAGGTCCCCTAGCAGCCATTCTTGGGTAATGGGCTGATGACATTTGGGTAAGAGCAGGTTACTCAAGTGTCACAGCACAAAACACAGTTCATGATGGAATGGCATTTAATAATTCCAGAGCCGATGTTTGGAGCGCACTCAGGGTACAATATCCTGATACGTCATATATGGGTGCAATTATGGCACGTAAAATGAAAGATGACGAAGATCTGCTTGGTTACATTCAAAGTATTCAGGAACGGTGGACCTTGAAAATGAGGGAGCCGTGGGGGTAATCAGTGGCAGTATTTTACCACATTATGTGGTAAAGAGAGATTAAGAAACTAGTGGGAATGGAAGCGAAGCCATGGGCAGAGATACAGTTGGCTATTGCGCATCACTGCCGATTGTTGCAAGAGAAAAATAAGAAGAAGGAAGATGCTAGAAAACTCAAGTTAGTTCAGAAGAAATTGTAAAGGTCCGCCATAGAAGAGGTGGTACTTACACACAGAGAAGGGCTGGGAATGCAGCAAACAGTGGGTATATCACAGGCAAATTGTCAATGCCAAACAGATCAAGGAGGGAATGGGTTCACGCCGCAAGGCAGAGGAATGGGTTTCAGAGGAAGAGGTTGTTTCCAGAATAACCAGGGGGTGGGGTTCAAATTGTGCAGAATAACCAAAATGTGCAAGGAGATTTTAATCAAGGGGGCCTTCCTCCCTTACACTAGTCAAAAGACCTCTCCTATATGTTGGACATGTGGCATGATAGGGCCCATCACACAAACGTGAGAGAGCCAATGATGTGTACAGAATGGGCAGGTCTCAAGAGGGGGACAGCTTATCCTCCAGCATATAGCTCCAAAATAGGGATGGGTATGCCCAAGATCAAACAGTGTATCAAGCACAAGCACTGCAAGTGCAACAGGCTTTGCAACCACAGCAAGCACCATTGAATCCACCACAAGGGCAGTCACAGCATGCACCCATGCAGATACAGCAGAGTGCAAATAAGGGACAGTTATTGACACCTAGAGTAGGGGGTGTCACTGTCGTGGGAGGAAGTCCTTTTACAGGTACTGGGATAAGCATGTACCACAATAGGACAGCTCACAGGGTGACTTGATGTGCTCAGTACTATTGGTGACAGCAAATCCCAAGAGGAACCAAGGGTTGATGTTTTTAGAAGATATCCATTTTTGGGAAATGCCATGAATGCTCAGGGCTTCTCTGGAGCTACAAGTAGAGTTCATTTTACCGAATGAATTACCAGTCTCTATAGGATATTGTGATATGTCTGTTTCATTATTGTACTCAAGGCAGACACCGGTTGATATTCTGGGCTGAGATTTAATGACGAAGTTAAATATGACGATTTCCTTTACTGATGAAGGCATAGTGTGTTCCACTCCAGGGATGCATTATTTAAACATAGTGGAATGTATAATGGTGTTTACAGGGCAAATGGCTCTGCAATCCAGAAGTGTTTCTTCATGGGGTACACATTTTGTTGAAATGGCTTAGTGGGAAAGATTATGAAGATTCCTGATGAGTTCTTTTTTAGGCCACAGGTACCTATGGATGAAGAGGGGGACAGGTTATTCCCTTAGAGTTACATGCAGCCATAGTGTGAGGGGAATTGGCCATGCTCGAAGTAACCAATGACTAGGGCAGGCCATGGAGAACAGTGATTGCTATTGGGGAATGGTATAGATTGACTGACGTCACAGATGATGATATGTTTAAAGATGATCCATCAGATGATGAAGTTGTATTCGAGATGAGTATTACATGTTGGATCAGAATAGAGAGACGAGAAATCCCACAACGAATGGTGATAGTACGGCAGCGCCGAGTATTTTTTGATGAGAACATGGAAAAAGTGCCAACCTCTTTATGGACTACAGGTCCCTGTGACGTTGGCCTATTGTGGGGGGTTTGAGAAGTTATGATTAAGTTGAAACGAGGCGCAATTTTACCTCGAGCATAGCAGTACCCAATGTCTCGAGAGTTGGATGAGGGTATTTTTAAGACAATATCAGCCATGATGGAACAGGGTATCCTAGTGACGTCAGAGTCACTGTGTAATACTGCTTTATATCCTGTGAAGAAATCGAAAGGGGGGTCGTGAAGATTAATTCAGGACATGAGGCCAATTAACCAGATTGTATAGGCAGAGTTTCTTTTAGTTCTGAATCTTGCAATAATTTTATGTAGTATCTCTGCAGATGCTTGATATTTCACAGTGATTTACTTGAAAATGCATTTTTCTCAATCCCGCTGCATAAGGACTACCAAGACCTTACGTCATTTAAATTTCATCAAACAACACTGAAGAGTACTCCTTTGCCGCAGGGGTATTATGAATCTCCATCTATCTTTAATAGGGTCCTGCAGATGGACCTAAGCATTATTGATTTGCAAAGTGTTGTGCTGCAGTACGTAGATGACATTTTAGTTTGTAGCACAACAGAAGATGAGTGCAGACAAGATTCAATTCAGTTAATGACTATCCTAGCAGACAGGGGATATAAAGAAGACAACTATAAATTGCAATATTGTCAGGAGGAGGTGTTGTACATAGGCCAGTTAATCTTGCATGAGGGAAAGAAAGTTACACCTGAAAGAGCTAAGGGGATTATGAAAACACCAAACCGCACATGTTGAAGCAAATGCAGCAGTTTCTGGGATTGTGCAAAAATGTTAGAAAATGGGTATTTGCTATAGTTCATAAACAGACCCCTTTTGCAGGCTTTAAATAAAGCCCAAGTGAAAAGGGGAAAGATAGAATGGACTGAGGAAATGGAGGGAGGTTTTGAAGAATTGAAAAAAGCAAATTGTACAGCACCAGTTTTAGGAATTCCAATTATACTGAGGAGTTCCCCTTGTTTTTATACACAAATGGAAAGGTTATAATATCTGTGCTTATACAGAGGACTACACTAGGGTATAAATATCTTGCATATTATAGTGGGATTTTAGACCCAGTTATGAGAGGACACTTTTCTTGCGAACAATCGCTGGCAGCAGCCGCGTTTGCCATTGAGAAGTCTACAAGCATTGTGATGGGGTGTTCCATGATTTTATTTGTTGAGCATGCTTTGTTTGCCATTTTGGAGAACCTAAGGGTATACTGACATCTCTGAGGGCTTCTGCATATTAGGTAGTTATATTGAATCCAGCGATCAAAATAGTCAAATGTAAAATAGTGAACTCTGCCACGTTTGTAGCCGAACCTGTGACAGCAGAGGACCAAGTGCATGATTGCTCCAATTAGGAAAAGTTTTATAATGAGATTCCCAGACTAAAGGAGAATGCTCTAGCAGGGGGAAGGTTCTCTTTATTGACAGGTCTTAAAAAAATGATCAAACTGATGGGAAAAGGCATTCAGGTGCAGCTGTGGTAAGTCACAGAGCTAATGGGGAATTTTAAGTGGTAGCAAGTGTAAGACTAACTTTTATTGTCTATCTTTTAGTCTTTGTAAGCGCCGACTGAAAAGGTAAATTGGAGCAACTGAGAAAGTAGAGGCTTTGAGCAGTGAAGGTGGTGCATGTTCATATTTGTGATTGTTCTGAAACGTATTTTGTGTAAAGCAATAGTAAATATTGACAGTCAATTATTGAGATGGGGGATGTTATTCCATTGATGCACCTTTGCAAAACACTGCCAAATATGCACCCAAGCTCAAACAGTATTGTGCGGAATGGGTCGAGGGTACAGCAGAGCAGTATGGTACTCGCTCTATTTATCATAAAGTAAGTTGCATAACATTAGAAACACATTAAGCAGACAAAACATGTGTTTGCAAGAAACCATGAAAGAGCCAAACAAATCATATTTTACTTGCAGAGAAGATCATTGCTACCCTAAAAACATGCACACAATTTGTACTCACCTTTGAAATGAGAGAATTTACTGTTGGGGCATAAGAAATTGTGTGGATGTGGAGAAATGCCAAGTATGCCAAGTAGCAAGTGACTGTTTAGGCTCGCTAACAGCTTGCAACTTGAAATGTTTCTCCATGTTGAAAGATCTTCAGCTAGCAGTGGAATGAGAGGTGCTGCCAACAAATTCAATCACTCTTTGTCCATGGAAAAAGTGTCAAGAAACAAACTCATAAGTTAATCATGGAAGAAATGTCAAGTAAAATGGGAACTAGCCCATTCCCTTGCAGACCAGTTTGTTCTATTCCCATTTGTTCTGAGTTTTCCTGTTTGTTTAACCACATTTCACTGCAAATGTTGATGGGGGGTTGGATTTAGGAATATGGAAAGGCAGAGGGACTTGGGGTGGTTGCAGGGGTTCTAACCACTTATTGTTTGCAGTAAAAAGTGGTGCAAAGAAATGAGAACAAATGGTCCTCGTGCAAATAGCTGTGAGGAAACATCATAGTTCTCTAGAAAGCAGTGGTAGAAAAATAACAGAAAGACAATAAAACAACTGTAGCATCATAGAAAGAAGCAAGGGAACAGCCTACAGCAAAAATAAATGGGGGGAGGGGAATTGTAAATAGCTGAAGCCCTCAATTTGAAATCTTGCAGTCAGAATAATGCAACCAAGAAACAAGGCACAACTGGTAAAAGTGGCAATAGCATACCATCCATGTTCGGTGCTGTTTGTATTTCTGAGATAGATGGCTCCTCAGAAAGCCTCAATATAAATTTTAGCATTCAGTTTAAATCTCACAGTCACATTTTAAAGTTTGAAAGTATGATCATTATTTCCTCATAAACACTGCAGATTTGCAGCATGTTATTTTTTATTTTTTTTTTATTTTTACTTGTATATAATCAAAAGGAGATGATTTTTACAAGGAAGAATAGGTAAAATTTCCCTGTGAAGATAACAGTAGATTATTAGTTTAGCAGAATTTTTCCCCGCCTAACAGACAATCGATCGACGGCTGCAAGGAAATACAGCTATTAAGTTCCATTAAGTCCATTGACTCCCGGCCAACCGTTAAGGATAGAATTAGAGCATAAACCAAACCACCTGTTTATGTTATATTGTTATTGTTGGTCTTGCTTTGGTTGGTTTGTGATTGACCATTGGAATCTTTTGCGTTTATTTTAACAAAGGCGGCTTCCATTAGTTTACATGTAGCCACTGCCCAGCGAGCTTTTTCCCCCGAGATGAGGCGGCACCACCATGTGTCTTCTTCCAGCAACACAGAGTTCACCCACAGAGGCGACAATATGGCTGTGCGTTCAGAGTTAAGAGTAGGGCAATTTAACAAAAGATGGCGGACTGTTTCTTTAGAGTCCTCGATATGACACAGTCTACATGTTGTATCGCTAGTTAAACTTCTTATCCCCAGAATCTCTCTAGTGTGTAGGAGATTTAAACGTGCTCTTAAGAAGTTAGTTCGAAGTTTCTTGTCTGGGAATTTTCTGCAATACTCCAGCGGGGAATTTAACTTATTATATGTAGGCGGAAGGTGTTGTAAGAGTTTGAGCGCACTAATTTTCTCACCGGTCTTTATCCAGTCTAGATTTTTCAACTTCTGGGTCACTCTCTGAGGGCGAGATATTAGGTCCTCAGTGCTACAGGCTACTTCTTCCAGTTTGTATTCTTGTCGTCTGATCCAGTTCTGAATCTGCTTACATTTCGTCAGTTCAAGCTCTTTGGCGATGGTATTGAAAATGGGAAGGCCATCTTGAATAAGCGTCTTTCTGTACATGGCCAGAGACGAGATGCTAACAGTGGCTTCCAGTGACAGGAGACCCAGGTCTCTTCTGACGGCCGCCATCGGGATCGAGTTCGGTAGACCTAGAACCGTTCTCCAGATGTATCCCTCCAGTCTCTGCCATAATAGGCTGGGCATAGTGATGGTGGCGTCCATGCCGTAAGTTAGTGCGGGTACTATTTTACCTTTGTAGAACTTTATGGCTGGGATCATCGAGAATTTCCCGAACTTTCGATCAATCATCCTCAGTTGGGAGGACAAGTTTTTAGCTTTGTCCCAAAGATATAATTGCATTTTTCTCTCCTGCGGTGTTCCATCAATGATGACTCCCAGATATTTAAAGTGAGGGACGACTTCGATTCGACATTTATTCACTGACCAGGAGTGAGATGGATTCTTCGGTTGATTGTTTTTGGCGAAGATCATGATTTTTGTCTTGTTGCTGTTTATTGTAAGGTTATTATTATCCATGTATTTTCCCAGATTGTCCAGCTGACGTTGGAGACCTATAGGGGTCTGGTCTAAAAGTATCATGTCGTCAGCATATAGCATACGGGACATCTTGATTGCGCCCAACTTCGGTGGGAAACTCCGTACGGCTTCCTCCGAGTCCTTGAAGTCTCCCAGAAAGGCTACAAAAAGGGCCGGAGCCAGGGGGCAGCCTTGTTTCACTCCTCTTTCGGCATGAATTTCTTTAGTCAGTGTACCTTGTAGATTTAGGCGGACATGAAGAGTGGTGTTCGAATGCAGAGCTATGATAGGTTGGAGAATTTCTTCTGGACAGCTCCAGCCTTTTAGTTTTTTCCAAAGAAGCGTTCTGTCGACTCTATCAAACGCCTGCGAGAGGTCAATAAAGGCTGCGTAAACTGTTGGTGCTCCTTGTTTTATTTTGGCCTTTAGAATACTTAATATGAGGATATTCACTGCAGTGCCCCTGTTTTTCTTAAAGCCCAGTTGGAATGGGTCTTCGCACGGCGCGACTTTTGCCCAACTGCGAAAATGTTGGAGAAGGAGCGTGGCAAATAATTTGCCCATGATATCCAATAGGGCAATCGGCCGATAGTTAGACGGGTCCTCTCTATTTCCTTTTTTGAATATGGGGATAACAGTGGCTTTTGTCCATGAGACGGGAATATGTCTACTGGTGGTACAATGCGTGAACAAAAGACTGATGAAGTCCGTCCATTCGGTAATGTGTTTTTTTAGGTCAGTATTCGTGAGGCCATCTGGACCAGGCGCTCTGGATGTTTTTAGCTTTTGAATTGCCTCACTTATATCTCCCTTTTCGGATAAATCAATCCATGGAGCCAGTCTTGGTTCAGGATCACACGTTGTATTTGTTGTAGGAGAGGCAAAAAGATCGGTGAAGAATTCGACCCAGGCGGCTTCGGGAACTGAATTGATCATATTAATTCGTGTATTTCCCTGCGAGTTGTTAATCAGGGCCCAGAAGTCAGCTGATTTCTTGGACACTAAGGCTCTCATCATAGTTTCCGCGTCATTCTGGTAAAGAACTGCCCTGCGTAATCTAACCCAGGCTTTATAGTTCTTAAGTTCTTTTGTCCATAGTTCCCACCCCTTGATGGAGTTTTCCACTTTGGCGCATCGTTTCAATTTTCTGACTGCCTTTTTCTTTTCCGCTATAATTTTGTCGTATGTATGATTATAGGTGGTCTGGTTGACCTTAGGCTCCTTCTGCTTCATCTTGAACTTTGCCAGGAGCGGGATATAGTTAGGTCTTGAGCACGTCTCAGAAAATGTTGCATGAGCCCCCACAGTGTAGTATTGTTGAGTCATAGCTCGAACGCTGGCAGCTGTCATGCGCAATCGAGTCTGTTGGGGATTGGACTCAATCGAAGGAGTATAAGTTCTAGTTTCCCTGGCGATAGAAGTCCATCTTATGGTAAGCATGTTATGGTCGCTCGCGAGGGTTTTGATCACCTTGTAACATTCCATTTCTAAAGTCATGGCGTTAGAGGTGTAAATATAGTCGAGCATGGCTGTGGAAGAGCCTCTTTCCCAGGTCGGAATTTGGGTTTGCCAGTCCTTAATCCATGCTACATTGTGTAAATTTCTAGAAGCCATCAATTCCATCCAGGCCTGTCCTCTCACTTCAGTTTGCGTGGTCGGAACTGTTTTTAGACCAGCCTCTTTGGGATGAGGACACTTAGAATTCAAATCCCCGCATATTATGATATGCGCCGTATTCGACTCAATCACAATGGCGTCAATCGTTTCGGCCATAGATTGACAAAAGGCAATGATGGACGTTCTTTGGGGATTCCAATATGTCGTGATGACAGCAAGGGAGGTGTCTATCCAAAGTCTGGTGGTTTCTGAGTAGTGAGTCCATTGTATGAGAATTGCCAGGATCCCATAGGTTTTAACAAACGTTTTGATGATTTTCAGATGTTGTCCTGTCCTTACGGCAATCAGAAGGCCAGCCGAAGGCCGGCCTAGCAATCCTCTAACTGCCGGGGAAGTCTCTATCTCAAATCCATCCATGTTCGGTTTTTCCAGAAGCCATGTCTCTTGGAGGCAGAGAATGTTGAAGCGGCCCAGATCTTCACTATTAGGATCGGTTAAATGTGCATGTCCTCTGGTGTTCCATGAGGCTAGCGTCACTACCTTAGAGTGGGTGGGTTCTTTCGCTTCGCTAAATGGTTGCTATCTGCTTCTATTAGAGCTGAGAGCTCCTTTTAACCAGTTCCACGGACCACCTGTAGATGCATCTTTCTTTGTCTTAGCCGGAGGATCGTGGTGTCGCTTATTCGGGGAGTAGTGCGTGCGATTTCTATTAGAGTCGAGTCTTCTTTGTTGCGGAGAGCCATGTCGCAGCCTTTCACTTCTTTGGTATCCACGGTGTCTAGTTAGAGTCGCTTGGTCCGGGCTAATTCTGGCTCTTACTTGGTAGTTTTGGGACGGAAAGACTTCATAGGTGTCAGTCGAATATTTACGATTGTGTTTTTCTTCGCGCCTCCCCGGATTGGCCCTCGACTCCATTCTTCGTGATGTGTTGAGATCTTCCCTACGTGTCTCCTGTTTCGTGTCTGGTTGGACCTGGAAATGATTTTTTAGTTCTGCTCTTCGAGCAGAATACTGCTCGTCGTAATTAGCTTCCTGTTTTCTTTTGTTAGTGTACGATTCTTTCTGATTTCCTCTTTTGCATGGTGGATCCTGGCTTATAATTTCGGTTAGGAGAAGGCCAGCAGTTTTTAATTCTTTTGCCGCTTCCTGACTCAGATTTTGAATTGCACCTGCCTTAATATGGAGATAGGCTTTAGCCTTGTTGTCTCTGTGATATGGCTCTATTAAATTAAAGTCTTCCGTTTTCAGAGACTTCAGGCTGGATATGGACGATGTTATCTTTAGGACTGTTCTGTGATTTAGGACCATGTATTTATCTCTGTTCGACATTTGTTCAAGTTTGAAAAGTCGAACAGCTTTCTCTACTTTAGCCGTCGCCTCTGATTTTTGAGTTGGTATATGTAGTCGGCAAGGATGCGTCTGCCGGATTCCCTTTGTGCCCGCATTGGTGGTGCTTATGTGCCGCCCTTGTGAGGCAGCGTCTATATGTGTCATAGCGCATTCACCCTCATGTGTGTGTAGTATCACGGGACCTTCCACTATAGCACATTTAGCTAGAGGCGGAATTGAGGTTATCAAGGGACTGATTTCTACCTCATGATGGTCTTTAGACTTAGGAGATAGATCTTGTTCACTGTGGACAGACATATTGTCCAAGATGCTAGAGTCCAAGAAATCAGCAGTTGATTTGGGCGATTGAGTTAGGTCAATCGCTGATACAGCCATTGATTTCCCTTTGGCCGTAATTTCTTTGCCTGCCATGATTGCCTGTGTGGCCAGTGCTGACTTGACTGGAGAGGACGGTCGTCTCGGAGGATCTTTTTTCTCCTTTTCTGTTAGTGTAAGAGCTTTTTTTCCTTGTATCGGCAGTGTATTAGTCTTCAGGTTAGTTCTGCTCATCATTGTGGCTGGTTTTGGTTTGATCGTAAATATTGATGCTAATTCATCGTCTCCTTTCCTAGATATAGTCTGTGTGGATTTTTGTTCCACAAGGGCAGGTGCAGTGGGATTTTGAATCTTGATCGCCGTCGTATTTTCAAAGTCTAGTTCAATTTCCTCTCTTTTCCTTTGGGCAATATCGTATTTCAGATCTATTGCCGATATAAACCCCTCAAGGAAAGTCAGCTTTGATTGGATAATTGCTAAAGTAGCTGTGTTATCTCTCGAGGCCTCACCTAGAGTTTCATATAGTTTACAAAAGGGAGCCATCGCAATAGTTATTGCTGACATGATCGTAGTCATGTCTCTCTTGTTATTTGGTAAATCTTTATGCGTTGATGTTTGCGAATCAGGTGGTCTTCCATTTTTTGATGAGGTATCTCTGCCATCTGTAGGTAAAGTGTTCGAAACTGAGTGCCGGCGTCTCGTTGTGGTGTAATCAATCTCCGGTAGATTTGGTAGTCTCGGCGAGGAGTTCCATGGGCCACTGATTGAACTACGTTGTAACACAGAATCAAGAGGGGGGTCTTGTGAAGTAGACCGAAGGTTGGAAGATGGAAGATGAATTTTTGCCCAGGGTTGTGGACTCATTAGTCTCTGAGAGGGATATACTTTAAGATGTCCAGCATTCCCTGTTGATGCTGCTGATCTTCTGGAGCTGTAAACTCTCTTATAGAGTCCATATTTCTTCGGTCCAAGTAAATGCCACTCCCTGCCTGCGGCTCTGTGGCCTGACTTTGTTTCCTGTAATTCGGGCAGGACAGAACAGATTGCGAAAGCCCTATCTGATCTGTCTGCGTTTCTGTCTGTTATTTGGATAGGCTGAGCGGATATAGGCGGTTCAGGTCCAGGTAGATCCAATATGCCTGAATTGATTCGTCGAGTATATGGATCTGTGTGGGCTCCTTTCGTAGACAGAAGGTCTGATTGGGTGCACTGCGCTGTATCGCTGATGTTCACGTCAATAGATTGAGGATAGATGTCTTCCGACAGCATCACATCATTCTGTTTTTTGTGGCCAGGTACTGATTTTCTGTCTTTTGATACTGGGGTGCAGTGCGCTGTATTGCTTACGTTCCCATCCGTAAGTTGAGGCTGGATGTCTTCCGTCGGGATCACCTCAAACTGTTTTAATTGCCCAGATATTAATTTTCTGCATTTTGGTAATGGGGGCGTCTCCTCCAATGCTTCTAGAATTTCTGCATCTGAAAGTTCGGAGTCCTGAGAGAGTTTACGTTTTCCTTGTATCTTAAAGAAGTTCAAGAGGGCATTAGAGAGCAGCGGAATTGGCAGGGACTGCTTCCCCAGCCCTCGTTTTTTGGTCAAAGGATGTGACCCGGTTCTTCTAGTCGTTTTGTTTTCTTTAACATCACCATCTTCTTTTCTTTTTTGTATAGGTGTTTGATCATTAGTTCCTTGTGGCGGAGGCATCTTGGATTTCTGCTTGCCTCTTTTTTTATATTGAATTCTTTTCTTATTCGGCAGAGAATTCAGTTTAGGGTTAGAAGTGTCCAAGGCCTTGGATTGTAGGTCAACATCTGAGTCTAAGCTCGTTATGGATGGTGAGCTTTGATTATTTGAGACCTCTACTGTCTGAGGGCAGGTGAGGTCTTCTGTAGGTGAAATACAGATCTGTTTTAATGAATCATCAGTTGGCTGCGGGATCGATGTATGAATTTCCTCAAAATGGCGTGGTAACGGGGCAGTTGACGCTGATGCGTTTTCTTTGAGACTTTGTTCAGGAAAATGAGCCGTGATCTCTTGCGGCAATGAATGAACCAAGGCCATTATGGTCGGCTGGGAGGAGGTCCCCCTATTTCCGGGGTCCAAATTCCGTAAACTGTAATTTTCCAATATCCCCGCCGCCGCCTTCAAGTCCGCCTGTGGACCGCCTTCACTAGGCGTACTAGCAGGATTAATTATCTGGGTTTCTGGAGATTTTCCCACGAGCCCCAAAAATGGCGCCCGTAGCTCCTGTGAGGGTGAATGATTAATTCCACGCCCCCTTGCCACCGCCCTCAGACCCACAGCGAGAGATCCTCCGATCTGCTCGATGTTAGGGCCACTCGCCAGAGCGGTAAAGAGGTCGATGGCGCAGGTAGGCGGAATCATCATCCGACTGTCCTCCAGTGCCAAGGCGAGAGGGGCACATCCCTCTGCACCGCCAGATCCCAGCGAGGCCACGGGTATCTGCGTGTGACGTGATGGTATGACTGAGCCAGCTGAGCCCTGCGCAGATCCACTGAAGTTTTCTTGGGATTTTTGATCATGTAGGCAGTGGAGTGCTGTATATTCCATAGAGTCGCTTTTGGGAAGAGTTTGTATTTGTGCATCCGAGTAGATGGCATCGAATGCCGAGTGTGATGTACTTCTTGCTGTGGTCCTCGACTTAAGCGCCGGTACAAAGTTGTGTGAGTTAGGAAGCTGAGAATGGGCGTGGACACAGTATTTTTTTTCAAATGGCTTCTGAGACAGCGTTGCTCGGCATCCTCCTCCATTATCAGCTGGAGATGAGGCAGTGCGGACTCAGGTACTGGAACGCAGATAGCGGGACACCGCAGTCACCAGAGGCGGGGGTTGAGGGGGCGTGTAGGGAAAAGTAACTTGAAGCAGGATATTCAGCGAAACCGGAGTGCTCCAGGAAAAGTGACAGGTGCAAACAGACGAGAAGAAAATTCCAACAATGAGGGGAATAGAGAAATAGCGGGTCCCACCTCACCTCCGTGTGGATAGTACCAGGCCGACAGCGGATGTTCCAGGGGGGCCAAGCCTCCTCCCCTCCGCCCGCTGCGGACTGGTGCAGACTGGTACTCTGCACGGTACTCCGCGCGCGCTCCGCGCTGTAGGTAGGTTTTTGTAGGCAGTGGAGCTTCTTTTTCTTAAAGCAGCAGCAGTCCAAACAGAGAAAGCAGAGAAGCACAGAGGCACGTCCTCTCACACTGGTGTACTGGTGCAGACTGGTACTCTGCACGGTACTCCGCGCGCGCTCCGCGCTGTAGGTAGGTTTTTGTAGGCAGTGGAGCTTCTTTTTCTTAAAGCAGCAGCAGTCCAAACAGAGAAAGCAGAGAAGCACAGAGGCACGTCCTCTCACACTGGTGTACTGGTGCAGACTGGTATTTGCTACATTGTGTGAACACTGTATGTGTGCCTCCTTTAAAGATCAGGGCTCTCGAATATGCTGTCACTAAGCAGTGGTCAAGGCTGTTAGCAAAGCTGTCCAAAGCTTGAAGGGTAGCTCCAGAATAGGATGTTTGTGAGGCTGTCTATATCCACTGGCCCGATCATTGTTCACCTTGTTTGGAATTACTGCCTTAACACCAGCAAAGTAAAAGTACAAAATACACACAGCAATGCTTGTTGAAATTATTTGATAAATGTGAAAATGTATATGTGCTTTACTGTATTTAATAAGAAGCCATGTGGATTCAGACTGCACAATGGGCTCCTCCCCGGGAGATGAAGAGGAAACATTCGGACCTGTACTTGCTTAGGGGAGGTTTAAATTAAGATTTAATATGAACAGCTGGGGGAATGACACACGAATATACACCAACAAACCACTCTCAACTAAGTCTGGATAAGAGTAAAAGTAGGTATGACTTGATTAGGGGGGGGTGGATTTTTTTGACACTTACCAATTTTCTCTATACTAGTCTTACATTAAAGCATCAAATCTTAGAGCTTTCCCGGAACACTCCCTGCACCTTGCAGGTGATATTAGCATAGCTATGTGCGTTCATATTAATTAAACCTCCATCCCATCTCAGATCTCCTTTTGAAATTAGCTAAACTTGCGCCAGGCTGAAAATTAGCGGTGTAAGCAAGTTACACAAACACTGCTTTGTGCTGCTGTCAGCAAGGGGCCAGTTTTGTTCTTCTTTCTGTGTGATAAAACCGAAATCCATTTTGTTTAGAAGCATATATCATTCAAGATGGAGTCTTGTAGATACACTAGCCAAGTGAGAGGATTATATGGCCCAGCCTTTTTAGAGTATTACATAATTGTTACCATTTGTTTTTCCTCATCGGTTTTCCATTGCCATACATTGCTTCTTAACATGCTCTTGTCTCCTTAAATTCTACACTTTCTCTCCTTTGAGACCAATATTACTAGACTCACACCTTCAAACATTCTGAGTGAACAGTTCAGACATATCAATGTCCTGCCCTGATGTTTTTTCTGAGGTTTCCATTTACCATATCTTTTCCTATACCCTCATTGCACGCACAGTTTCCTTCTCCAGACATGTCAATTCATTTTTCACCAACAGGTTTTAACAGTACAATCCTGACAATACAAAAAACAGCATGTGTCTGTGTAATATAGAAGCTCCTAGTGAGCCAAACAAACCTGTCAACCAGGACTATAAAGACCATCCATTGTATGTATCTTCTTTGTTTCGTATGGCCATGGAATTTCTTGTAGAGGTAATACTTAAGCAATAAGCCCCGAGCTGCAGGGGCATTATCGAGTCAGGTAATGCCCCGGGGCATTAATTGACTCGGTAATGGCCCTGTGACGAGGGGCTTATTGCTATTTGTACCCCGGCCCGCAATACTAATACCATTCTTTTTCTGTTCCAAAATGCTGCAGCGTTTCGGAACAGAAAAAAAAACACAAAAAGAAAGTCAAATAAATGGCCGCCGGGGAACAGAAATCTGAGTCCATTTTCTCTTTCCATGGCGGCCATTGGATGTGGACACGCTGGGGACCAGAAGTGTTCCCAGCATGTTTACTCCCAAAAAAGGAGAGGAAGAAAGAAAACACTTACCTGAATACCCGGCAGGGGGACGGATGGAAGCCTCCAGCCGTGCAGAGGCTCAAAGCGCGGATTGCCCATTTTGAGACTCCTCATTGGCTGAGGGGCTGCCACACAACCCGTCAGGAACAAAGGAAAGGAATCCTGATGAGGGATTCCCAGTTGGGTAAAGCCCCAGCGAAGGCCAATCAGATTGCTTGTTACATTTTGATTGACCCTCACCGGGTACTAATCTTGGATATGTTTTCTCAATAATTTTGGGTAAATGTATACAATTCATTTCTCACATGAGCACAACCACCTCTCTTAAAAGTCAATATGGTTTCTAGAGCCATTAGATTCTGAAGCACCATGGTGTATACAGTCTCTTGCAAATAAGTAATAATTTACAGGGACATTGTGATGACATTAGCTACTTTCTTTAGCAATAGGGCCCATTTCAAAATGTTATCACCATTTAAATTGGTATTTACTGCTGGCATTATGCATCCCATGATGTCAGGGGAAGTCTCTCAACCTGCATTTCTATTTTTTATCAGTGCAGATTGTAATTGTATGTGAACACTTGAATTCTAGATATCATAGAGCACGCTCACATGATAATGTATAAGATATTCTATGTATATAAATGTACATTCTTTTTGCAATTACTGCATATATGCTGTAAATAATTCACCCATTATGTGTTGCCTCCTTTTTATGTATATGTTCTTTACTGCAACCAAAAACCTTGTAAGCACCCAGATGCCTGAGGGCCCAGAGCGCTCTATAAATAAATAAACAATACAACAATACAATGATGGGTAAAATATAGCAACTTTCCCCCCAATCCATTGGTAGTCAGACAATACTTTGAGCAGTTCATTCGTGTCAGTGTGCTACAGAAGATTGAGGTAAGCAGCCATAATATAGCCAGGATGTCATATCCAGTTACAGGAATGGAGACAATAATCAGACCATGTTTGTATTCTTGCAGAATGAATGAGTTGAATAGATGTGATACCTGGTAAGCAGAGAGGTTTCTCTCTCTTCTAGTTTTTCATTTTTCTCATATGTAGACAGAGATGCATGATGACATTGTGCCACCCTCTTTTGGTTTAATCATTTAGGACGAAGATAATATGATTTGAACGTTTGAAAACATACAAGGTAGATGAAGCTTTCAGGTATTTATTCAACACTGTACATAGTTTTCACAATCGACTAAAACAGGCTCTTTTTCTTTTCCATTTCCTCTCCAATCTGACATATGGACTACAATTACCAACTGGTATGTGCCAATAACGATCATTTATTGAATTTTGAATTTCTGCTTGATTTTAAAATTGTAAATATGCTGACTACATGTGTTTGGTTCCTACTCTACTAACAATGTGGGAATTGTCCATTATTATACCTGTGTGGAATTGAATATGGTTGATGGATAATTGTTATACAGTACCTGAGAGCCCTGACGATGGACGGAAGTCTGAAATGCATTGGCAAAATTAAAATTGGGCACTGATCAGTCAGACAATCAATAAAATAGAAAACACTTTTTGAGAATCAAAACAATGTCTCAACTTTTTATGTTTCAAATGAAGTGAAATTAAATTCACGTAGTGTAAAGCACAAGATTTGAACTATTGCAACTCCAGAGGGAGAGTAACGAGCGAGCACACTCTGGAACGAATGATGATCTGTTCCTACTTTTTGGACTTTTTGGCCAGGTAGAAGCATTGTTGCCACAGATGAAATATGTTCCGTTGTAAGTGGTCTACCCAGAATTTACAAATTAGAACACTTTTCCCATGACTAAAGAACCCGTATTAGTGTAGCAGACAGTGCCTGTAGCAGGAGATGATGGATGTATTGCAGCATGTTACCTCTGAAGCTAGTGCTTAGGGGTAGATTTAGTAGAGACTGAACATCCCATTTATGAGTAATGATCAACACAGGGTTTGGACCACTTGAAACCAAAGAGGTGGTTGATCATTTATACAGTTAACATTAAATGACTCAATAGACATCTGGTCTGGTAAGAGCTATGGTATCTATGCCATATATGACAGAGACTCATGGGTTTTAGTGGAGGCAAAGGCAGGGAGGGTAAGAAATAACACATCTGGATCAAACTGCTTGCCCAATTAGCTGCACCTTGATCAACACAAGTACACCAATCTAAGAGCTCTGCAGACATCCCCTTTCCCCAGTTAAGAGGGAAAGATGCTAAAGAAAAACCTGAAGTCAAGTCATGTGGTAGTTGAGCACAGACCAAGTAATCACTGATATTCTAAATGCAGGAATACAGTCATTTGCATGCAAAAAGGAATTTAGCTTTCAATCCAAGGGTGTCCTCAGGGCTTTGCGACTCATGGCATGAGGTATTGTAGGCAGATATGTATATTTTAAAACACACTATCAAGGGATATACAAGCATCATTATTTTTCCTTCAAAACAGCTATTGCCACAACCTACAACTCTTAGGGTAATAGATGCAAAGCAAAGTTAATGTTTCAACGTTTATAAGTTCTTGAAAAATGTATAGAAACAATACTAGAAGAGAAACAAAAAGGCAAGAATGAAACAACATTTTTCAGACCAGTTAACAGAAAAACAGAAAGCTCAGCTGGGTCTGGCATCGTCAGAGGTAATTGTCATGCTGTTAGATCAGAACAAGAAGGTCAAACACAAATAGAACCAATCAGCTAGCACACTTGTAGATAGGAAGCAAACATGGTGTTCATCAAATCATATCGTTCCAGATGCCTTGACCGCCTCCTCCAAATTCCTCATGACTTAGAAGATTCAAAAAGCTCTGAAGCACTGCACACCAAATCAAGCAGACATTTTGTCTTTAATCGTTTTTTCTCTGTTTAGTGCCATCCTTTGCACGAATAGAGATTGTATACATCATGAATTGTGAATCATAACCTTGGAGATCAGTGACAGTCTGTGATCCTAGTGTGTTTTTAACAGAACGTAATCACAGTAGGAATTTAGCACTTGCAGGAGATACATTCAAAGTTTTAGCTGGAACCATAACATTATTCTGAAAACGTGTAGCAACTGTGGGTCTTGATTGCTGCCTATTTTTGTAGAGGTGTACGTGGAGCAGTTGGCTTATGGCCCCTCTCAAGTATTGATCGGAGTATCAGACGAGCATGGTGTTGAAGTGGCTCCACGTACTTCTGGAGCAGTTGAGACTTGCCAGCAGTTAGATGCATGGACACATGCCAGAAGCCTCTGAAACTTCATGCCATCAGGGCGGTAAGCTGAACCTGATATGGCCGCTGGCAGTGAGATTGCAGCGCTAACTTTGGTGGCAAGAAATGGCTGCTGGTTCTGGTAGTGCTTCCTTGACCAGCAAATTAAGAGACAGGATTTGCTTCACAAGGGACTTACTTCACAGTAGAGGTTGTGCACATGTGTAACAACACTAGAGCCATGGCTTCAAGTCATCCTTAGAAGGTAAGTCTTAATGTTTCTCATTATGGCATTCAATTGTAGTTGGATTGGTAAGCACAATTAAATTGATGAACGATTTTCAGAGCCCTGCAAACATCACTGACCCCATGCCCCATAAAATGAGAGCTTCTATCACTGTCAATAATAGTGGGGGACCATACCCAGGGATGAACTTGATGAGAATCATATTAGCTACAGTAATAGAGTGATTTTTTTGGCAGGGCCTCAACCCGCCCAGTTAAAAAACATCCACAATGGCCAAAAATAATGTAATGCATAAAATGGATCTGCACATTTAAAAAAGGTTTTCTGGGGCTGGATGTGCTGATAGCAACATCTATCCAACGTTGTCAGCCAGACACACAGGAAAGCTGTTACAGTAATTCTGTGATATCATTTGCAAGTAAGAAGCATACCAATCCCGGTCCAAAATAGCTTTGTTTCTTTTCCAATGTGTACTACAGAATTTTCCAATTAGTCAATATAAGGAAGCAGCAGTCTGGATATTAATAGGTGGTAGCAGTACGAAGAATTATGATACAACTTTGAATATTTTTTGGACCACAGCTTTTTCTCAGACACAGCTGACTTGTCCATTAGGTTGTTTTTTGCCGCAGTAGAGGTACGTGATGTTTCATGACCTCGACATTTCACTATGACTAAAGAAGAGGGGAATAGCTGAGCATCCATCAATGCAGAAACATATGTACCATTAAAAAACAAAAAAAAACATTAAATGGGCTACCGGAGGATGTCAAATAGCCCCTACGCTATCATGCAACACACCCTGGGCTTACCTTGGATCAGTAGAAATTGTAGCAGTTTTGCCTTTGACCAGGTCACAAACATTGGTGAGTGATACGAATGCAGCTACATGGGCAGAATTAAGAATTGATAAACATCCAGTACCGGGTGGGATATAAACATACTGCACAACCCACCAAACCTTTGTCCAAATAATTAAATTAACAATTAACAGAACCATCTAAGGGTACATTTTACGGAAATTCTAGAAGTCATAGTAGTTATAGGATTCTCAACCACAACCAAGCAATCGTGCGGTTCCCTGGGTTATGGAGTTGGAAGCAGGGAGGCAGGATTTAAGACAGAGCATCTGTTAATGATTATTCTTGTTTCTGAATGAACAATTTGTCATGCTCATTCGATAGGGAATGTGAAGTATGATGGACATTGCCTTTTAGAAGTAAAACCAAAACAGCTTGTGTCCTGGCAACAGTGTCTGAGTGTCCCTGAAATAAATCTTCACCTTTCCCAAAGGCAGTAGCAGCCACATCTCTTAGGCATGAAGGTATTCCTACAGCCACATGCACAAATACAACACTAGCAGCATTGATTGTCACCTTACATTCCAGTTAACCCACCCTGAGCAAAACCTGACAGTTCATTACTTAACAAGGTAAAATACCTGTGATACATTGGCAAACTCAATGTTGGAGCATTTCACAACTCTTGCTTGACCTAACCAGTCTCTAGGGCCCAGAATGTACCAAGTGGGCAGCTATTGATCGATAGTACCTTGTTTCAAGTCTTTGGTGGGTCGATGATGTTGAACCCAGCTTCGAGCAGTGATGCAAGCATATTGAGCTCAGTTTGGGAATGTTAGATTGTGTTTGCCCAAGCGTTGAACAGGCTCAAATGTGGTAGTTGTGTAATGTTCAAAATCGGCTTTCTGTGAAGCAGGTTGGTACGGGCACCATGAACTGTTTGAGTGAGTTTGTAATCACTGGGAATAGTCGACGAGAGAAGCACCAGTAGTTCGAGTTGGCGGACGGTGATTGTTTGAAATGGTAATCCTTTTGCTCTGGTGTGCAATTTGTGGAAGTGGCAGTTCGGGGGTAAGTCGTTTGAGTTATGGTGTAACCCCTAGTTCCAGTTGGCAAGTGATTCTCCAGTGGTCTGATGTGGGTCTTGGTGTTGAGTGGTTAATTTGAGCCTAGCTGGTGACGGGCTGACCAAGGGCACCAGGCAGGATTGAACAGGCTTGAGATGCAGGCACTGCAGTTAGAAGTTTCCCAGGAGTGCCAGAAAATAGCCCTGGTGCAGACCCTCGGCATCAAGGACATTGAGCTCAGCTTCAATGGCAGCTTGACTGGCTTCGATGCAGCAGAATGGGCAAGCTGATTTGGTCTTCCAGATGCTCTGGAACCCACTTCTGGGGCTTGAGGTCAGGATACATCCTTTTATGGTCTGCTCTCCCAGCCTTGAGAGATTCCAGTGTAGAGTGGCAGGTGCTGGACCACACCAATGTGCCCTGGGAGTGTTAGGGGGCAGATCTCTCCTTTGCCTTTGACTGCTCCTTCTTCACCTAAGTAGTTGAGGTCTTTTGAAGGAACATCTCTCCCAAAAGAAAGCCAATGAAGCCTTCTCTGGGGTTTGTTCCAGAGTGAATCAAAGAAGTGGTGTGAGACCCATTTTTTTTAAGGTAAACAACGTCCTCAGGTGATTGGACTAAAGCTAGCATAATTCAGGGGTTCAATCCCTGCTCTTCGAATGAGTGGACTTTGCCCTTCTGATATCACATACAAAGTGCTTTGGGCTAGAGGAAGAGAGGCGACAGGACAAAGAGGTAGGCAGAGAGAAATATGATGGTGGATTCCTTCCCCAAAAAGTACAGAGCCCTCCCTGTCTACAAAACCCCACCACCTTCCCATCCTAATTGGATCAAAGGCTCCTTTGGTACACAGAACCCTGGTGTGAGGCTTCTCTTTTTGAATGGGTGCGCTCTTTTGATGCCTGGACCAAGCACAGTTTCCTCTGCAATGCCTATCGATGAAAGAGAGAATAACCTACCGTCACAAAGAAAGTTACATAAGAGGGCTGGCCATTCAGGTACCTGCTCTGTCACTTGACAGGACCAACCTGTCTGACCAGAATACACATCACCTTCCAAAGCAGAGCTGGCCCACTAGAGCTGAACATGTGGGACATTAAATTGGATGTGTTGCAATGGTAATGAGCAGTGTAATGCACCTTTCTTTAACTGAAGCATAGCTTATATTTAGAGTTGACCCTGTCATCAGTATGGGCGGCTTATAATGATGATATTTTGGAACAGGGATACATACCTTAAATGTCACCCCTACGTTGCAGTAATTTTGGCTGTCACTTCAGCTGTAAAGCGGGCACCTGAAACATGAATCTTCTCTGTGCCACTGTAGGGCAGGCACTGCAATACGGATACTGATGAAGCAGTTCACAGGTGTACACTGTGTTTTTGGCATGGAGCTTATGAAAGTGGTCTCTGATCAGCAGATTACCCTTCCAGAGATGGAGTTACCCACATAATTTCAGTAACTAAAACAAATAAAAATGCCAGAGCTGTACACCCTTGCCAGATGGCAATTCCTCACAAGGCCATATGTTTCTTCAAAGCAAGAGCCATCAATAGATCAAGAGAATCTTGCTGCAAGCCTATAATGAGGGTGATGCCACTAAGAGGTAGTCAATGTATTGAACCAAAACTTACCTGCTTCATACACCTGCAAGCCAAGGTCCCTTAGTGAAAAGAGTGCCATTCTTTCCACATAAGGCGGGGGCATCCTACTGAAACGATGCTGGACTTTTAAAGTATATGAGAATAAAATCTGACTGGCATAGTGCACAGTAAAAGAAAGGAATGCACAGCACGGATCTACCATAGTAAAATGTGTTGCAGTATCAGGAATGCAAGACAAAATGGTTCCGGGTTTAGGAACAACAGAAAAAGTTGGCAGAGCCACTGCATCAATATTAAAGAAATCTTGCACAAAATGACAAGTATCCTTTCCGAAATTTTTGATGAGCAAATCTCGGGAATTATAAGGACTATGACGAGGGACAAACATTCCTTGCTTATGCAATGGTTAAATAACAGGCTTTATAACTTATTTAGCTTCTTTGGAAATAAATACTGTGAGATGCACGGAAGAGGTCTGGCTGGGTTCAGAGTCAAATCTACTGGTTCAACATTCAACACGTGTCCATTTACAGTGGAACTTAATCCAACAGTCCTGTTGCAACATTGTTGCTCCTTTTTCAAATTATTTTGAGTCTTTTGTAGCACAGCCAGAATTCCCAACCCTGTGTACTGGGTCATCTAAATAAATAACATCAGAAAAACAATAGATATATTTATTCATTTATTTTTATTTATTTATTTAATGTGATACAGTCTATTTAATAAACTTTACACATATTAATAAGTAAGCACATATATAAACTAAACTTCAATGCGCAGAATAATAACAATATAACAATATGATAAATAATAAACCATTTTCACATATAAAAAATCTAAAAGCTCAAATAGCATGTAAATAAGAGAAAAATAAGAGAAAAAGAAAAAGAAAAAAAAAGGTATAAAAAAAAAAAAAGAAGACAGGACATATTTATACAATAACATCCACGATGCCCACTGTAATATACGGATAGAAATTCAAGGCGGTAAACTATACCTAATTCATTTCTCATAACTACAATACTTAGTACATTTTTCATGACTACAATACCAAGGGCACTCACAGCACAGCCGATTACCTCCTTAGAGTGTTCAAAGCAGGCCGGTCGCCTGAATACTTCAGCTAGGAATAATGGAATAGGACTCCGGTTCTATTTTGTTGGTTTTCGGAACTGGGGCCATGATTAAGAGGGACGGCCGGGGGCATTCGTATTGTGCCGCTAGAGGTGAAATTCTTGGACCGGCGCAAGACGAACCAAAGCGAAAGCATTTGCCAAGAATGTTTTCATTAATCAAGAACAATAGATATAGCAAATCATTTTGCACAATAAATCCAATCCCAATAAATTTGCCGGCATAGAAGGGCTCACTAGGAAAGCATGGCCCTCCAAGATTGGACTCAGTTTGACAGACATGGTTCAGGTACCTGGGTAGGGTGTGAATCAACCCTCAGTTCATGCAGCATTTATTACTTTGTCTGAAGAAGAGACATTTGGAAACTCAGAGCCTCTGAAAGTATCAATGAGACAGGACACACTCTTGTCACTAATGGCGACATTAAAAAATAAGCTGAACAGTTCTGCCCTGTTGCATTGTAAGCATGTAAGGCTGTGTAGCTGGCTGAAAAGTCTGTGAGACAGAAGAGGGATCTGTTATGTTATGTTATATTATCTGGATTTGTACAGCGCACATTCGCCCGAAGGCATCTTGGCGCTAGGCATTAGAATGAGGAAGGTCAAACACTTGAAAGGCCAAATGGTTGGAGGTTGCACAAAGAGCCCAAGGCAACTGATTCCATGCCTTTGCGGCTACCACAGAGAAAGCGCAACCACCAGTCCGTGACCATCTAACACAGGGTACAGATAGTAGAAGAGCAGCCTGGGACCAAGGGCTGCTACCACAGTGGCATGGAAGTGACAAGGAATGAAAGGGAGAACCTTCCGCAGTGTGTGCAGTTTGAAATGGCCGTATTTGCAGACTGCACTAACCTGTTTTGCCATAGAAGGGAGGATGAAATCTTTACCCAAAATTTCTCACCAGAGGAGACGGAAGATTGAATGGGCCAGGAGAAACAAGCCAGAAATCATGAGTCCAAGGACTAGCCGTGCCTACCACGAGGACCTCAGTCTTGCTGCCATTAAGTTTTAGTGAATTTTTAGGCAAGGCATCCAGGCGCCAAGATCCTTGAGGCAGCTCCTGAGCCAGGACACAGTTTTCAGGGCGGGAGAGGTCAATGCGTACCAGGATCTACGTGTCGTCCGCATAGGAGTAAAAGCGAAATTCATGTAACATAATGAGACAAAGAAGAGGACGAATATTAATGTTAAACAGCATCAGCAACAGTCCAGATCCCTATGGAACTCCACAAAACAATGAGATAGATTCAGAACAGAAAGGAGGCAAAAAAACAGACTGGAACCAAACTTTATTTGTCATGCTAACTTCTGACCCGGATTATGTTTGCATTCAGCCTCCAAATGTCTAAACTCTTTACAGTAATTGCATTGACCATTAAAACACATTCATAATTGGTCCATCCTGTAATCCTCCTGGTCCCACATTAGCCAGTCTCCTCCTATCCCAGTGTCCCACCCTAGCACCCAACCAGTGTCAAATTGTAATGCTATTAATTTAGTCTCAGTGTTTTCTTTCTGTCTCTCTGCTTTTTCATGAACATTATGTGCAGTCAACAATACTTCAGTCAAAATCTTGCTGTTCCAACCAATAAGAACTACTTTAATTCCTTCAGCAATCTTGGTCCGCAGCCTCACAAGAAATGCTAAAAACTGGGTTTACTGTGACACAATTAATGTAATCGGAAACCCTAAAAACTGATCAAAACAACTCTTTAATGTGGCATGGTTCTCTCATTTAGTCTGCTTGAATATGTTTATCTATGTCCACTCTTGAGACATATTTCTGGGAAATTACAAAACAGCCTATTATATGATATGATATGATATGGTATGATATGGCATTTATAACGCGCCTATACACAAGTGTTTCAAGGCGCAACGAGGCAATGGAGGGGAACAAAGGGAGGACAGACAACCATCCTACTAGGCCAGGTGTCATTCAGATCGCGCAAGTGCGTGAGAAGGGGGGCAGGGGCAGTGCAGTCCATGGGAATAGATAACAATTAAGAATAGATAACAAGTAAGTAACGGCCAGCAAGTAGCAAGTGCATGGCTAAGTGCAGACATCAGGTGTCAAGGGCTGGTATGGGTACTGTAGGGATACAGAAACACTCCCCAAGTGCGGAGCTTGCCAGGTGGGCAGTTCAGGTGTGTGACGCTGGCGGGGGAGGGACCTGTGCCCAAGATCAGAGCGTGTCCAGGTAGCCAGTGCAGTTCCGGTTACGGCCAGGAGGTCAGCAGAGCAGAGGAGGAGAAAAAGCAGAAACAAAGAGAAAGGTTTTGAGGTGCTTCCGGAACCGTAGATGGTTCTCCTCAAGTTTGAGGGAGGCAGGGAGGCTGTCAAAGAAAGAGATCTACCACCAACTCGTTGCTTGGAGAAGCGACTGACCCTGAGGGAGTTGGAGGTGGATGAGCGGAGAGCTCGAGAAGGAAGATGTTTAGGGTGAGAGAGTTGAAGGTATTGAGGCCCTACGCCCCATAAGGCCTAGTGGACAATGCAGATCCTCAGGTCCGGAGCCAGTGTAGAGATTTCAGTCCTGGAGAGATATGATCCCTGGGCTTGAGGCCAAGGGCAAGTCTTGCAGTCCTGTTCTGGATAAGTTGCAGAGGGCGGAGAGTGAAAGCAGGCCGATTTAGAAAAAGGCTGTTGCAAAGGTCCAGTGAAATCCTTCAATGTGTCCCTGGTGGGTTTAGTAATGGCACGTGGCTTTTTTGTTTCAATAAAGTGAAAGTGTCTGGTGGGAGAGATGCCCTAAATAACTAGGATCAGAATGAGTAAGGCAGTAACAGTCAATGATAACTTTTTAACCCTTCTTGATGTTTAAGGTCTTCATGAATCTTAAGGAACCTTTGCTTAATGTTAAATAAGTCAGTGGAATGGCATGATGCGTTAATGGTGACTAGTGTGTCACATGCCAAAGATTAAAGTCTTAAGGAAACTCAGCAGATTCAGTTTAAGTGGGTGAATTAGGAAATCCCTCAAAAGGTAATGAATGCAGGTGAGATAGAAGAGATTTGAAATCAACCATCTAATGCATCATTAGCTCAAATGGATTGTGATGTTGAGCCTTCGAGAGATTGCATAGCTGTTGATGGATTGTATGCTGGTGGTTCATTGAGAGATGAATCTGGGCCCTGAACTAAATTCTTCTCACCTGGTGATTGTAGTGGAGCAGAGGCAGCTGCCTGAATTTGATCCAGATCATATGTGTCTTCCTTGTGGAACTGTTTGGTGGGGTCACTAAGAGTAAACTAGTGTCATTTATCCAGATATGTACAAGTCTTTGGCGAGCAATGTGTAGACCTAAAGTTAGCTGGACTTCCCCTAGGCCTAACTGCTTTGATCCACCTGATTCCATTATCACTGTGACACTCTATTTCAATGCTCCATGTTATACTGATGAGACACTAAAGGTTCCGGCATAGCTAATTTGACCGCTCAACAACAGTGCTTTGCAAACCAGTGCATTGACGCTGTTCCTCACCATTGCAGTCAGTTTCTCTGTTTCTCAGTTCCTGCTGCTAACCATGATGATTGCAGGAGTATAGAGACACAGTGTATTGCCCTATCACTTTGCATGTCAACCACAGTCCAGACAAAGTGTAAGGGAAGTAGAGAGAGGTTACACACTGGAGAAGGAGTGGCAATCCTGAACAGGTAAACATGTATGTTTCTTTGCTACAAAGAGCAGAAACAAACGTCTTTCCCAAAGCTACTCTTGCCAACTCAAATGGTCTCTAGCTGCACAAATTAATTGGGTTGGGGAATGAGTGGACACACTGACAACAAACTATTGCACACTGTCATTTTTCGCCATCTGTACCTGTGTTCCTCTTCCACTGGTCCTATGTGTATTCAGTACTCCTGGTTATAACATTTTTTGTGATTTTAATTGCACACAGGCCTTCTATATGTTGACATTCGTTCAAGAATCGCTCACACAAAAGCACTCACTTTCTCACTGCTAATATGATATTCGCCTCTAACTGTTGTGCATGGATGCAAAGTGCTTAAACATACACTTTTAAATTTCTTTATGACAATTGGCTGTTTCCTGACCAGATTTGCATTTCTAACAGAGAGCACACCTTTTAACCAATTACAAATGCCAGTTATTAGCGATAGACATAATAGGCAGAGAAGAAACATATACCTACAACTTACATATTTATTGAAGCAAACTCTGAATAAAATAGCTCTTTTCCAGTTCACACATGTCTACATACTTTTCTTACTGCGAAATTCCCATTAAGACAAGCTTCTTACCTTCTTGGAATGTTGCCTGGGCTATCATTGAGAACCCTGGAATGCCCACCGTCAAGCACTAATTTGATGGGACAAACCTTGACCTTGACTCAATTGAGTGAGGTTAGTTCACTAGTTCAATAAATATTAATAAAGATGAATAGCAACAGCTGCGGGGAAATACAAAGAAATGTAGATCAACAAGACACACTCAGACAGCTCACAATCCTGCATGACCCCCCCTTTTTACATGACTTTATATAGGCATTGAAATACATCAGATTCTATGAGAACACTAAACAAATGCATGCCTTCATCATGGGTGGATATATTCTTGTTTCTGTGGGCCAAAGCTGAAATCCATCTTGCAAGGAATTGTATCTATCTCAAGGAACCATCTAAGAACAGTAGGCTGGTGGGAGGATGATCGTGCCTCGTCTTCTTAAAGCAGTAAATAATGTTCAGAAATTCCCTTGCTCCTACATTGTTAGTTACCGTTCTCTTGACTCCTCATTTACTCTACTGCATGTTTCCTCCAGCGGTACAACACAGGGTGGCTAATGTGCGGCACACATGGGAGCAGAGACTGGAAGAGGGATGCAGACAGTGAGTACAAGAGCAGTGGGAACTCGCTGGGGTGGTCAGACTGCTTGTGCACAACCAGGGCACATGGTTAAAAAAGTAGGGGTCATGACACATGGGAAGGAATGCCCCGTTGGAGTACTAATGTGTGGTCGCAACAACAGCACAAAAACACATCTAGGCAGAGTGAAACTTTACCATGACGACCAGCATGTACCTCACCGCATAGAACAATATTTTACCTGGGCATTCTGCAGCAGTCTGAGTTGGAAGTTAATTGGGTTTGTGATGAGAGGATAGAAGTAGTGTTCAAGTTGTTGGCCCAGCGTGGCACTCTGTACTATTAGGCTATTAAGGTATGATAGGAGATGGTGAGGGACAACATCTATAGTAAGGTTCATTTATAAGTCCATATGGGCTAGATTTCAGCGCCTTCTTCGAGCAATCAGAATAGGAATCGCACTGGGACAAGGGTATCAACTGCAGTGAGAATGGTGCTGACAATGAATTGTTGCAAGTACTGGAAATTAGTGTTTAATCATAGGTTGCTTTCCACAACATGAACATGACCCATTGAACCTATGTGCATACTTTGAGAGGTGAGCCAGGGTTGGGAAGTGCCATGACAGGTGACGTAGGGACTTGCAATGCACTCATCAGTGTGTCATTCTGTCCTAAAACTTCAATAGAGATCCCCCATTCGGGTCTAAAAGATCATAAGTGTGCAGTGTGTTTCTTCACCTGTCAGAGACAGTGGCTTAACCTCAACACCACAGGTTTCATATCTGCCTATCATACTATCCCACTAACGACCCCTCCTTTTAAGTACAGTTCCATGCCCATTAAGGCCACCTAAGTGGCAGAAGGATGCTTTAAAACAACACTTACATTAAATTGCAACATTAAAATGATCCAGGAATCAGGTAAGGAAACTAATTCTTCTTTATTGATGTCTCCCATACACGCCCATCGGCTCCTAACAAAGTAACTCCTCGAACAGCCTTCCTTTTGCATCTTTCTTGCTGCATTCCATACTCTACATTTTACATTCCTTATATACCTCATGTGGAATTCTACATGCTTTACACACATCATCAGCTTCAACATAGTGCCAGCTCATGAACTCTGGGCACAGCCCACAATTTGTTAATATTTATTCTGCAGGTTGACTAACATATTCTTTCTTCTGTAGTTGAACTGGGAACATTGTTTGGCCCCCGGGACTAGTGGTAAATGGCCTGCCTGTAAGCCAGAAATAATATATGCTATGCAAAATGTCACTAAACTGTGATATATTTACGTATAAAAGAAGTAATTAGGGTGTACTGTTGTGTTCGGAGCCTGAGCAGTTTGTACTTGGAGCACACAGCTCAAACTACGGTGTAGGTTTGTGGAGGACTTCTGAGATGGAACCAGACTCATCTGTCTCCGTAGGACATATCAATAACTGTAGCTGTTTCCCATGCCTCGGCTCTTTGCTTCAATACTTGCGATGAGTTGCAGCCATTTCAGGGATGGCTAGGGTCGGTGGAAGCCCCGGAGCAGCTGCGCAGCAGAGGTGAGAAGGGTGCTGGTTAAGATGGATTTCTGAACTCAGACCTGGTGGGCATTGGCGGAGGTCAAGAGTAGGTCTGAGGAGGGGCAAGGATGATCGAAAGTCCACAATGAGCACACACAGCAAACAAACCACAAATTACTCTCCGTCAGGTGTGTATATCAAAAATACATATACATTTATTAAAGGGCTTTTAAATCAAACACAAGATGAAACCACGGCAATATTAACAATACTTACACAACACTATACTAGGAAACATATATACAGTAACTATTGGCCTAAAGGAATATTTAACAGGGAAAGATCCACAACATGCAGCAGAAGAGGGTCAGACAGTGCAAATATAATGTATGCAATTCTTCAAGAGTCTCAACCCTAACTAATAGGCAGTCTAATCCGTACAAAAGTGTGGAGCTTTGTGCACAAAAGTACGTTCAGCGGGGCAGCACTCAATCGTTCATTAAAGTACACAAGTGGTCTCTTCAAGGGACTGTAGTGTCACAGGAAGGGGGTAAGGTGATGAAAATTAGAGTTCCACTTTTCCACAAGGGCGGAGAGCTATTTTCAGATATCGGCAATAGAATGGCATCACAGGTTACCCTAATAAAGGAGAGTGGCCCTTGGGGGACACTTGTGCGTAAAAGTCTATGGATGCACTAGGGGCCACCAGTAAGTGATGCAAGTACTCACAGACCCTCGATGTACTCCGGACCAAACTTCGCCAGTCAAGTCCAGTTCGCTTGCAGGTTCCAGTCCAGCAGTTGCGTGTCCCTCCAGCTTTCAGGGGCTGCGTTCCCAGACCTCAGTCAGTGGTGATTTCTCCGCTTGGGCCAGTGTCACGCTCACCTGATTCCCACGGGGGCGCTGGCCTGGTTTCGAGTGCTGATGCCTCTTCAATGGTGAAGCGCAGGGCTCTGAAGATGGATAGGACGGGCCCCTCTACTCTGGCTAATCTGGCTCGCAGGAATATCCTCCTGTATGTGAAAAGGGAGTATTACAATCTGCCGGAATAATGCTCGAGCCTCCCACTTCCTTCCAACCCTCCTTGATACCCTTCCACGATCCCCCGTGAAGTCTCACCTTAAGGTCTAAAAGGACTAGCTCTCCATCCTGCTTCTGACGCAGGGGCGCGTTGAACCCAGTTACTTCACTGGATTGAGGTTGGATGGGATTTCAGGTAAGCTTGATTATACTGGTAAGGCGCTGTAAAAGTTCTGTTGCAAGTTCAAAAGTTCAAGCTTTAAATAATAATGTTCATTGTCTTTTTCAGGTGATGAAAGAAGATTCCTTTGGAGACTTCTTGCAACAAAGCGCTAATGTTGATGTCTTTTCCCCATAGGGGCCGGGGTTCGGAATGCCGGAGATATGGCGCCGACCCGAAGTGAAAAGTGCAGTTCCAGTAAAGATCTGGTAGTGTTTTTGCATTCGCTCATCTAATGTCTTTATCTTTTTTCCCCATAGGGGCCGGGGTCCGGAAAATTCCTGGAAGCAGCAAGACCCGAAATGAAATGGGAATGACCCAACAGGTAAGTCTTAGAAGGAAACTGAGCTTTTCCTATTCCCTTCCTTCTCTCCTTTGTGTTCTTGTCTTTTTCTCTCTAGGCTCTGGGAAGTGGCTGCGAATCCGGATGATCGCTGCTGAAGATGGAGGCGCCCAAGAAAGGTGAGTGAAATGCAGCTCTGCAGCGATCAGAGCGAAATGCTTTTAAAAATGATGTCTTCCTTTTCAGGATCGTCGGTGAGATGTCTCTGTGATGCAGGTTTAGCAGGTAAGGCCTTCTTCCTCTCCAATTCTCTTCTTATCACCCTTTGCAGGTGTCCCAGGATGCTGACAGGCGTGGCTGAAGTCCAGAAGCAGGAGCTGACACGGTGAGCGTCCAGCTGCTAGGTGCAGAACAACGCGAAGCACGTGTGGCTGTTCGGGTGGGGTTTAAATAGCTTTGGTAGAAGTTCCAGGTATGTATCCTTCCACCGATCAGGTATGTATCCTTCCCCGACCACACCCGGATGGAAAGTAGTCCTACAGGTAAAGTAGTCCCATTCAGGCCTCAAGAGGGCCTGGATGTAGCAGCATGGTCTGCATCAGGTAAGTGCACATAAAAACACTTGAACACATGTCCAGCTTTATGACTGGGGTCCAACATGAGCCTGGCGCCTAAAGCGCGTCCAAAGGGCCCCTGCTTGGGCCCGCTGGAACTTCCCTGGGGGGAATGATGCCTGCCTCTGGGGTTGCTGGGTCGGACCTGGCTCCTTGGAGGTAGGCATCATGGAGGTAGGCATCATGATAGCCAGTTCCACTGCAGCTCATCTAAGGGCACAGGGGGGCACAGCAGCAAGGCATCAACAACGCTTGATACCACAACAGGGCAACACAGGTACCGCATGTACTCGGGTTCAAACAGACTGTCCTAATTCCAGACCTAGGAATGCTAGGTGTAGGAGACTCAGTAGGAGACTGCCCCTACCAAGAGCTTACGGGTCGCAAAGTCTCAAGTTGAAACTTGAGACAGCGGCGGGTCCAAGGCAAAGGTCCCGTATGAGCTGATCAGCTCACGGGGCGGTCCAGGAACACTTCTGAAAAGCCTCCTTTGCAGATTAAGCAGGATGTGCCAAGTGTAGCTAGTCCCACTACTCCAATGGGTCGAAGAGCCCTTGAAGACCTTCTGGGATCTGTGAGAAACAGAGGCTCCGATGGGCCAACAGCGGGGTCAGGGTGCCAAACCTTCCAGCGGGTCACCAGTGGTTCCACGGATCTGCTTCTTCAGTTCAAGATATTTGACTCCTTTACTACATTTGGTGTGAATTCAGAAGATTGTCCTGAAATAGGTTTAGAGTTCCATCTCTTATCAAGAATCTCCTTCGCACCAAAACAAAGAGAAACCAATAGGCAATCTGCTCACATTCAACCAATCCAGACGTGGACCAATCACAGACCATGGTGTTCCCAGTCATCCCAGCAAAACAGACATCCGGGCACCCTGGATGTGTATTGGAACTAGACAGCTCCAGCCCATATTCTGGGTGAGCACACACAAGGCATGCAGAAGCCCACAAAAGCTTTATTTTGCGACGGGATCTACGCGACCAAATAAGGAATTTCCTGGTTCTGCTCGACCTGAGGAGGGCAAAGGGACAAACTGGCCAAAAGACAGAACAAAGGACCTCATGGAATGGCAATTTTAGGCACTGCCCTGTGGGCTACATTGACCCACTTAGCAGAATTCCCATCCATGACCAAGCTTCGCTTCTGCAGTCAACAGCATAATGGCTGCGCTGGCTCCTTGGAGCACCAATGCATCAAAACTGCTTTTGGCAGCGACAAAAGGATGGCTGCACCATCTTGCCAAACACCTATTGGGTGAGTTGAAACAGAGAGCACACCTTCCCATTGAAAAGGGAATATTTTACACTAAAAGGGATGCTGCCCTGACGCTATTTTCATCTATTCCACATCACATTGCTTTTATCAATAAGGCCCTGCGATGCTCATCCATATCCACATTGTGCTTCAGCATAAGAAAGCATGATCCCTGCATGACAAGACTGTGTCAAGCCAAATCTGAGAAAATCTAAAGAAACTTCACTTTCAGCTGTGTGGGAAACGCTTAACTTTTGCTTCAAAGTGTCAAAAATAAACCCTGCAAAAAGAAGCCTTGGCTCTCTGTGCACATGTCAACTTCAGGGGACCTTTGCTTTGCACAAACTGCTGTATCAAAGAAACTGAATAGGGCTGAAAAACAATATTGGGAAGTCAAATGGAAGAACCAAATTTAAAGGAGAAATCCTAGCAGCTTTCACCGTGTGTCAAAATGGCATTTTGCAAACCAAAAGAAAATGCCTGTTTTAAAAGTACAATGTTGAATAAAAACTTGTCCTTACCTAGCAATGTAAAGAGGGTTTTGCTGGAGAACATATATGGGATGTTTTACTCAACAGGCTTGTTTTTGATTCAGAACAAAATAAAAGAAAATAAAGGAATTAAAATGCATTGGCTGGATTTTGTAAGCTCCAGAACAGGTCTTTCTGCTGGCTAAACTGAGGCCTTCCCCCAAAAGGAGTCACCATAAACTTTCGGGACACATACGTGATAATTGCTAGCTTGGAAAACTTTGAATAGGACCAGAGGGTCGCATATCACATACTAATCAGACTTTTGTCTGTGCTCCAGGCTGAGACAATACATTCTGGGACACCAATTGTGAAGTGAGGAAGTGGCAATAAACATTCAATCAAACTGGGAAACCCCCATGGCCACCATGGGTAAAAATGACATTTGGGGGTAGGTTTAAATAAATGGGCCAAGTGAAGGACAAAGGCCAGCCCCATTTGTTTCAAAAGACTATTTTATTAAGAAACTTGGAAGACTTTTATCTTTGCAACAGAACTTTGCAGGAACGTAACAAGTTAACAGTTTACATGTAATTTTGTGGTTTTTAATTTAAGACGTTGTAGCCTCCGCTGCCATTTTGGCAATCACCCAGGTCCATTCCAGTTGTTAGGGACGTACCCAGCCTAAGCCTGCCCTACCATATAATTCTATGATGTCACCTGCTTTTATATGAAAGGTGGGTGCTCACATACACGCTCTCTCCAGAATTTCGAGCGCTTGCATTCCTGATATTCTACATTCATCTTGCCAGATTCCAGATTCCACTCCAAAGCCAAAGCATAGCTGGCTCTATACCAGCAAGACCTCAAACTAAAAACTCACTACAAATGAAAAAGGGAAAAGCTGTGGTACCCTTTTTGGGGAGCATCCTGAGACCAGACCAGCTTTTTGCATGCTAGCTGCATGCCCGCTGTACCTCTGCCATCCAGCTGTATCTCTAACTGCATCCAGCTGTACCTTTCCCATCCAGTGACCAGACAGGCCTAGCTGTGGTTCTGTCTGGAGAGCCAGCCCCTATCCGGCGCCGGTCGTGCGGTGACCAGAACCCGGTTGACTGTTAAAAAATCCCAAGCTCAAATGTGGACTGTGAGTATCTCCCCATCCTATAGAAACCTCTTGATACTTTGTCTTTGTTCCACGCTCTCAGTAACCCTATCCATACCCTGGTATCCTTTTTAAAACTGTTAGAATTCTGTGTGCACCCAGTCCTTGTTTTTCGAGTGTAAGCGCAATTCTTTCATTCATCCCATCTTGTAACTCCTTAGCGATATTAGGAATCATTTAAACTTATTCCCACATAAAGTTGAACGTGGGGTTGACAAAGTTGATGTCGCAAATCAACCTCGGATTGTACTGTGTCTTTCTGTAACTATCTAGTCTTGATAATCTAGTTTAAGTAAAACTTGTCTTTCTTTCCAAACCAATTTCCTCTCTTTCACGGCTACATTTCATCAAAACCGAACCTCCTTTTATCTTGCAAATCTCTTCCAGTTCTTTAGCTATTGCCATCCTATTACCTCTATATTGTCCCTATGCTGAGAATCTATCCCCAGTCCATAAACCGCATTCCAAATCGATATTTCACCCATTTTTCATAAAAAACACCTGACATTTAAAACTGCAATTGAGAAGAAAAAAATGCAACTTTCCAAAGTGTGATTTCAGCTGCATCGTGTTCCTACTTTCAACTTGCTTTTGAACTTTAAGCCTTTGTTGATACTTTGCCTTGTGATTGCTAGGGTTTATACATTACTGCTATTGTGAGAAATCATATTTGCCTCATAGATTTAACCGCACATTAATTACTTATTTGTCAATTTCCGAGTGTCATTTTAGGCCATTGCAAAGGGTTTTCATTGTAATTATCACCCTGTTGGTGATTGCTACCCAATATTAAAATTTGTGTGATTTCTTTGAATTTTAAAATAAATCAATATTGCATTCCCACCAACCGACCTGGTTCATGGTCAATTGTGACCTGGGTTATTTGTAAAAGGGGGTGTTAGATCGGTTGAGTGCCATCTCAAATTGAATTCGTAAAAACTAAAGAGAAAATATTCCAATTGTGCGCTACATCCTGGGCTAAAACCAAGGTGTCTTGCCCGATTTAAATCCTTAACAAAATTGAGGGCTTGTAGCCGGGATTTGGGTTTGTGTTATCACCCGTGGCGGTTTAACACAGCAGACTAACCTGCAAGGTAGTGATACTTTGTGTGGTTGGAACACTGGGTTACACTGTAGAAGCACCTCCCCAAAACAAACATTGTAAGCATTAGGCCTGTGTATAAAATTAAAGCTAAATCAACCCCACAAATACACAAAAAGCAACAGAATACAGATCACCCTTGCATATATAAATCAATAAAGAAAGAACACTTTCCAAAATGGTCACAGTAAAGATCAATATAGCTAGGGAGCACCTTCTGCACAAGCTATTTGTCAGAGGGGAATGGGCAGAGCAAGATGAAAGAAGAAATGATGCAAAAGGTCACCGCGATGAACATGGATGCGTGGCAGGACAGTGGCCTATTACATCAAGCTCTGAGCAAGTTATACATGACCCTGAAAATTAAAGAGCAAATTAAAAATGTCAGAATCAACTCCTACATGTATATCCATATGGGAGTGATGCAGGAAAAGCATGAGGAAAATAGAACTCTTGCACAAAATCAATCCGAACATTTAGCTCAAATTCAGCTAAAATTAGTGGAACAAAAATTACAAAAGAATCAAGATTCGGAGGTAGAATCTGGAAATGACATTAAAAATTTTAAAGAGGACTTGGTTCTTCAACAGCAGAAAAATGTAGACAAAGAGGCTCAATTAGATACACTAAAAGTAGAGTGTCAGGAAAAGGTTGAGAGTCAACAGAAGCTGACTCAACAATTAACATATAACAGGTCCTGCTCAGGCCAAATAACCATGCTGCAAGACCAGGTCAAAAGGTTAGAAGAGGAGAATCACAAATTCATTGTTAAAGAACTCCACTCCCAAGCAGAATTTGATCAAGAGTGCCAGAAATGAAATACTGTCAAGCAACAAAGGGATGACCTGGCTGAACACAGGGGCACCCTAAATCAGGAAAAAGATGCTCTATGTCAGGAAGTGAGCAATTAAAAAACAGAGTTGCAGGAAAGTGAGTTGGGCCTCCAGAAACTAAATGAACTCAAAACAGAATATGGAAAGTTACTGGAGCACGCCAGATGGGTAGAAGGTGCTCTGGAAGAGAACATCCAAACTAAATATGCACAAACTCAGGAGGTGAGCCTCCTACAACAAAAGTTGGTTCAGTGTTCCCAAACTATACATGCAGCACAGAGATAATGAGGCTCTCAGTGAGGAGAAAGATGGGCTCCACAAGCAAGTGGCAGCTCAAAATCTGGTCATAGAGGCCAGTAAAGCCCTGATAGTCGAGCAAAGACTCAGATCTTTGCCTATTATCAAGAGATAGGGGCTTAGAAGGAAAAACTAGCAAGGTTGGAGAAAGAGTATCCTAGATATAATCCAAACTGGAGGGAACCCGAACAGGTAGAGAGAGACAGACAAACCCCATATCATTGTATGATGACCTCTGTACTAAGAGACTCAAACCCAGTTAATACTTTGTGCACTGATGACTTCATGGCTACCGGTTCACATGAGCCAGAAACCATGAGGCCATCATTAATAGGCCTAGCATGATGGAGTTTGCAGGTCCGCGCCCCCTAGAAATTGCTAGAAGGGCATCCCTAGATAGATACAAAAATATAATGGCTGATGTCTCTGAGCCGGAAACCTCCTATGAGTAGAAAGTCAGGGAATTTGATCTGCAGAATCACTACCTCCAAAGGGACCAGTTGGGTTGATTTGCACAAGAACAACAGGAAAAGAGGCCCCAAAAGAGCATCCTGAAGACATCCACCCAATCAGGCAATGGGGGGGGGGGATACCCTGCCAACCCTGGAAATAGGGGAGAAGAAACTAGGCCCCACCATTCTGTGAGCCCCTCCCAAGCTCACAGAATCAGGGAGCGCATAGAAGATCATGAGGGGACGTCAAATAGCAGCGCCTCTGAGTTTGAGGGCGAATGGACTCAGGTGACGCGGCGAAAGAAGGCAGATAAACCAAAAAGAGTTCTGGTGAAAGATCCCATTAGGCAGATCAAGGCTATCAGGAATTTCATGACAATGTACAATACAAACTCAAAATATTCTGTCTGGGAACATTTGGAACTCTATGAGCAAATGATGGACACAGTCCACATAAAATCTAGGCAGAACAGTATAGATTATGCCAAATGGACATTCTCTCCGGAGTACTCCAGCATCTTTGCTGGACTGGAAGACTGAAAACATTCAAGATGGTGCACCTACAAGGCAGCCATCTTGAAGCACTTTTCCACCCATAGAAACCCCCAAGAGGCTTGCAAAGCAGCCTACAATCTACAATGTGGGGAAGAACAGGCCCCACAAGAGTTTGTGCAGAAATTAAAATGTGCCTTTGCCAAAACCACCCGGAGGGTGTTCACGGATAGCTGAGGGTTTATCACTACCTACTTTCATGCGCTGCCAAAATACATTATGACCTAGCTGGTGAGGGATTTCCATGATAAAAATCTCTCTGGACTGGGTAGTAGAGCAGGCTACCCAGAGATATGACGTCCCAAAAACCTGCAGAAAATAAAAATCTGCTTAAAACCTCCAAGCCAACCAACACCCCTGCTGCTGCTAAGGTGGCGGAGGTGAAAGTTGCTCCCATTTTGGACCTAGAAATGGGGGAGCCTAAAAATGCACCAATCCCAAACCAGAAAAACCAGAGGCTAAGAAGGCCTCCAGGCCAATCACAAACAGGTGGCAACCAGGGAGGTAATCCCACCAATGGGACCGCTAATTCTCCTGATTATATAAGTCCCAAGGGCAACTAACCTATAATGGGGTACGTATGGACTACCCCAGGCCAAAGGGGGAGCTGCCAGGTAAGTACTCCCCTATGAACTTCCCTCCTAACTTCCTGCAGGAGGGCACTAATCCTCCGAATCCTGGGTTTTGTTTCTTTACCCGGTATCCACAAAACCGCAACCTGCAGGACAACCCTCCTTTCTTTCCCCGTTTTCAGGTGCCCAGATTGACCAATCTGGGAGAGGGGAGGCCGAGGGTGGAGGGTTTCCACAATCCACAATTCCTAGGGTACTCCGGTAGAAGGGATAGTTACCTTTCCCGAGAACAACTGAGGTATGAGCACAGACCCCGTACCAGCCGGAAAGGGTGTACCGACTGGAGCGCCAGGTCCAGAACCTCACCCAGGATCTGGGTTGCATGTTGAGGGCTCAGCAGAACCCTCAGATGAACATGGTGGCTCAGAACCCCACAAACCAAGGGTCTGGCACCCCAGAACAATGATGGGGAGTGTACCCCGGCAATTCACCGGTTCCAGAGGAAGAGGACAGGGAGGAAGTGAGGTGTAAGGCCCTGGAGGAGGCTTCCTTCCTCACTCGTGAAAATCCCCTGGACAACCAGGAACCGGAACAAAAATCTCTTGCCCCCGAAAATCTGCAACCCAGGGAACAGAGGGTGGGTAGGAGAAATAAAGACAGTAAGAAGGTCCATTTTGTGGAGGAAGTTAGTGTCCTCCAGTTTGAAGGGGAAGAATCCTTAGAGGAGTCTGGGAAAGAAATATTCTCTTTCCGGGACGGGGGAACTCCCCGCAAATTGGTTGTAGTGACTGCCACCCGGTAAGTGGGTGCAGCACAGAGCTAAGTGAAACAAGGGATTATAAAATATCCGCTATTCCAGGATGCCAAATCTTTATTACATATTCCCAGATTCTGACACAGAAAACAGTCCCAAATGCCACCATGTCATAGTCCAAAATAAAGAAATGGACCACCCAGCTTGCCCAAAATGCACATTACCTTTGCCTTCTTGAGGAGAAAGAGGTGAGATGTTATGCCCCTGTTCAAGTGCAAGGGCAATTTCTAATTTCAGCACTGGTGGTCACTGGATCCCAAGCCACTCTTCTGTCAAAAAGGGCCTTTGAGCAGCTAACTTCAGGAAGGGGGAGAGATACCAAATCCCTCTCACCCCTCTTCCTAGATAACTCCAGAACTTTGACAGGAATGAAATTCCTGTCGAGATAACTGATGAGCTGGAAATTAAAATGGGGCAACACAAAGTGAAACACACAGTCATAGTCGTGACTCCAGAGGGAACAACCTGTCTACTAGTAAATGACATCTTGCGCAGGTTGCCTCCCTTAATAGACTGTCTGAACAAGGTCCTCTAACCATGTTAGTTTAAATGGCACATGCCACATGGTTGAACAAATAATCTGATCATATTGAGTTTAATTTCTAGAACAATCAAATACCTGATGTGACAGTAATTGCTGTAAGACTGTTATACTGATTCCCAATCTAAAAATACCAATTCTATAGTCAAAAGTGATGAGAAACCAGCTCAACGTTTAGCTGATATTCAGAAAATTAGAGAACAGTTGTTCATCCCTATTCAGTTAAATGAGAGGAAGGTGTCTGTTCTCATCCGAGTGTGCGTGAACAGCGGAAAGAGCTCCATTAGCGAAGCCATGTTCAGAAAGCTCCCAAAAGATCCAGCCATTCCCACAGTTAAATTTATCGATAAGTGGGAAATGGGCCTGGAAACTCCCAATTCCAAACATCTCCTGCCTAGCCGGTGTATGCTCAACATTTCTATGGGAACAAAAGCATAGAAAATAAATGTTGGGTTGTGTGAGATGTCCCTGCTGCATTCTAGTTAGGCAGTGACATTCTCAATCGGTTTGCCATTAATTTGGAACTGATAAATTACAAAGCCTGGTCCCGATTAGGGGGCAAACCCATGTACTTTGATGATTCAGATAAAGCGTTTTCATCAGCAATTGCTGCTGTATGCAGTTGAAGTTCAAATTGGAGCGGAAGTTACCATCCCAGGACAGACCCAACAATTCCCACTTGAATTAAAAATTAAAAGAGGACAGCAACTGAAAAATCCTGACACATATGTACGCCTCAATGCCCTTCGCCAACAGCATGGATTGGGTTTAAACCCAACACCATTAGTCAATATAGAACACCACACCATTCCAATATTGATGGATAACAGCGAACAGGAGTATCACTCTGGGCGCAGGCACTATTATTGAAATGGCAGTTGGTGACCAACATTTTTCCATGGATCTAGGAAATTAACTTATAGGACCAATCCCCAATGAGTGTTTTGACAATGACAGTGACAATGACTTACCGCCAGACAGGATCTTCACCCGGCAAGGGGAGGATTTCCTGGTGTACTCTTTCTGCCTTTACGGTAAGGAAGAGTCGACCTGTGATATCAGGCAGGATGAGGTGGTATTCCAGGTCCACAATGACTGCCTCTCCTAACTGAAACCCTCTGTCCAGGTCAATACTCTAACCGGAGACCCCTCCACCCAATTGGAGGAGGCCGCTTAGATAGCAAAACCCAAAGTCTTTCCAGGCTTCAGGCAAATGGTTGAAGAGCGTGTCAACCTCACTGATGCCTGTGAGACTCCGCAGCAAAAGCAAAAGTTGAAACAGGTGTTCTTAGATTTTCAAGATCTCTTTGCAGTGGACTCGTACGACTGTAGTCGCACCGAAATCAATCCATACTACAAAAATTCCCATGGACCCTGGAATGACTCCAGTGATTGTGAAGCAATATCACTTGCCTCTCGCATCCATGGAGTCGCTGATGGAAATCATCAAAAACCTTGCTCCCCGTGGGATAATTCATCCAGTCCACAGCACCTTTAATAATCCAGTGCTGCGGATCCTAAAACCAAATGGCCAATGGAGACTCTGCGCAGACCGTAGGGAGCTAAATAAACAGGTCCACATCTCCCGATGGCCTCTCCCATACATTGACCAAGGACTGGCCCAGATCCAGGTGTCAATGGTATACACTGCCATTGACCTGACCTATGGGTACTGGACCATGCCCGTCAGTAGGGAGGACCAATACAAGCTGGCCTTTACCTTTGGTGGGCAGTAGTACATGTGGACCTGGACTCCCTTCAGATACATAGACTCCGGCAACAAATTCAACATCTTCCTACATAAGGCCATGCCCGATTTGGGTGAAAGGGGAACCTGGCCTATGCGGATGATGACTTGATAAAAAAGTTCAACTGTGGAGGAAAACATGGCGGAAATCTGTTATGTTCTGACACAGTTAAGGGTTGCCGGAGCAATTACAGTAGGAAGTTCATTGAGGATTACGCAGTGATCACAAGACCCTGATCCATCTGTTGAAGGGGGGTAAAGTAGGAATGGGGTCCAGAACAAACCTAGGCAGTAAAACAACTCAAAAGAAGCCTCTCACAAGTGCCTTGTCTGGCTTACCATGTCAAAATCAAGGAGTTCTTCTTGGAGTTAGGGTTCTCGAATACATGCTTGACAGCAGTATTATATCAAATGCATGACGAGGTCAATAATGTCATCTCCTATGCAAGCAAGACTTTATCCTCTATGGAGGAAAAATGCAATGATTGTGAGAAGGCACTCCTGGCAACGGTGTGGTCATTGAAGAATTACCGCCCGTTCATCCAGGGGGAAGACATCATAGTGGAGACTCCACACAAGCCTTTGCAATATCTCCAAAGTGACAGAATCTGGGCAGGAAATGTGAGTTGATTCCAGAATTACTTCCTGCATCCTGTCAATGCAATGCTTTGCTGTGGAGGTCAGATATGGCCAAAACAAGAACAGTCCCCTCGTGCAAGGTCTGGCTGACTTGCATGATTGTGCCAGAGAAAACTGTCTTGATGATGAAAGTCTTAAAACCCAGGACAACACGAAGGCGTACCTGAATTCCCCACACAAAGTCTATGAAGAAGACAAGTGCGAGGGAATGCTCACAGTTTATGTGGATGGGTGCTCCTACCATGTTTATTTATTTTATTTTACTTTATTTATTTGTTACACGCGCACACCCTCGGGTATCACAGCGTGGTTACAGTTGATAACAATGGGGAAAAGGAACTGGTGACCGGCGTTGGGAATGCCCAGGTGGATGATGCAACCCTCCGCTGGGTACAAAATCGGCCCCCGCAGTAGTCAGGTGGCAGAGTTGATGGCAGTTCATCAAGCCATCCTCACTGCCATCCAACACCAACTCCACAAACTGGTCATAATCACTGATTCAGATTATGTCCGGAACGGGTTCGTGGAGCACTTGGTTAATTGGAAAACCGGAGGCATGCTACGTGCTAATAAAAACACGCTTGAACATGGCAAGCTAATCCAAAATATTGATGATCTGGTCACCTCTAATGGGATGACCATCTATTGGAAGAAGATCAAGGGTCATTCCAGAATAGAGGGGCCAGACAAAACTGGAAACAAATCTGATTAGCTGGCCAAAACCAGAGCCATCCTGGAGGATCTCCTCAAGATCGAGTCTCTGTTGGGGGAAATACAGGTCACTGCTATCTCTAGGTCCCAGACAAATGCTCACAATTACCTCTCAACTGCCCAGTGGAGTAAGGAGACCCCAGATGCTGATTGAATTACGGCACAAAAAGGGGGATCCATTATAGGAAAATGTTATCAACAAATTGAGGACCCAGAGAACTTTCCCCAGATGGATACTGATTACATTGAGAAAGAGGACCTCTGAGTGTTGAAGTGTCCCTAATGGTCTGAATCCAAGACGGTGTGTTGGTAAGGAGATCCATATCTGGCTGTGACCATTGGGTGGTCCCTACCTCATTCCGAAGCCTGATGCTAAGTCACACCCATGACACGGCACAGGGGTTTCACACTACTTTAGAAATCTTGTGGGAGGTTGCATACAGACCACACATGGGGAAGGACCTCGACCAATAATTGAAGGGGTGTCTTGTGTGTGCACAATTTCATCTAACTTCACTCACACACCGAGCTCCCCTCCAGAAGAGGGGGATTACACTGCTTTGGTCAGATTTACAAGTAGATTTCACCAGGCCTGTGATTCGCTCCTCTAGGGGGAACAAGTACATGTTAACCGTAATATGCGTGTTTACCAAATGGGTGGAATGTCTCCCGGCCCCAAATTGCAAGGCAGAAACAGCAGCTGCCCTGATGATCAACCACATCTTCTCGCGTTTCAGCCTACCCCAAAGGATTGAGTCAGACCGAGGTAGTCACTTCACCAGGGAAGTGATGACGAAGATGTGGGAGATACTTGGTGTAAAAAGGAAACTTCACTTTGCATACCACCCTCCACCCTCCTCTAGTGGGGGATTTGAGAGGTACAACAAAACCATTGTGAGTAGAAGTAAGGCTAGGGTGGTCAGACAAAAACAAAAAGGTGGGGGGTTCACAACTGGAGGGAAAATTACGCATAAATGGAAATCTTTCCTAACAGTGCTGCTTTGCCATGTCGGCAGTGCTCCACTAGTCGTCTTCAGCGGTCTGATATTACTGAGTGCCTCAGTGCCTCTGCCAGAAATGCAGTTTCTGTTTTGGGAGCGGAGACGGCACAAGACATCCTGTGCAGCGTTACTGCTGCTGCTGCTGAAGAAAAGGACATGTGTGCGTTCACACATTCTCTCTAATGTTCCCTTTTGATTTCGGATCAGGCCCACCAGCATTGGCAAAGCCAAGAGGGTCTGTTGTCATTCTGTAAAACCCTCTTTTTGTATGGGGGCCTGATCCAGAGGGTTAAACAAGATTTTTGAAAGAGAGAAAGAGGAGTCAAAGGCTACCCTTGTCATTGACGCACAGGTGGTCAACTATTTTGCAGTAGGGTAGTTCAACATGTATACTAGCTTATGGACTCATAAAAAGATTTCCAATAACAAAAACAAGAATGTAATTTTATACATGGAACAAGGTTTAAAAGGGCAAAAAATGCCTTTTCAAGTATGAAACATATGCATAACATAAATACAACATTAGATATGCATGTATGTGAGTTAGTAAATAGTAGGTGACTATTATTTCAAGTATTGCTGGAATGCTAACAATACACAGACATTATTGACACACAAGGTTCAGGTGTTTCTGGTTCGGTCATTTGTTGGAACAAGATGCAGTGGCTAGGCACAGAGCCCTACTGCTTTGGGACCAAATTGTCATCAGGAATATAGAATCTTGATTGAATTATGTATTTTAGGAAAATAGAGCACCTAAATTAATTAAGGAGCGTCATGGCTTGTATGTTGATAGGGGGACAGGTGACTTTGGTGTGCCTGGCTTGGTTTGTGTCCAGGAACTGGACGTTGGTCTCTGGTGTAATTAAAGTTGGAATGGAGAGATCCAAGTCATGGAGTGCTATCCATAAGGGCGTGATGGCTCAGGAAGATTCTTGAGTAGAAAGAGTCCGGACTCAGCAACACAGCTCTTTCTACTCCAGCTTTAATTACACCAGAGACCAACAATTCCAGGGTGCAGGAAAATCTATTGTCCAAGGATCTGTCTCTTGCTCAGGCTGTAGAGATGACAAGGGGTGTGGAGCAGATGGCACATTACAGGAAGAACATGAAGATTGACAGAGGTGTGCGCAGTCAAACCCAACACATGGGGAGACAGTGCCAAGGACTCTAAATGTTTAAAGTGTGGTAGAGGCAGGCACATCACCAGCAGTCTTTTCTGCAGAGCAAGAAACACAAACTGCATAAAATGTAAAAAGAAAGTTCATTTTGTTCGGGTGTGTAAGGAGGGGGCAGTAAGCATGGTGGAACCATTGACACCATGACCCGAACAAGAGGTGAAGGATATTTACCAAACACAGGCCACTGAAGGGAGTGCCAGCATGTGTTTGAGATCTCAACCACCACCAATGACAAGAAGGGTACTATGGATGAATTCACACTAAACAGGAAGTTGTGTTGATGAAGTTGGACAGTGCTTTACCGTGGACCACCATATCCAAGGGCACCTTTGTTGGAATTCTAGGGGTTCAGTGGAAGATCTCCAGGTCCATGACACTATACCATGTGCTTATGGGGAAGTGGAGAACAAGCTCCTCTGTAAATTCTCAGCATTGTTGGTATAGAAAGGAAGGACATGTGAGGCAGAGTTGTATGTCACTATTAAAGGGTCATCTCTCTTGGGATGGGATGAGCAGGCAGCACTTGGTATTCAGATACACTCAAATGCAAAACTAGCGGACAAGTGGACCACTGACTTTCCAGAGGTGTTCACAAATGAGTTGGGAAGGCGGGGGGATTTTGAGCACCACATCAGCGTTATAGTGGGCGCTACACCTGAGGTTCACAAAGAGAGGTGAGTGCCTCATCGTCTAAGAAAAAACCTCAAGAGCGAGCTGGATACTTTACTGCAAAAAGGTGTAATCGAAAGGGTGGAGAGGATGGATTGGTTATGCCGGTAGTTCTTGTGATGAAGAGCAATGGAAATTGAGGCTATGTGTTGATCTGAGAGATCTAAACAAGAGCATTATGTTTGAACGTCACCCTTTGCCCAACATTTTGGATGTGTTTGCCATGCCGGGACAGGCAAAGTACTTCACTGTTGCAGATTGTTCAGCTGCTTATAATCAGGTTCCTTTTGACACCTGAGTGCCAGGATGTCACAACTGAAGTGACCTTTAGGTACTGCAGGTTGCCGTTCGGTCTGGCATTGGATGCAGCAATGTTCCAGCGCATAATGGAGAAGGTGTTGGAGAAAATTCACAATGTATTTGTTTTCCAAGATGATGTACTGATATGCAAGCTCTGAGGGGGAGCAGATCTTATTGTCTTAAGATCTGTGTTAGGCAGTTTGAGGGAGGTGGGTTTCACTGTGCAACACAGCAAGTGCAGGATTGGAGTGGACAGTGTTGAATACATTGGCCATCAGATTACCACTCTGGAATTAAGCCCAAGACTAATCTGTTAGAGGCAATACGTATGGAGCCTTGACCTAAAGACAAGCACCAATTAAGGTATTTTCTGGGTTTAGCGGAGTATTACCAGAAATATGTTTGCAATTTTGCAGTAATATCGACTCCACCTCAGATCTCTGCTCAAGAGGGCATGAACTATGACTGGTCGGGTGAATGTGGTGAGGCTTTTGAGAGGATCAAGGTGGATATAGCAAACACTGCCACTCTTGGGATATTTTGTGGCAAAAACAGAATGTGTCTCACTGTGGATGGGAGTATACGAGTTTGTTAGGTTTGGTGACATTGTTGGTTCATTGTGGTACTGACAGGGAGAAGCATGTGGTTGCTTTGCATCAGGGCAGCTTACAGGTGCTGCAAGCTAATAATTAGTGGTGGAAAGGGAAGCATTGGCCGTGTTCTGGGCTATCTTTCACTTCAAGATTTATGCATGGGGCAGGCGTTTTACTGTCAGGATGGACCATAAACCATTAGTGCAGCTGTTGTCTGAATCAGGTTACATCAGTGGTTCACCTAAAGTGTCGCGATTGCTGCTTAGATTGCAAGGTTATGATGTTTAGGTGTCCTTCTTTCCTGGAATGAAGAATGTAGTAGTGGATTGCCTGCAGAGGTTGCCTGTGACGTCTGCTGCAACCAGTGAGGAACCGCATGGGGAAGAGGCTGTTGTGGCAAGTATTGGGCAAGAGGTGGATGGTGAGACAGAATGGAAGTTGGCAGAGTGTGAGGCTGAAATGTTGAGATGTGTGGTGACGTGGATAGCTTTAGAGAAGTTTGATCCATTATTTTAAGTGAAGGATGAGTTGTCCTTGGTTGTAGGTTCACTCAGGAAGGGAGATAAGCGAATTCCGACTAGATGTTGTAAGAGGGAAGTTAGTTTACTTGGCATATCAGGGGGTCAATAGCACCTAGAAGAGATTGTGACAGTGATACTGGTAGCCGATGATGGACAAGTATGGGGATTGCAAAGTGAGAAAGTGTGGTGTGTGCCTGGTCTGTGATAAGAGCAAGGCAATCCGGGAGACTCCGTTGTTGCCTGTAACTGTACCTGACTGACCCTGGCAGACGGTGGCTGTGGACGTGATGAATCCCATTCAAGGGTTAGAGGATGGTTTCAAGTTCATTTTTGTAATGGTGGATTAGCATACCAAACAAGTGAAGTTGCTGGCTGTGAGAGATGCCACAACTGGGGAGTTAGTTACGTTTTACGAGTGTGTGCTTTTTGAGGAAGGAGTACAGACAGAGATTATTATGGACAACAGAGTTCAGTTTTGCATGGAGAATAAGAATAGTTTTTTGTGTGAATACTCTATCAGGCATGTCTGCACATAAATGTACCATCCCAGGTCCAGTGGTCTAGTTGACAGAGTCAACATGCTAGTAAAAGGGGGGATTCAGTTGGCTTTGCTATCAGGTTTGCTGTGGCAGGTTGCACTTAGACAAATGATGTGGGGTTACTATGCCACCCCACACTTCATAATAAAGGTCTCTCCCTTTGTTGTCTAATGGGTGGGAGCCTGGCACCAGTTGTGTCCTGGTTGGATGGGGGTGTCGGGTGTTGTTTTGGTGGATCGGGAGCCAATAATGAGAGTGAGAGGTCGTCCGCACTCTGGCCTGCTTACAATGATAAATAACGCTAATGGTTGGACTATTCTACACTGCTCAAATCCAAATCTGTTTTTTTAGGGAACTGTGTTACAATGTTCACAAGAATCAAACAACACCAAACACCTGCTCCTGATCAATACCAATTGGAATCCAAATATGATTTCCACTACTGAATTTATAAGCTCTATTACCACCTTGATTGATATGTGTATGTGCAAATGTAATTATCCTTTTGTGATTTTATGTGGTGACTTTAATCTAACATGGTTTGATGATAACAAAAAACCTTTATCTCCTAATGCTGTCACGACAAGGGGTAATAATTTGAGAGGTACTTTGTTAAAATCTCCCCTATTAGCAAGAAATTGTCACACGTTAAATGGCAATATTAAGGGTGATATTCCCCCCAATTTCACGTGGCATCGTGATGAAAGTGAGAAAATATTAGATTATATCTGGTCATCGATGTCCATGTGGTCAAAATTCTATCAATTGAAAGTGATCTATTCTAACCACAGTGATCACAATATTCTTGAATTAACATGGATATCTTCTAAATTGCCACCACAGATGCAATATACTCTGCCCCTGGAAGTAAACGAGCGTGGTAATAGATTGAAAATAAATGTACATCAACTTAGAAGGCTTAATGTTGAAATGCTCTCGGAGTCAATTTCGGACGAAAGCAAACTAAACTACCCTACACTGTTTGCACGATTAGCGATAAAACCACATGTGATAGGTAAAAGCACCTATAGCAAAAAATGTGCTTTTAGTGCAGTAGTAGCACAATGGAAAACGGCTAAACAAAAGGGAATTAGAATGTTGCGAAAGCATATGACCATTAAGAACATTTATTTGATCAAACAGTGTAAGCAGAGATACCGAAATTGGCTCAAAGGCTTTGCTACAATGAGGGACCAAGAGTGTGCTGAACATATACTAAAACCTATCCTATGTCATCAAACCAAAGAGATATGGGGAATAATAAACAATAAAGCGGTGTTCCAAGACGAAAAAATGGTAACAGGCATTGCAAAATTGACATGGCAAAAACATTTTAGTGAGGTCTTTTGCAATGCCGAACACCAACAGTCTTATCCAGAAATCCTGCCAGCAAATGATTGGAATGTTACCGAAGATGCCCTAGTTAGTGCAATGGTAATCAAAAAGTTGAAAAATTCCCGTGCAGCGGGGCCCGACGGGTTAACAAATGTGATGTTAAAATCGAATATTGATCAATGGGCCTTATTCATTGAGGAACATTTCAAAGCAATATCAAGATCTATGCAGCTCTGTAAGTCTTGGAAAATGGCATTCATAGTTCCCATTTTTAAAAAGGGCAAGCGGGACGATCTGGCAAACTATCGCCCAATTGCTCTGTTGGATATAGTGGGAAAAATGTTTGCAACTTGTTTACAAAAGTAATTATCTGCATGGGCACAAGTCACTGGCCGAATAGATATCCGTCAATCTGGATTTACTAAAAGAGTGGGACCAGAGCTAAACCTCTTGATATTAACAACCTTAAAATTAGAGGCAATAAAACAAAAGAAAAAACTGTTTCTTGCCTTCGTAGATATGAAGCAAGCCTTCGATTCTTTAAATCGGTTACAATTGTGGAAGAAGTTGGAGAAATGGGGTTGTCCAAAAAATGTGCTTCTTCCCATAATGGCATTACATGAAAACACCTCAATCAGGGTACACATTAATAACAATGGTGTTCTCTCTGATGAAATTTCAACAAATAAAGGTGTTAAACAAGGATGCCCTTTAGCGGCACTCTTGTTTAACTTATACATCTTAGAGATTTCAGATGTCCTGTTAGAGGCGAAGGCCTTCCCTCCAAAAATAAACGTACATGTGACCAGCTGTCTCATTTATGCGGATGACATTGTGCTAATCGATTCTACACCGATTGGCCTCCAGAGGCTCCTAACGAGGCTACAATGTTATCTCCATGAAAATGAGTTCGAAATAAATGTAAGTAAAACCAAGATTGTTGAAATTGGAGGATCGATGAAGCGACGAGATAAGACTTTTCAATGGTATTTGGCTAAGTCAAAAATTCAGTTAGTGTCCGCCATTAGATATCTAGGAATCCAATTTAATAACTCAATCAGAGAACACGCTTGGTATATGGACCTGAAGAATCGGCTGACAACATTTGCTCTTCAAGGAGCAAAGTTACATACCAAATTTGGTAAATTTACAGTAAGGCCAGTTCGGATTTTCTACACTCAGAAAGTTATTCCTTCTATTACCTTTGGCGCAGAAGCAGGTTGGAATTTAAACAACTGGGTATGGACTGTTCTAGAGGGTGTTTTTTGGAGACGTGTTTTTAACCTATCCACAAATGTTTCAATGAATGTACTGAGACATGAGCTGGGAATTGACTCATTGTATGGTATTGTCTTGTGGCGATCTATTACTGCATTGCGGAACATGTCAATGGTAAATTATTCCCCAGCTTATCAGTTATTAAGCTCGACTGCTGTAAAGCCCCACCAAGGATTATTATTGCTGTGGTCTTCAAAGATTAGAAGCATTTTAGCATCTGCAGGCATAAAATGGGAAGCAGTGCTTCTTACACCACAGATAGCAACAACAAAAAAATAAGACTGTGGAATTGGTTGCAAAATAATGAAAGGATTTCAAAGCTGAAAACAGCTTTATATACGGGGACTGCAAGGAACAGTCTAGATAAATTACCAAAATATCTAGAGAAATTTCCTTCAAGGAAACATCGTAATCATTTCTTAAGGTTCCGTGTAAATACATACAAAACAAAAGAAATTTTGTATAGTAGACAGGACAAAAACATAAGTGACAATCATTGTAGATTCTGTAAACTTTCGATTGAGTCAATGAAACATCTTATAATTGAATGTGTCGAATTAACAAGTGTCCATTCTTTCTATCTATTGAAATATGCTCCGTTAAATGGTGACATGGAAAATTGGTGGTTTTATATACTATCGAGCCAAAATGTATTATTAACATGTGCAGTCGGTGACTTTTTGGATAAGATTCTGAATGATGAATTATCAATTGAGAAATCTGAGGCGGCGGAGCCTTTTTTAGGGATTTTTAGGGATTTTGTAATTTGTAATCATCATGAATTTCTTTTTTTGTAATTAACGTTTGCTTGTAAACTAATTGTTACAAGTAAAATAAAAAAAAATAAAAAATAATGAGAGTGATAAAAGAAAGTCAGGGACACTATAATGCAGACTTTGAGGAGGCCAACACATTAAAGTCACAGACCTCGACGGGGATTGAGTCCTGATCAAGAACCCTGTGGCGCTGCCCCTTGAAGGGACGCGCATGCGGCGGCATGACGTTGCACGCCGCCACGTGCAGTATAAATAAAGGGGGCGTTCCCGGCTACGTTAGGGCGACCGGGATGCCCGAGCAGTACAGATGTGTCTGTGTGTGTCTGTATGTGCTTGGGGGCTTACGGGCATCGCGAGTGGGGGTCATGGGACACCCACAACAGTGGCAACGAGGTCGGTGGAATGCCTGGGTCCGTCGATGAAAGTCACGTCAATTTTGTTTCTTGAAGCAGAGATTGTTGGGGTTTTCGTTTCATGCCGTAGACCGTGCATTTACCACGTGGCAGGAGGCCATTTTGAATTTCAGCTGTGGAAACTCACCGGGCTCTGGTTTGCACGGTGAGAGGCATCCAGGCCAAATTTTTGGACAAACTGTTAGCAGACAGTTATACCTGCACACCCATGCTCGATTTTCGATTATTTTATTTTTTTTGGGCCTCCTACGTCGAGTGAAAGTGAGATGAAGGGCTACAATGGCTGGGCCTGTTTAGCCCAAAATCTCCTTGGCTCAATTTCTGGAGCATCTGTGCCTACACACAGCACTGCTGCAGCTGGGGATTCATTCTTCATCATCCTCTTCATCATCATTGCAAGCTGCTGCAGCTGGGGACTTCCATATTCTTAATCCTTTTCATCATCATGTCCAGCTGCTGTGTCTGTGCATGAGACATTCTGTGGGGGTGGATTCTCTGCCATCATCATCTTCATTGCCAGGTTGGACATTTCATTTGCCTGGGTCTGTGTCAGAACTGTGCTGTGGTGGTGGCAGTGAGTTGAGGCCCCCAAGATCCACGCTGGGGGTGCAGGAGGTCAGGCTCCATTACCTCAGGCACCACCAGCGGCATAACCGGTTGTTCAGCCACCACCTCCCATCATGGCCCAAGCACGAGCCACAGCGGCTCTACAGCTGATTCCTGAGTTCGATGTCTCGAGTCCACCATCCAGCCTGGGGCCCAGATGGAAGAGGTGGGTAGACCGCCTCGACATGTATTTCACTGCCGCGCAGGTGACGGATAATGACAGCATGCTGGCGACCATGCTGTATTCAGCAGGACCTTCGGTACAGGAGATCTTCGAGTCACTACAAACAGCGTATGCAGCAGCAAAGACAGCCCTCCAGACTCATTTTCTGCCCCTTGCCAATACGGACTATGAAAGATTTGTGATGCTGTCTGCAAGGCAAAAGGAAGATTAGATTCTGGACACTTTTTATGGCCGCCTCAGGTGCCTGTCGCTGGCATGTGCATGGGGCGATGCAGAGAACATGATAAGAACAATGCTCATCCAGGCGTGCTCCTACGGCAAACTGAGACGGCAGATGCTCAGAGAACCGGGCACCACATTGCCTCGCATCCTTGAGCTGGGACGTTGCCATGAGGTGTCTGAGGCTCGGGCAGCCAGGATGGAGGCTGGATCCCGTCCGGTCAAGAGAGAGGAAGTGTGTGCCATGCGTGGAGGTGGAAGAGGCATCAGAAGACCTGGTTCTGGACTCCGTGACAGAGCTGGAAGAGCTGGTGAGTCATGCCAGAAGTGTGGATACGACCTTCCCCACCCAGCAGAGTGTCCAGCGGCTGGAAGGACATGTGGAAGGTGTGGGCTGCCGGATCACTTTTCCCGGGTGTGCAAGGCAGCCCTGCCTGTGATGGTGCCAAGAGGCCCGGTTCGGTCCGGGTTCCTTCGCCAGAATCGCCCACCGAACATTGCCCAGGTGGACTAGGGTGAGGAGGGTGCCCCGGTGGAAGAAGTGGCGGAAGAAGAGGAAGAGAACATTTTCTTCGTCTCCAGTGTGGCGGATCTCAAAGCGAAGAACAAGTGACAACCGAGGTGTGTTGTGGAGGTCAACAAGTCACCAGTCCCGATCCTCTTGGACACAGGAGCGTCAGTCAATGTGATGGCCCGTGGGCACTATGACACCATGGACATGCCTCTCAAGCTGGTCACACCAAAAGCCAGCATATTTGCATTCAGAGGCTTGGAACCCATCCCGCTGGACGGTGCCTTCGTAGCGAAGGTGGAGCATGATGGCTCACAGATCACTGCACGCTTCTATGTGACGCCGGTAAGCACGGACACTCTCTTGAGCTGCGCTGTGGCCGAGGCCCTTGGCATAGTCAGTTTTGCTTACTCGGTGTATCTGGAGGACATTAGCAACCTATTAGACAAGTACTCCGCCCTGTTCAGTGGAATTGGACAGATGGCTGGTGATCCGGTGGGGCTGCACATAGACGAGTCCGTGCAGCCCATTGCCCTGAAACATTGCAGGGTACCCTTTCATCTTCGTGGGCAGGTGGACAAAGAGCTGGACAATCTTCTTAACCTCGACATCATAGAGATGGTGGAGGGTCCAACTCCCTGGGTGCCCCCGATTGTCGTGGCGAGGAAACCTAAGCAACCTGACTCTGTCCGCATCTGTGTCGATATGAGGCTGCAGAACAAAGCCATCAAAAGGGAGAGGCACCTTACCCCAACGATTGATGACATCATTGCGGAAGTGCATGGTCTCGATTCTTTTCCAAGCTGAATCTTCGGGCGGGTTACCATCAGGTGGTCCTACACCCTGAATCAAGATACATCACAATGTTCACCACCCACCGGGGACTCTACCGCTACAAGAAACTTAGTTTCGGCGTATCCTCAGCAGCGGACGTATTCCAGAATATCATCCGGGGTGCCCTTGCAGACTTAGAGGGTGTCTTGAACATCAGTGATGATATCCTGGTGTTCGCCAGAACTGAGGTGGACCACCTGCGGAGGCTGGCAAATCATTCGAGAGACTGCAGTCGCTGGGCCTCACCCTTCACAGGGAGAAATGTGAATTTCTGCGCCCGTCCATTGAGTTCTTTGGCTTTGTTTTCAAAGAGAGAGGGGTGTCGCCGGATCCTAGGAAGGTCCAGGACATCAAAAAGGCACAGCCACCCGAGTCGGTGTCCGATGTAAGGAGTTTCCTCGGCATGGTTACTTACTGTGGATGGTTTATCCAGAACCTCGCCTCGAGATCTGAACCTCTCAGGGCCCTGACGAAGAAGGAGTCCACCTGGCACTGGGGCCCGCTCGAGCAGGCGGCGTTCGAGGACATTAAGGGCGCACTTGCGGCTGAAGACACCATGGCGTTATTCGACCCTGCCTTACCCTCGGAAGTCATTGTGGATGCCAGCCCATTTGGCCTGGGGGCCGTACTGACACAAATAGATCGGGATGGGAGTGTCCGCCTGGTGGCCTATGCCAGTAGGACGCTGTCCGAGACTGAGCAGCGGTACTCACAAATTGAGCGTAAGGCGCTGGTGGTGTTCTGGGGCTGCAGACACTTCAGGCTCTATGTCCTGGGACGCCCAGTGATGGTCGTGACAGACCACTAACCCCTGCTTGCAGGGTCGTCATCCAAACCACCAGCGAGGTTACTCTGGTATATCGGCCGGGGGCGAATAATGCAGCAGACTACCTATCCAGACACCCGGGTGCACATGGGGGGAAAGATCATGACACCTGTGCCGAAGAAGATGGTGATCCTGTCCGCATGGTAGTGGAGGCGGCCACGCCTAATGCGATGCCCTTCGAGGAACTAGAGGCAGCAGCTGCAGGAGATGAGTGCTTCCAGATTTTGAGACACTCCATGAAGCGGGGTTCCTGGAAGTCGGTGCTGGAAACCCTTGTCCGGACGTACTCAAGAGGCCAAGACGGGATTAGAGCAGCTTTGGAAGGTCAGGGAAGGATTATCATTCTCGGCTTCCGGCCTGCTGCTCAGAGGTGACCTGATAGTCGTCCCCCAGTCTAAGGTGAAAGAAGTGATCACCCTTGCTCACCGTGGCCACCAGGGCGCTGCAAAGACCAAGGCCCGGCTAAGGATAAAGGTGTGGTTCCCTGAGGTAGAGCGGAAAGTGGACGATTTTGTGGCGGCCAGTGTCTGGTGTCAGGCGGCGTCTCCTCTGCAGAGAGAACCGGCCATAGAGGTGATGCCTCGGGGGATGCGACCCTGGGAGGTGGTTCACGCAGACTTTGGTTCTACGATGCTGGGTACCCACTTCCTGGTGATCGTGGATGAATACTCGAAATACCCAGAGGTTGAGTTTGTGGACTCTGTGGCCTTTGAGCACGTGGTGGTTGCCGTGGAGAAGGTGTTTGCGGCCCATGGGCTCCCCCATACCTTGTGCTCTGACAATGGGGCGCAGTTCCAGAGCGAGCAGTTCTCAGAACTGATGGAGAGCTGTGGGGTACAACATAGGAAGATCAACCCCCTTTGGCCAAGGGCAAATGGCGAGGCCGAGAGGCTGATGAGGACACTAAAAAAGACCTTCAGGATTGCCCAAGGCCAAGGACAGTGCCTGCAGAGGGCCCTGTATCAGTTCCTGCGGGTGTACCGCACCACTCTGTTTGCCTCCACGGGGGTGGCCCCGGCTGAAGCGCTGTTCAAGCGGTGCCCCTGGGGTCTGCTGCCCGAAGTGGGGGAGAAGGATCCGGGGGTGATTAACGATCAACAGGTAGAGCTGGACCGGCGATTGAGAATTGAGCAGGAGAACACGAGAAGAGGGCTTCGCCCGCAGCGGCTGGAGCCAGGCGACAAAGTCCTATTCAGAAACAGACACCCCCATGGAAAGCTCTCACTTCCCTACGAACCGGAGCCGCTGGACTTTGAGGCTGTCAAGGGGTCCATGGTGACAGCCTCGTACAGGAGGTCGGCTGTCACCCGCAATGTGAGCTTCTTCAAGAAGCTAGGGGATCCGAGAACTGAGCCTCCCCTTGAACCGGACTTAATGGAGGTGCCTGATGACGGAGGAGGCCAGCCTTACATACCCGAGTCCCCTGCCCGGGGAGTGCCAGCGGATGGACTACCCATGCAGGAGGTAAGCGGGAGGTACCCCCAGAGGGCTGGGCGAGGGAAATCCGCTTACTTCAGCGTTTACGTGTTGGGACACATGTCTAATCGGCCTGAGGCACTGGAGCGTTAATTAAGGGGACCCGGGTGGATGCTAATAAAGGGGTGTGTAGGGAACTGTTTTGAAGTGCTGTGTTATAACGGTTATTTGGTTTATGGTGTGTAGTATTAAAGTATTTGTTGGTTGTCCTCCCGAAAAAGGAGGAGTGTGGCACTGCCCCTTGAAGGGATGCGCACACGGCGGCGTGACATTGCATGCCACCACGTGCAGTATAAATAAAGGGGGCGTTCCCGGCCGCATTAGTGTGACCGGGAAGCCCGAGCAGTACGGACGTGTCTGTGTGTGTCTGTATATGCTTGGGGGCTTACCGGCATCGCGAGTGGGGGTCATGGGACACCCACAACAAACCCCAGGATTTGTCTCAAGTGTCTTGAAAGCAAATGTTTGATTCAGAAAAAGTTCACTGCTGTGAGGAATGGAGTGGTGGTGGTGGAAGGCAGTGAGGTCTTGTCGAAAGGAAGCTTGGCACCATTCCAGGGGCTTGTTGGTCTTGGCACAAGTGATGCTGAGGATGAGAAACTGGTTGATCCTGAGCCTGGTACTGAGCCCAAAGTTCCCAGGCACAGGGTGGGTAGTAGAGAGAAGAAGACCTCTGCCCATCCCAGGGATTTTGTTTGTTATGGACCGTAAATTACTTGCGATTAATTGTACCGTGAATCTCAGTTCTTTTATTGAAACGTTAAGTTACCGACAAAGAATCTCGTTTGAAGAGATCTTTGTTATTATCGCTTTGCTCCTTATCACCTTTTCGTTTTTTTTTTTTTTTTTGTTGCTACATTTCCTTCACTGCCTCTCCTGTTTCTCGGTTGGTTAAACTGCAGGGGGAGGGCATGTGTGTTGTGTTCGGAGCTGGAGTCCTCTGTGCTTGTAACTCACAGGTCAAACGGCTGTGTTGGGTGGGGGAGGGTTCCTGAGTTGGGAGCAGCCTCCTCTGTCTCTGCACGACGTATCAATAAACCAACCTGTTTCTCGTATCCACACTTCCTGTACATTGCTGCCCTTCAGCTGTAATATTGGCTCCACATTTATATTGTGCATGTGTATGACAGGATTACTACTGTTCTGGACCAGTTACTTGACAACTATAGTGCAGATAAAACAAACAAATGAAAAGGAAATAGAGGCACAGCTGCAACACAGCTAAAATACAGCAACTTCACATCCATCACCACAGTTAAATTGAAGCCTCCACATTTTGACATGGGTGCATGCCACGCCTTTCCATCTGCATCTGATTTGCTTATGGCAGACAGGCACACCGTAAACAGCCTGTCATCCCTGATTTGTTGTAGGTAAGTGACCCTTCTTATCTTACGCTAGCTATGTCATATCTGATCATATCTGATCCGTTTGGGGAAGATATCCCTTCCTACGCTGCCTCACGATCTCTGATTTATTTGGGTAATGCAACCCCTTAACAGGGCACTCACAGCTCGATTGTCATTTGTGCAGGTGGCCCTTTCCTGTGATATCACATCCTGTGAAGTCACTGCCCACAGACAAAAATTGAGCCTCAAGACTAGAACGTCATAGGAAATTAAGATTTCACTTTTCACAACGTACTCACTAAAGTGACCAGCATCAGAAGAAATGTAGACTACTCACTGCTAACACAAAACACAGTCACGTGCACATACGTAGAAGCATTTTTTTTTTTTTGGTCTGGCCAAAACATATCATTTCTCATTCAGTCCACTGTCATGATAGTTGTCACATCATTATAAATAGCGGATGCTATATTGATGCCTTGGGCAGACAGTCTGACGTTGAAGTGAACCTTGCCTGGTGTTATTATAATTGCCTGCAGGCATGAAAATTAAAAATTAAAATAACGTTCAATAGTCTGCAAGGAGCTTTCAAAAACAACACAATTAACCAAGGGTGAGAACAAACAGAACATTTCTGAGAGTCAAACAGGAGGATGGAGAGCAGACAATGAAAATTGCATGAAGCTGCGCTGTACATTTCGAGGCAATGCTTTTCTGATGAGCCCTGGTGAATACTTTTGATGTTCCAACACAGCTGCAGCTTAAGCAAACTCCTTTCTGGTTATTTACATAAATTAAGCCTTGGAAATGACTCGATCATGCAGAACACTGTGAGAAATTGAACATTTTCCCAGATGAAAACGGGACTGTTTAGTTTTGGCTCTTTCATTTGCTGTATTTGAGCTTTCTGGTATTTAACGAGAGATTGTCTACTTTGCTCAGGAAAAATCGTGCCAGTACATTCCACAGACACTGTGGCAAGGGGAGAGGCAGACACAATGTCCCTCGCCTTTGAAAAGCATCAGGCAGGCATGTTCGAAAAGCTGTCCCCCTGCACACTGTGATGCTCGCGCAGCCCCCCCCCCCCATATTCCTCTGCCTCCCTGTCAAGGGTGGTGAAGAGGTGGATGAGGCAGGCTCACACAACATGGCATAAGTGTTCCAGTAGTACAACTTCCAAGCCCCCAGAGGGATAGTGTGACATAATGAACACATCAATCATCAGATGGTCTCCTGTGGTGGTGGAAAACAGGAAGTTGGCAATGTACAGCTTGAAGCTTGTACTCTGTAAGAGAAAAGAGGTAATGATATTGATATCAAGAGGCACAGTCTCTGTCACAGAGAGATATACATTTACAAGTGATGTCATAGGGGCAGAGTTCTACCCTGACTGAAGAACCAGGAGGTTGAGCTCATCCAACTTAATGAACAAGTGTGTTCATCAAAGGAAATATAAATCTATTGGAAGGGGAAGGACTCCAAGAGGTTGGAATCAGTGAGCTGACATACAAAAGACAGAGTACACAAAAGGTGGACAAAGAGGGAAAGGAAACAGAGCATCACAAACATAATCACACAATATAACACAGGGAAACAACGGGGAAGGAGCCTGGGTCTTGCCAGGCAAAGAATTTTAGCAATGCCTAACTGGCTCTTTGGTGGTACCAGTAGCATGCCCATGCACTGTCTTTGCGTGAACAAAATAGATTGGTGCAACTGTTGTCACCTCTTCTCATGAAACCAAAGTGCCTCATACCCAAGGGTTGCCTCAACCCTATCAACACTGTTCGGTGCCACTTGCAATCTAATTATCTCAAAGTTGTTAGGAGACCCCTGGGCACCTTAACTTGAACTTGATTCTGCTTTTAATGTTCTTGGATGTACATAGGACGATTGATGTCACAGAGAAGAGAGCACAGACTTCATGCCCATTTGCCACTGCAAACTGAGGCGAATGAGCGTACCATAATAATGACAATAGTACAAATAATAGCAATGTTGATCTTCCCGGGTAAATTCTACAGGACCCAGCCAGGTCCACCAACTTCTTGTTCCCATTGTAAGAGGTAGGGAAGCTTGGAAAATATTTAAAAAGTTCAGGGATGCCACACTCCAGCGTCTGTGTACTCCACAGCCCAACCTGCCTCCCTGGTCCAACTGTTGATGACATCACGGCTGGCAAGGAATGTGGGGATTGCGAGCATGGAGACAGTCCCATTCATTACAACTACTGGCTCTTCTATTATTCTGGTGTGCATTAATAAAGTATCACCTCTCTACTTCCACGTGGTTTTTATTCATTTGAAGGCAATCCCTGGCAATTGTGAGAGAAAGTACCTGGTCTTTGGATAACAAAACTTAGACATGGTATGAGAACCCATGAATCCCTGTAAAAGGGATATTAATCCGGAATCTGATGGTAATTTAAGGCAATTTGAGAGTAACTGTTTATGTGATGGCTTTCCCTGTCGACAGAGTAATTCCCTATTGTGGGAATTCTTGGAAATACCTGGCAAAAGGGAAAACCAGGTATTTCATGGCAAGCGATCTTAAAAAAAAAATGTTTGATGTTTCGTTACAGCATAAACACACCCTTGTTTACATACCTTATACTGGTTTATCTTAAAACATTATGCTGTGATAAACAAAGCATTAGCTTAGAAAGTCCCACAGACCTTCTCATTAAATGTTGTTCATAGAGTGAATTGAGTCTCACAATGCATCATGAACATTTGTTGTACGTAGAAAGAAGGTGAAAGCTCACTTCAAACTAAGAAAGGTACGTGATGTTCCGATTGAAAACAATTTTGTCATTTTTGTTTGTATATGGGGTAATTCATAGAATTCAGCGCAGAAGTGGCACATGCAGCTGGCGCCCAGGGGGAGCGTGCGCCAGTCTGCGCCCGCCGCGTGCGCCAAAACCCATTTTCATGCACAGCGTATTCATAGATATTAACATCCATAATCAGCCGTGGCGCAGCGACCCTGCAGCAGCAGCAGTTACGCCCCCACCCCTGTCCCGTGCGCCAAAAACATTGCCAAATCCAGTAAATGGCGCAAAGGCCAGTGGACAGCATACAGCCCCAACCACGAAAATGCGCTAAAAACGCCACACAGCCCTCACGCGCCAGCAAAATCGTGTGGATTCGGTGGCGCAAGTGGGGTATGCGTATTCCGAGGGGTGCGCGGGGAGTTTTACACATGCGGGGAGTTTTACACACGATTGGGAAGTGTGGGCCCTCCCGGGTGTGGACCTCCCCCCTCCCCATGGCCCGCAGGCAGCCCATCACCCATGGGCATGCCCCACAGGCAGGCCACATGTCACCATGCACCTAGGAGGCCTGACTCATGTCCCCCACCCCCACCCCCCATTGACGAGCACCGGCCAGCAGGCCCCGACTCATGTCCCCCACTCCCTCACCCCCCCATTGACGGGCACCAACAAATGGCCCACCAAACACCATGTCATAACAAAACAGAGCCATGGCCCTAATGCCAACCCAAATCCACCCTGTCCCCCAGTACAAGCACGCAAACATCCACTGCACCCACTCCCAAATTACCCATGCCATGAGAGTCTTAAAAGAACCAGCATGGCCATGCATACATGTACAACAGAGCCACACAATGGCAACACATGACTGAGGCAATGCTCATAGAGATATGCATAAAACCAATGAGAGTACACAACACCAATAATGAAGATATATGAAATGTATAAAAATAATACATAATGAATATCACACTTACAGATAAAGAAAGAATGAAAGCAATAGCAAAAAAATATTAAAATCCAATGAAAAACTAAAATCCACAACATGAAAACTTAAAAGTGGTCCATCGCCAAAGTCCATATTAAGTAAATAAAAAACACATGAACAAAAAAGCATTGATCCATGGGATGTTGAAATAACGAAAGTATGTACAACTCTGGAACTATTTACACTGCAAGTCCGAAGGGTCCATGATCCCCAAACAAAAGGAAACCTACCAAAAATCCTATTAAAAAAAACTATGTACATAAACTGGAGCAAAGTCCATGAACTCCAAAAAAACAAAAACAAATGAAACCTAAGCTTAAAGAACTATGTACAAAGGCGGCGGGCTAGTCCAACAGCTCACTCTTTGACGTTCTGGGCCAGGGCATCATCGAACTCCACGTCAATGTTCCGGAGGCCGACCTCTTTCCTGGCCTCGAGGTATTGCAGCGAAGCAGCCATGGCCTCCTCCACTTCCCTGCGAGTTGCCTCGAGGCACTCAGCCCACCTCAACCTTCTGTGCATGGAGTTCTCTGCCATGACAATTAAGAGCCGTGCCTCCGCTGCCCGCCGCCGCTCTGCATCTATCTGCTGGCCCAACAACTGCCACACGGAAGACACTCCCAATCCAGTGTCCTCTTGCCTGAAGGCCGATGCCTGCCCCTGGGATTTTGATGGCCCCGAGCCATGATCGCTTCCACCCTGAGCCTGCTGCTGCCGTGCACGTGCCCTGCCTGTTGATGCCTGCATGTCCTCCTCTTGCTGGGGTCCAGTTGTTGGGGTGGCCACCCCTACTGGACCTCCGACTCCCGACTGTAGCAGGGATGTGTCCTCCACCAAATTGGCCGCTGGCTCAGGAGCAGCTCCACAGGGGGCCCAGATGATACTTGTGTGGGAAGATGGTACGGAGGATGACTGGTGCATAGGGGGTTCAGTTGAGGAGGGGGTTGCAAGAAGTTCCAGCACACGGATAAACCCAGTTCCGACGACCTGTCCTAGTAGGTCGATGCGGCCAAAGAGGGATCTGAAATGATATACATTGTCCAGACGAGAACCCTGCATGTCATCCCAAATCCCACGTTGGTCGCAAAGCCACCCCAGCTAGGACAGGCTCAATAAAATCACGGATTGCAACGTCCACAGAGTGTGGAAGGCCAGTTGTTGTATGCGCATCCCCTCCCTGAAAACAGGTCTGGACGGAGGCATCCCTGCTGGTGCCGGATGATGCAGTCACAGGATCGGGGACAGGATTACACACAGGCACCTCCGCAGCGGCCTGTGCTGCCTCCTGTCCCTGCCCCTGGACTGCACCACTAGCACCAGGGGAGTCCCCTCTCCAGGCCCCGTGTGTGGGCCTTCCACAGCCTCCTCCTCACCCGAACCCCCCACCAACCTGGTTGACTCTGTGCCATCTTCCTCGATACACCATGCACGTACATGAAGGTGGAACATGCACGTCCATGTGACACATGCACGTCCATGTGTCACATGCAAACCATGGCATAGTACATACACAGAAATGCTAACATGTGTGTGTCTACACATGCATTTGTGCATCATGCTTTGGAACAAATACACCATTTATGTGCATCACACATGACTGGACTCACATGGAGCAGGCTCATGTCCCTGCACATGCACATCCATACATGGGCCTTTGCTGACATATGTCCAAGCTGCACACTCCTGCCACACCTCAACATGCACAGCATCCAGTCAGTACACATGGACACTTACCGCTCGACTCCGGATGGGTCTGCCTCTCAAGGACCTGAAGGTGAAGTGCTTGGCGTATGTTTTCCAGGACCCTCATCTGGTCGTCATTAAGGCGGACCCGGCGCCCCTCTGGATCCGCTGTGCAAAAAGAGGCGCTGGGCCTTCCTGAGGGTCCTGGAACTGAAGTCCTCCCAGCGCTTATGGACGTGTGGTAGGTCACGGGTTGCCACCCCCTCCGTGTTGATGCCAACCACAATGTCCATCCAGATCCTTCTCCGTCCATCCTTGTTGGCGTGTGTTCTTCCGAAGAGGGTATCATAATGCACCAGGACTTGCTCCGCCAGGATACCAACCTCTCCTCCTGTGAAGCTGGCAGCCCTCTGCCTCTCTGGCTGGGAGTTTCCAGTGGTCTCTGATGGTGTTTCCCCCGACATGGCAACCCCGTAGGCAGGTGTGGGTGGGCAACTGGGTCCTGGTGCTGGGCTGTGGAGCAATGGAACTGCAGTCTGGAGTCTTCTGTTCCAGCAGGGGTGGTCAAAGCAACTGGACCCCTACAGATGGCTGACGTGCAGGCACCAAATAGCAGGGCACATAGCCAGCAGGCAGGCAGGCAGGCAGCAGCAGATTTCAATAAAGGTAGCAGGCGCCCCTCTCTCAGAAGAACAAGGCATGATAACCTGTTCAGTGGTTGTTAACCACATTGATAGTTCGCAGCCATCTGCTTTTTGCTCCCTGTACCTTTCACAGATGGGAAATATCCATTTGCATATCAGTCTTTGTCCCTCCCACATGGGCAGTCCAGCACTGAAATGCTATGGCAATTCCTCTCTGAACTAGAGTACTAACAGCAACCCCATACACGTGTTTCAGCCTTGTTGGGCATCATCAGTGAGGTGAAGCTGAGCCTCTCTAAGCACAGTGAGCAGGTAGTCCACGTCTGGTTGCCCCCAGGTAACCTAGGGTGACCAACCCCAAGTTCCTTCAAAGAATTCAACAAAGTAGCAGGCGCCCCTCTCTCTGCAGCAGCAGATGGCTGGTGGGAGTCGGCTCTGGGCTCTGGGGGGCAGGAAAATGGCCTTCTGGGCAGGAGCGTGGTCTTCCGCTTGGTGTCACGTGACCAGCTTGATACGGAGTGATTTGGCATGTGAAAAAACAGCACATCAGCATGTAATTCAAGGAATGGCCCTTAGCGCGTAAGCATGTATGTGACATAACGCGCATGGGCATTTCCCTCCCACGGGTGCATAGTGATTCAGCACGTGAAAAAACTGCACGTCTGTGTGTTAATGCGTGTAATTCAAGGAAAGGGCCTAAGCATGTAAGTGACGTGACGCGCACAGGCGTTTCCCTCGGCGCAGGTTAAAGGTGAGCGGGGCCAGCATTTCACTGTACGTGCTTTTCGTGGAGACTGACGTGTGTGTTGCTACTTCTGGTTGTTTCACGCACCATCACTAATTCACATCAGATCAAGGATGTATCTCTTCTTTTGTCGGAGGTATTGGCTACATGATTATTGGATCGTATTGTAATTACAGAAAAAAGTGCAAACAGTGGAATAAACATTAATTTTTTTAAAACACAAAATGTTAGGGCTGTCCATTGTGGAAAAATATGTATTTGAACAATGGTAAATGTTTTTAGATCATGTCCGTACAGAGTCAACGGGAATGAGACTGGGGGGACTATCAGATGAACACAATTACATAAACGGTGGGCCAACTAGTCATGCAGAATCAAAGATAAACAAATATTGTCAGATACAGTAGGTTGGTCTTTAATACTTTTTTCAACATGAGGGTCCAACTTTAGAATGTATCAGTTCTTTTTGAGCGCTTTTCTGATTTGTTTGGTATTTGCACAATAGGTAGCAATGAAATGGGCGATGTCGTCCTGTTTAGATTCTTTGATCCTGTGGGTCAGTGTTGACTGTCTGTTTATTATTTGGACTTTGGTTCGTGCTGTAGAAATAGTTTGTCTGGGTTACCCATTGGCATAGAATCGATTTGAAAGGAGTTCACATTCAGATTCAAATGCAGATGTTTCTGTACAGTTCTGTTTTGCACGTATAAATTCTCATTTAGGGATATTTCTAATGACTGATTTATAGTGACAACCGGTAGCGAAAAAAGTTGAGTTGACTTCAGTTGCCTTTCTATAGGTTTTGGTTTTGAGTTTATCACCTGATAAGAACATTGTAAGGTCCAAGAAATACATTTCTGACTTGCTGGATACACTAAAAACAAAGCGGTGCCCGACTTAATTTAAATTGGTGCAACACTTAATGTGGGTTCAAAACCAAGAGTTATCTCTTTCCTTTTTAAAAAGCACGACTATATATGACTCTAAGACAATCATTTTGCCCTGATGCTATCGAAATCCAATTAACTGGCCAGCCCGCCTGGAATAACTAAGATTGCATGTAGAAATCTCCTTAACAACTCATATATCAGAACATGCTTTCTTTGCATACAGGTGGGATTGAGCCCATTGAATGACAAACTGCATTATGCATTTATTCATGTACGTGGGAAGCATTTATATAAAGGGTAAGGAAATTTAAAATCACGGTCCACTAATTAATGCACTATCTGACATATTTGTTTATCTTTAATTCTGCATGACTAGTTGGCCCACTATTTATGTACTCTCGTTCATCTGATATTCCCCCCAGTCTCACTCTCTCTGACTCTGTACGGACACTGTCTAAAAACATCTACCATTGTTCAAATACATATATTTCCACAATGGACAGCCCTAACATTTTGTGTTTTTAAAAAAATAATGTCTATTCCACTGTTTGCACTTATTTCTGTAATTAAAATACGATCCAATAATCACTCAGGTGTTTTTTTTTAAGAGTAGATGTACTTAAATCAACCAAGGTTTTTATTATTTTGTATGATGTCTTTTTCTTTGTCTTGCTTTTGTTAAAATTAGCCCAAATTTGAGAAAGGCAAAGTGCCGAAACACGTGTCATCCACAAAGGGATACTAAAGCACAAAATAAAGATTTTTCTGCACACCCCAAAGACTACTGCAGCTTCTCTCTTATGAGGAACCCCTGAGGACTTAGTAATAATATTGATATGAATTGGCGCATTTGGAGGTGTAAGCTCATCAAATTCACTTCTGAGCCATGTTACACCGTTCTACATGCCTACTCACTGCTGCAAAGTCAAAGTGACTTGGCATGTATGGTCAGGTTGTCATCCCTTCACTGTCATGAAAGGCACAGACACAGGTGCATCCTCTGACACATGTACTCAGTATTGAAACACCCCAGTGGGGGTTTAGCAAAGTTGATAGGTCAATCTGCGGCCTATACTAACCGGTATAGGCCACAGATTGACTGTAGCCTTTCAGTCGGGTTGTAATGACTGTGTAGTTGCCTGCACATGTGTATGTGTACACTTTCACATACTTCAAAGCAAGCAGCGTTGTAGCTGTTTGCTTTGCTGTATTGTTTGCTGTTCATGATCACAATACGGGTGTATAGGGACACAGATGTTTTTGAACACTTCCACATGGACATATGCAAGCAGCTTCAACGTTGTGTAGTGCAACATTGAAGCTAGTCACTTATGTGTGTGTGAAAGTGTTCATTTACACGTGTCTTCTGAAGCTTTTTTGTTGACTGACTAATATTTAGTTGATTGATGTTAATGCTGGTGAGATTTCAGCATTGCGCCTGTTATGTTCAACTGGCACAGTCCTGAGGTTGCACTGTCATGCAGTATGTGTACGCCCAGGCCCACTTAGCTAATCTGGTGGTACCTGGCCGTGATGATTTGACACACAGAATAATGGTTTAGGGCACATTCATAGAACAGTGTGCTCAATCAGGCCCTGAGGGGTGTTCTGGAGGCTTCATGGCTGCCAGATCAGACCGTACGGGGCGTTATGGTCCCTCATGCCTGGTTCCAGGCCTTCGCTTTGCTCAGGACATTCACTGTGTCTACATGGCCCATGATGCCTGGTACGGGCCGAGCTGCAGATGGATGAAGCAATATTGGTGATGATGATTTAGTGATGCATGTGTACATGCATATTACGTGAGTCATGGTGTGTTTGATTCACTTGCAGCTGTGGCCATTTGGCAGTTCAGACATGCTTATGGTATGTTCCATCTCTTTGTTGCCATCTGTCATTTCTGCCTGTGATATGTGCCTGACAGAGGTGTTGTGTGATGGAGGTGATATACTACATTCAGTACATGTGTAGGCTTCGCTATTTACACACATCCATTTCTGTTTTTGGGATGTGTTTGCATATCGATGCCATTGGATGCATGCCGGAATTTCATTTGTGTGTGACATGTCTGCTTCATGTGTTGGCTGTAGATGTGATGTCTATGTGTGTGGGCGTTATGTGCATCTGACATGTGTACTCATGTTTGATTTTTCAACATTACAGTTGATGTCGCAATGGAGCCAGAGGATGGTGATGTCAATCCTGACATGGGGTTGCTATTACATCAGCAACCCAGCACAAGTGGGGGTCGTGGGGTGGTAGGCCAAGAGATCCCACTTGTGCTGCAGACCATGGTGTCTAGGGCTGGCAATGGGTCTAGCTCGGACGATCACTCTGACAAGAATGTTGAGTTGGATGCGCGTCATGTCCATTCGTTGATGGTAAGTGATTCTGATGTGGCCGATCTTCTGTCCGTGACACCTGCACTGAGGTGCCAGACAGTGTAGGAACCTCCACCTATGGTGGATCGGGATGCATGGTCAGACTCCAAACCAGTTTCTGATGTGCCTGGGGCATCATGTGAACGGAGGGATGTAGTCCTGCAGCCCTGGGCAGTGCCAACCCAGCGAGGACCACGGCTCCTTGGGCCCCACAGGTTTCAAGCTCAGCAATGTGGTGGCCGTGCACCACCGGGGTATACTGAGTGGGAGCAAGCCAAGTGTGCCCATTCCAAACAACAGGGGGCAGCAATTGATAAGATCGCTCAGAGCATGGAACGTGTGGCCCAATCCGTGCTTCCTCCTGCTAGGCAGGTGGATCTCCAGCTGCGGGCAGCACAGTCCAAGGCCTACGTTCTCAGGCTGGGCATGGCGGGCTCAGACAGGGCACGCCAGGCTGAAATGGTGTCTCTGCGTCAAGCACTTGCTGCTCACGCAGAGGAACACAAGAAGGCCCTGAAAGATGACCATCAATCCCTCAGATCTACTCTGGGTGTGCTCAACATATCCCAGATAGAGCGAACAGAGGAGAGGTTGGAGCAGCTTGAGAATACCATCTCGGCTCAGCTACGTGCATGCCGGGATATGCTCCGGATGTCAAGCGAGGCCATGCAGGAAGAACTCTGTGTTACACATGCTACCTTGCAAGAGGAAGAACGCGTATCACGTGAGGTGCTGCATGCTGAAATATGTGTCATCGCCGCACAAGACCAGGCTTACCAGTTCCACAGACTTGCTGCTGATGAGGGGAAAGCTGTGCATAGGTGTGGTCAGGGTACTATGCCACATCAACCTTCTAATTTCCAGAGGGTGACTGGGATGACCACGTATCTCCTACACAGGTCGGGCCGTGCAGGCATTGAGCCCATGGAGTTTTTTTTTTTATCTCAAAATCATTGCATGTGGGTGTTGAGGTGCACCTTGTACCCCCCCCTCCTGGGTGCCTCCTCCACCCTGGGTCGTATGTGGCCATTTTTTATTTTATAGTTAGTTTAATTAGTTAATATAGTTTAAAATTGTTTGTCCATTGTGCATTCATGTGACAGTGTGGTGCTTTGTGGCTTTTGAAAGCATTCACTGTCTGTTCCAGCTGGGCCCATTCAAGCTTGTCTCGTGTATGTGTTTGCGGCTTGGGGTCCTGACACATATGCCACTCCTGCTTCCCCTATCCATGGGCTCGCAAGGATAGTTCGGTGTAACAACCATTTACACAAGGGCATTGGACTTTCCTCATATCTATGGCCTGTCTGCTGCTGTACTACTTGTGTTAACACCCCTAGTGGGGATTATGGATGTTTTCTCCACGGCATGTCTGCTATCAATTTTGGTAAGTACATTATTGAAATGTCCATTTATTGATGTTATTTGTGATGTATGTTCTTTTCTTGCCTATATACGTGCTTAATGCACTGCGTGCTGTAGATGGTAGCCTGCACCCTTTGGCTGTCAAAGTCACACTGATGGTGGGAGGGGGCCGGATGTTGACAATGTCAAGTTGGTATGTGTTGACTTCGGCCCCTGGGGATTGTGGCAAAGGAGGATGCATTAGGAATGTGACCCAAGAGGCACAACTCACGGTCCAGTCCTCACCTGAGATGTCCGCTTATACTACTACTACGCTCCGTTCCGTTTGGATGGCATGTTGTGTCTGGCTTCCCTCTTGGACTTTGATGCTGCCTGACGGCACAGTTTTCCTACTGGACTACTGCTCTTTTACTTGTTTTTCACACTCTGGTCCCTTTAGTCCCTGTTCTTCTTCCTGCTACTGTCCTTGTTGCAGATCCGTCCACCCGTCTGTCGGGCTGTTATTTCCATGTACTCATACACTGCCTCAGTTTGCCTCAGCACACTTCTGTTCAACAGCATCTTTCTGTCACTCCTCCTGTCTTTCATCTATTACATCCATTCCTTTATGTTGCCTGTTGGTTTTTACCAATGCTATTCAACTGTTGTGGCTCTTAACTTGCTGTCAGCTGTTTCCGGCTATCTCGCTTTCTCTGTGCCTTTCCAGACTTGTGCTGTCTCTGTCTTTCTTTGTTTACGCTATCAAGGATTGATTGGGTTTCAGCTCAACCATCAAGTTGTGCCAGCCTCCTTGGTTATTTTCGACTCAAGTTCCAGCTCTACCTGTCAGGGTACAGAACCTGGGGTTGTGTGGGAGGAGGTCAGATGTAGGTCTCAGACATGGCCCAGTGACAAGCAGCATGAAGACACACACACAGGGAACTTTCCAGCCTTATTAAATGTTTTTTATGCCCTTTCTGCAGGAAAAGGAGCCTCCAGACTACCTTTCTCAGCAGACACCGGGCCAAGAACTACAGAACCCTGGCCACGTTGTGTGGTGAACACGTACGCATGCCTGCACAAGCAGACGCACTGGGCTTTTGCTCAGTCTTCCGACAGAAGCAGACGTGTTTCCATGAGCTCTGAGCAAGGTGAGCAGCACGAGGGGCCACGCCCCAGCCGACCTTCCCCCGGGCCCCTCGCACATGTAAGCTAAGTAGTGCCAGTGCTGGGGAGCTTAGCTAGGCATTGGGGATGATGCGCACAGTACAGCTAAGCCGCGCTGAGAAGCAAATGCCAAGAAGCTTTACAAGTTGTCAGGGGCACACGCAGGGGGCGTCGCCCATATCCTCGAGTCCCCCCTGCTCCATGGAAGCTAAGTTATTAGCGCAGGAGTGTTCCTAACCACAAACTAATACAGCGCAAGTGGGGACACCCAGCGACGTACAAACTCTAGTGCAGTGCATATCATTAGCATATGCAATTAGCCATGTGTGCTGCCTATAGAAATCTGCGGCTGGCAGAACGCAACTGGTACTGAAGTCGCACCTCGCAACATGCATCTATCAGCACATCCAAGGCACATTCTATTATGTGTGATTCTTAAAACATGGTCTTCCGTTTAACGCGGGGCCACGTGCGGCTACCTTACAGCATTAACTGTGTATAAACCATCACAGGGGCAAGCAAAACTATACGAACAAAGCCGCAGACAAGAATGCTTGTTTTTGAGGAGGAGTCAGTTAGTTCGAGGCATTAATGGTGTTATGTGTGTGTGGGGAAAACACACGCAGAATAGTAACTCACGCTCTCTTTGCAGCATTGAACTGCTCCTGTTACCAGACCTGAGAGTGCGCAGGCAAGAGGCCAGATAAGTCTCTCTTTTGCTCGCCTTGGAGCCATTTTGTAGAATTTGCATGAAGTACATGGTTTCTATGATTGAGTATGTGTAATTGTCAATAGTTGTATTTTGTATTTTCACTACTTTCCCTTGCCCATCCACCTCCCCTCTCCTGACCCTATTTCCGGTTATCCTAATACCAATGCCTATCCAACCAATGGATCCCTAACCCTCTTTCCCTGCTGGGGTCTCAGAGGCCTGTGTAAGTTTTATCTGGCAGGTACCCAGACCACAGAGGGGGTGGTTGGTTCGTGCCACTCCTGCACCTGGAGACCGGAGCTGTGACACTATCCATCAGTTGTTGCATCCTCATTGATTGTTGTGTACTGAAATCGCTCCCCAGCCTATTGAACCATTGTTCAACTGTGCTACCTTGTTAGTTATTCTATCATTCTGCTTGGACATGTGCTTGGCCATATTCAGCGACTTCAAGCCATCTACTGGAGACTCTTCCAGGGTTTATTTGTGGCTACAGGCTTTTCCCAGGTTTGGGAGTTTGGCTCCTTGGAGTTCTCTGCGATTTGGTATTTTTACCAGTCAAGGTGGCCTCTGAGGGGGCTGGACCATATTTGCACGAAAGGTGGAACAAGGAAATCAAGGGGTAGGGGGATCCTGAAGCCAGGTAGACTAGAAGGAAGAAGCCCACGGACCCCAGACACTGATCTTCTGAAGGTCATGGTGATGAGTATTTGAGGGAGGGCCTTTTGTTGTCGGACAGTACGCTTGGGCTACAGCGTTTGGGCATTCTCTGACATTCTCATTGTGGGGTACTATGTACATGGTGTGTTCTGCTGGTCAATGGCTGTTCCTGTGTTGTGTTTACTTTTTAGGTGTCAGGGGATTGTTGTGGTTTGACATACAGGGGTGTACACATGGCCAATGTTCACATGTGATGTGTGCAGGACACTGAGGGTCACTAAATTTCACATGCATGTATTGAGTGCATGTCCCTATTGACACACACACTTACACAATGCTCCACCGCACATACAACCACCCTTCCATGCCCACACGTGCACTCAGATTGCCTTCTCTAGCATGCTGTGTCCCTGCAGCGCATGATCACTTACCATTTGGGGATTGTGTACATGCATCAATAGGTTGTTTTTGTTGCTTGTCCTTTTTATATGATGCTCAAGGTGTATCCCCAACACAATGGCTGCTCACTGTGCTGTGTGCTGAGCAGTGTGTTCCAGGAGACACACACAGCACACCGGTTTGGGATTTGTGGATTAGTCGTGTCCAATGTGCACGCCAACAGGCATCCTGTCTTTTGTTGATGGTACCGCTGGTGGCATGCATTTGTGTATGACTTTGTATGTGTGGGAGGTTGTTGGTCACTCATTTCATCTGATTCCATGTCAGGTGTGATTGTCTCAGGCCTCTTTCCGTTTATCGAGTGTCACTTCGTATCTAATTGGTCATGTGTTGTGCTTTTGGTTTACTCTTTTGCTGTTGCATGCCCTGTCATGGTGTGGCGGACAAGGGTGATGTGGGTTGGGAGGGTTTGGGTGACATACCACTGATTGTCATGGCCTGTTTTGAAGGGGGGTGGTGTGATATACACCTTGCATGTGTTCCTTTTGGACACACAGGATTGGTTACGTTTAAGTAGCTAGGGATGCACACAATGTAGCACTTCCGTGGCAACATTCTCAGGGTGTTAAGGTTTTGACAGTTGACTGTCTCTTTGTCATCATCGATTGTCACCTGGTATGTGCCAGGCCTGTGTACACTCCGCAGGGGTGGGAGTTTAGGTGCAAAATGTGGCCACAAGCTGGGTCCGGGCTGCCTCGCCACATTCCCTTTCCCCTCCCATGGGCAGAGCCTGTGCCTGTGGGGGCACCACCATGCCCACCGGTATGCCCTGCCGTGTTGCAACATTGTGCAGGACACATGCTGCCACAATGATCCTGCACACTACTGGGGGTGCATATAGTAGCTGCCCACCAGAGCGGTCAAGGGAGCGGAAGCGTGACTTGAGCACTCTGAATGTGTGCTCCACTATGCCCCTGGTTGCAATATGGACAGCTTTGTATCTTACCTGGGGTGGTGTGGTGGGTTTCCGTATTGGTGTCATCATGTGGTTGCTCAGATGGTAGGCACAGTCCCCTGGGGAGGTGAGGGTGGTTGCCATTAGTTGGGTTTGTGTATTTGTCTGTGTGTGACATGCATGCATGTGCATTGACATTTGTACTCACCAATGAGCCATGTGTCGCCATGCTTCCCAGCTTCAAGGTCCCGGCGCAGGAGGGACATTCTGTATGTGAAACTGTCATGGGTAGACCCAGGATGGTTTGCATAGACAGAGGTGATGATTCCATGGGCCTTGCATACAACCTGTAGGTTGATGGAATGCCAGTGCTTGTGGTTTCGATAGATGTGCTCAGTGGCCCTAGGTGGACGTAGGCCACCTGGGTGCAGTCTATGGCACCAAGCACTTTGGGGAAGTGTGCCACCCTGTATAAGTCCTGGACCACGACCTGCCTTTCTGCGGGTGTTCTGGGCATGTATATGTGTCTGCGGACAGAGGGGTGCACAGTCATGATTGCCAACACCTGGTGTAGGCAGCTTGACTGTGTGGCCTGTGAGACACCCCCAACTGTGGCAGTTGTCCGCTGAAATGACCCAGTGGCCAGAAAATGCAGGACATTGAGCACCTTTCCAAGGGGCTCAGTGCTTGGGAGCACAAGGTGGGTGATGTGAGGTCATCCTCCCACTCAGTGACCAGGTCTAGGATGATACGAGGTGGAAACCTATACCTGCCATAGACCTGGTCATCAGGCATCCCAAAAAGGCTGGTCCTGGGCAACAAAAAAATGTGGGGCCTGGCTATTCTCCTCCTCCTGTGGTGTCCCACAATCAGTGCTACGAGAAATGGGACATTCATCGTAGCTGTATATACGCGTTTGTTGTTTGCGTGCACTTTTATACTATGCGTGGGGACGCTTCCGTCTGCCTTTGTGTGGCGGAAGTGTTTACACCTGTGCGTGTCTTTTGGCGTGCGCAGGTTTCCTGTATTGGATTCCATGAATACGTGTTGTTCGCGCGCGTGTGGGCTTTCCCTGTATTTCCCAGCAGTACTTCCCCAGTTACGCCTTCATTTTCACGCGTTGTTCCCCGTTCCGCGTGTTCCGCCCCTTTTTGGTGTGTGCGCTACACGTTGTGCTCTTTCACTGTGTGCGTTGCGCATGGCGTTCGGGATGTTGAAGTGACTTGTGCGCCCGTGTGCACCACCCACGGATTTGGCGCACATCCTGGGGGAAACCCGCGCAGGGCCTTCCATGAATCACACGCATGCACTTGCTTTTTCATGCTTGCGCCAGTTGCGCCACAAATTTCGGCGCACATTTGTTCCATGAATCTGCCCCTAAGTGTTTATATAGAGCAAACATAGCAAAAAAGGAAGGAAGCACTCTACGTGATATTTCTGGTTAGCAGAGGTCTACGGAAGGGGAGGTTGCAGGTTATAGTTTATAGTATCTTGCCTGTTTTGTTTTATGATTAGGTGATGGAGCTTGGGCCATAAACTGTTCACCAAAACATTAAACAACAATTATTACGTTTACAAAAAAATACATCAAGCAAACAGTTGCAATGAAAAAATGTTGAAATAAAAAAGAAAGAATATTTCTCTAATAAAAACAAATGAAGGTAAAAATTGTCATTACAAATCTTATGCTGGCTAGTGTTATGGATAGTTGATAAACATCCTGTTTCCTATCCAGAGGTCAGAGTATCTTAGATATCCCATACAACTGGGGTAGAATATACCCAGGAGTAGCAGATATGAAATAGTTACTATAGAGTTAGGCCTTGAGTTCATTCCTGAACTTCAGGAGCGTTGGGGCAGTCCCGATTGTGACCAAGATGGAGGTTCAGTAAACTGATGCATTGAATAGAAGGCAGTACTAGGAATGAAATGCTGAGAAGGCACACATAGCTCACACAAAACAATGCTGCAATGACTGTGCTCACAAAGTTAAGCACAAGAATTGAAGAAGCAAAGGATTTTGGAGAGCAAACTTCAAATGTAAGATTTTCTTTTTTAAAACACAATGCTACCTGCTAGCTGGAAAACAGCAAACATTCTAGAAATGTATATAAAAAAAGAGATTGGCAGTGTCCGTATATATATATATGTATATATATATATAATTCAAACATTTGTACACCAGCACGTCGGTGTGGCCCTGAGCCGCACTCACGAAGTGAAAAGTATGATAAAGTTCCAGTGTGTCAAACAAACCGCACCGCAGTTCAATGGATTTAAAATGTCCTTTAATGTTCCAAAATTGGTTTAAAATTATTAATGCTTCCAGCCCCTCGCCCAGCCTGACAAACAGCGGAAAGCCGGTAATGGATAACGAGTTTCGCTACTACTCGTAGCTTGGTCACATGATCTTGCCTTTACAATGGACACACCTTTATCTCTTTCCCAGTCTCATATCCATGGGAATAGAAAGAGGACTGAGTCCACTTTCCATTGACCGTGTATACCAGTGGGATTTTACTCATTATTGCATTAAATGCTGCACGCTCGTTTCGCATGGTGTGCTCCAAACAGATGTCCCACTACAATATATATATATTACACAGCCACAATAGTGGCCGTGTAGTTGTGGTTAAGTTGCTAAACCCATAGGAAGAGCACTTTTCGGGCAGCTTATAACTTAGCTCCCCCTGGACGAATCCACACCAAACTTTGCAAAAAAAAGTATATGGAACACTCTGAATTTGTCTGCAAAGTTTGGTGAGGTTTGGTTCAGGGGGGAGCAAAATTAGAGGGGGTACCAAAATTTCTTTTTTTCCCATATATGGGGAAAAAAATGTTGTGCACACCTACAGCTTAAACCACTTGACGGATTTCCACCAAATTTGCGGCAGGAACGGTGGCTTAGTCCCAAAAGCTTGCTTTTATCAAGTTGGTGTAAATCCGTGCAGTAGTTTTTTATTTTTTTTAAATGGCCAAAACGTAAGGCAAAAAAATGTGTGATATCCATGTCTGCTCCTCAAACACACTTCCCTGTTCGCTCTGCGGAAACGACACCGATTTGCTAATTGGCTTGCGTCATGTCCGTGGGCACGCAACGTGTTCTCTGATTGACTGGAATGAGGCGTGAGGTGAGTCACATTGTTTCGATGCACCAGTCATATTGGATCCGCCGACAGCACGGCAGTGAACAGAGGCAAAATGCAATTTTGTGAAGTGTGTTGGTGTGCAGAAGTGCTTGCAGAGGGTTGGGGAGTAAGAGATGTGTCAAATACTGTATTTGTTTAGGTGGCAGATGCCCTTGATGTGTTTACCATGTCCGAGGTTGTCGCGGTTGTACGCAGACATAATAAATGCACTACTGCCTATTTTACTTTATTATGATGTTGGTTTTGGGTTGTTAGTAATGGATTGATTGTAATTAGTATCCCCTATGAGCAGCTTACATACCCCAGTCAAAATGTTTGGTATTATAGGTGTGTTATGCTTACGGTGGTTGCGGCCAGGGCCTAGAGTCTTGGGGGCATGGCCGAAGGCCGTAGGCCGTTGGCCATGCACTCAAGACTCTAGGCCCTGGCCACAAGCACAGCAGCATAACACACCCATAGAATCAAACACCCATCAAATATCCAGAACCCAAAAGTTTGTGTACTGTTTCATTTGCAGAGTTTGTACGTTACGTTTTGGCTAGGCTATGCAGTTAAGATTGTGGAGGTTGTAACAAGGTGTGCAGTGTTTGTGAGTTTATTTATTGTATACTTACTGGTTGTGTTTTGTGTGGTTGTATGCAGTTTTTTCATGACATGGGTAACTGGACCAGACATACTTTTTCGATCTCTGTGATAAAAGAAAAGATGATATGTTAGAGCAGGTAGTTCATAATGAGTTATTGCATTGCATAATAGACATGTCTGTATTTTTTCGATTATCTGAATTGCAGGTAGTACATAATCTGCCACGGTTTGTATTTTGTACAAGTTGCTGAAATGGAATGGATTCCCAGTTAGGTATGGATATATACACGAAGCGTTCATTATGGACGTTTTCCTGGCCACATGGTTTCAGAGAGTGTAAGTATGTTTCCACTGTATGAAATCTGAAAGATTTCATTTATAGGTATGTTTTTGTTTCCAGTACTTGTAATAAGTACATTAGAAATTCTTGTGGATCTTCTTGTGAGTTTATAGTGAATTTGACAATTCCAGCACAGTAGTCCAATTCTTGTCTTATTCCATGAACACTGTAATTGTTGTCAGGATTGTTGGTTGCATTTCTATGAAGGACTAACATTTGCAAACAATATTGGTCTGAACTGTGTAAGTAAATGTTCTCAATAATTGGTGGCAATTGGAATAGAACATTTATTGCTACATTTGTGTAGCAATTTACAGCAGTTGTATTTGAAAGTTTGAATGGACCTGACAGTTCTGTGTCGAAGTCATTTGTTCGGAGTGTTTGTTGCTTCTTTGAAGAAGTAGTTGAGTTACTTTAACTGTACCAAGTGCTCCATTAACTAGTCCTTGCTCCACGTCAAGGTTACGTTTAAGTATTACTCTACAGTTTAAAGATCATTTTAATATTTTCTCCAAACCAGCTGTGTTGTAGATAGAGTTTTCTAGAGTATTTAGTCTTGTTGTGGCTTGTTGACACATGGGTAGTGTCATACCATGTATGTCCAGTTTATCTGTGGACAAAATTTCAATTAGTGGTTGCATTTCTTTTTTCAACATTGGTTCATTGAATTTTAAACAGCTTGCAAGAGTTGGCATTAAGGACATACAATTTACATTTTTGTGTGCTAATTGTTCCATGACATCAGTAGCACATGAGTTATGGCCATGGAGTGCATGGATGTGCCTGTTTTTTTAATATTGCATGTGCTTCTTGAGATAGTACACCAACTCTAATATTTTTTTAAAATGTTGGCGTATGTGAGGTCTGCAGACTGGCACATGTTTTCTGTTTATTCTCTGTATTGGAAATGTTGCCAAAGGTTGACATTTCCTATCCTGCCAAGAGTTTTATGGAACAGTTTGTGCCCTTAGGTTTTAAAAATAGGTTCAGCTTTCACTGGTGTCAAATGAAGAAGATCTCTGAAAACAATAATGTGTTTTCCTCCAAAGAGCTGTTCATAGTCTGTGTTCAGGACCTCTTGTAATCTGAGCTGAATCAAAGCAAACATTAGGTTGGAGACCATGCTCACCTCATCTATTAGCAGCATTTTCATGTGTTTGAAAACTTTGCGTAGTTCCATTGCAGCTTCTGTGGAAAGTTTGCAATAGTCTGATTTGTTTTGGTGTTCTACTGGAAGGAGTAGTAATCGGTGTAAAGTGACACCACCTATGTTGTAGGCAGCTAAACCTGTGGGGGCAGTTACAACAACTGACAGTTTGTTGTTGGTCAATTGTTGAAGGAACTTGCTGATGATTTTGATTAAGAATGTTTTGCCTGAACCAGCTTCACCACTCACGTATAGCAGTATAGGTTTGTAGTTTTGGCAATTACAGTTTTTATTTTCATGTTCCACACCATGTTCAATTTGTTTTGTTATTTCTTGGAGAATGCTATGCTGCTCAATGTTCAGTTGTGATTTTAGTACAGTGAAGTCTTCTGTAGCTTGTTCATACTGACACATGGTGTTTCCTACTTCTATCATGGGTAATTCGGCCTCATTTGCTATTAGTGGCTGTCCAAGTGGTTCTTGGCTTCCTGTTACAGAAGAATGACTACTGTCGGGTGTGTCCTCTTGTAGTTGGGCCTGGTGTTCTTCTTCGTTGTTGCTGTTCATTGTGCAACATTGTTTGGTACTGTGTAAAGTTTACATCTGTTATAGTGCTTTCATTTGCTTTGAAAGCGTCTTTATAGGAGTCATATCTATCTAGTAACTCTTCTTCTTTTCTCCATGGTTTAAAAAGTTGTAAGAGGGACATGTGATACAGTTCTTTATGTTGATGAGTTTTTAATGACAATTTGATATGATTAATTAAGCTATGCTTGGTAAGTTTCACTAAGCTGCCTTCTCAATTTAACACTCTGTATCTACCTTTCTTTTCATCTGGTTTAACATTATTTTTGTATGTGAAGTTTTGGGCTATGTGGTAATGACACATGGTTTCCAAGGTGGTACTCCTGTTTGGGTAGTATGTGTCCAGTAAATTGTTTTTCAAAATGTCTTGGTTGTTGGGATAATTTTTGGCTATTGCCTCACATGATTTGAGAACTCTTTTTCTAGATTTAGCAGGACCAAGACTAAGCCATACTATATTGTTACATGTTCCATACAAGGCAGTACCCGCTAAGCAGTCTGCAGCTTCATAGCAGCCACATTGTCTATGAGAGAGCATTTTTATGCCTAAGCTGTACAATTTCTGTGATAGTGTTTTGTCAGATGATACGTCTTCCCAGAGGTCTTCTGCAAGCAACCAGTTGGTAGTAGATCTCTTCCTACGGCTAGGGCCTCCCTCTGCAACAGACTCCCTGCCTCCCTGAAACTTGAGAAGAACCATTGTTGAATCCGGAAGCACCTCAAAACCTTTCTCGTTCGCTCTGCTTTTTGTCCTCCCCTCCCCTGCTGATTTCCTGGCTGTACTGATTCTGCACTGGTTACCTGGCCACCCTCTGATCTGGGCCCCAGACCACCTCCCTACTGCCAGACACACCCCTCCACTGGCTTTTTGGCAAACCCCACACTTGGTGACTGTTTTCTGTAGCCCTAATACTTCCACCACCACCTGATGTCTGCACTTATCCTTGCACTTACCACCATTGGGCCTTATTTTTACTTATTGTCATTTTTTACTCTTCCCATGTACTGCACTTTCTCCTCCCCTTCCCCATGCACTTGGGTGATCTGAGTGACACCTGACCTATTAGGTTTGTTGTCTCTGTCTCCCCTCTGTTCCCCCTCCCTTGCCTTGTGGATCCTTCAAAAGCGTGTCTATATGCACACTACAAATGGCATATCAAACAATATCATATCATATGATGCACAGATTGCATTCAGGACAACAGGATGCCTGCCACGTACCTTGTACACTTCACAGAATATTTTCTGCAGCACCCCATTTACTATAAAGTTATGAAAAATGATTGCACAAAAGCAGCACAAAGTGTATGTTAACAACTTCAAACAAGTACATACATTGCATGCATGCAAACAGGATGCCTGCCCCTTACCTTGCACACTTCCATGATAGCTTTCTGCATATCTATGTGCAAAGATACCTTCTGCCACAAGGTTTCCGTACACACCACAACCGGAAACCTTAATTGAACAGTCCCTCAGCCTGCACAGTCCCATTTCCATGGCTGCCATCCTGAAAAGGGCCAGATGTGACAAGTGTCATCCTGAAACTACTGTGGAATCCACTGAGTTATCATGCTAGGAAGATGGGGGGGGGTCGAATAAAGAAGTATGAAACTGGTTAGGGGATTGGGTCTTTAGTGCTCCCTCAGGAAAATCCTTTTTTGTGTGTTTTTTTGTTTGTTTTTTCGTGCTTACAAAGATTTTTTTTTGTTTTTGCTCTTTATCTGAGTTTCTCTTTTGTTTGCCTACTTGCATTGTTATAGAATTGTCTTCAACACTTTTTGCAATGTGGAAAACAAAACAGCATTGCCAATGTTGGCCAAAAAAATGCCATTTGCATGGAACCAGTGCAAATTTTGTTCACTAATGATGTCATAGTCGCTGAGAACATCCCAGCAGTGGAAATAAATTGGCACATTCTTCGGTTAATCAAACACCTTCTGACCTCTGGCTGGGGACAAATAGCACTGGCATGGTCCCATGTTCCTCTTGGTGGTATGCTTGGGATGACAGTGGGAATAATCCACTTCACTTCTTCTATCAACTTCTTTAGGCGACACAGCAAACATCCACAAGACATGTAACCCAAATGTAGAGCTCCATAATGCAGTATGACAACATCTACAGTACTGACAGAGGCCACACATCTGCAAAGGTCACCCATACTGCCGAAACTGCCCTCATAGACAGTGCCCTAGAAAGCCTCCACTCCTTATAATGCTAAATTAGCAGCCATGCCTCTTCGCACTGCATACCTGTACAGATCATGCACAAAGGTATAACCCACTATTAGCACTCTGTGTTTCAACATTTCTGCCTGCCACGCTCACTACACAGACTAATGGGAAAAAAGTAGTAGCGGCCCTTCCTGTGAGGCACACCCCCGACACCTGATTGGCTACTTCCTACTGTTCCATTTCCATTTACACCATGTTTAAAAGGGCAGGATGTTGCACATGCGCTTTCCGAGCAAGGGCCGCACGCAAGTAAAGCAGGGACAGTCCTTCTTCCATTTCCATGCCAGCCATGCAGCCAAGGTGATAGGCCCTCACCACACACAACACATCATAGTACACCCTATGTGTAAATGCTCATGTCATGTGCAATGTACTCCCCTTCTGCAAATAATCCTGCCAGCTTTCACGCTGGACACATTTGTTCATGCAAGCCTGCATAATGTTGCTTTGGGTGTGCTGAACGGTATGTAGGTGGCTGCGTACATTGTCCATATTTTACATGTGTGATGCTCAGCACGTCCTATAATGATGCCATATTTTAAAGCACTTCCTAAAGCAAGGGTCTAATAAGGGCGTAACCATAGCAAACACAAATGGTCACATTTGTCTCTCTAATGTGCAACAGGTGCAATGATCTACACCATATGCTAATGTAAGAATAGCAGTTCACTTCTGCTATTCTACCAAGTCTACAATGTCCTCCACAACCATTGTTTAAAAGTCACCAACTTCAAATACATTCAGAGCATTATACTGTGGTGAAGGCCTAGGCTCTTGGGTGCATTGGCAACATGCTACACCCTTTGGCGATGCATCCAACAGTCGAGGCCTTGCCCACACCCACCACAACATAACAGAGCAATGCAGGCAAACATGTAACCAGATTTCAGAATTCACAAAGGCAACATATGCACCGGCACTTCTACCCAACCGCTGCCCCATAATACAGCGATGCATGCAAACATGTTCCAGTTACCATAATCCACAAACATACCATACTGTTTGACACCCCTACCCACTGCCATCCACATAGCATTGTATTACTGCCAACCAAGCCACAACATCTCCACAACATTGGTCCTGCTCCGAACACTATAGTAACTGTATACAAGCAATACTGCAGAGTGCCGTACAACACTTACTAATCTGCGCAATCGAGACTACCCAAGCACATATTAGAACCAGTTGACCCGTACTCTCTTCTATATGGACACGATTCCAACACTGCAGCCAGTGGACACACTGCAGGACTACTCACTGCAGCATTTCCACCCATGCAGCGACAACTGTAAGAAGTAACTGCATACAAGCAATAGTGCAGAGAGCAGTACAACACTTACTAATCTGCGCAATGCAGACTACCCAAGCATATATTGCATCCACAGTATTCTATACGGACAGTATTCCAACACTGCACACACTCAACACGCAGCAGCACTGCTCACTGCAGTATCTTCATCCATGCACCGACAACTGTAAGATGTTCTAACAATCACCACACCCATGGAACCAACAATGTATGCAATGCAGCCAAACTGCACATGCAAAGCAACAATATGAAACCCACTTGCAACCACTGGACATACCTTTTCAACCAGTGGACATACTTTTCCGTGTAAGGGCTCCAGCCATGCATTAAAGGGGCAGCGGACTTACCACACACAACACACCATAGTACACAATACGGTTAAATGTTCATGTCATGTGGAAAGCATTCCACTTCTGCAATTCTGCCTTCCACCACTCATCACAGAAAGAGATTGCTGCTGGAGCTGTCATGCAATAACAAAGGCTGCCTGAAATCACCACACAAGGTTGAGGTAACGTCAAATTGGCGTATTAGGCATGGATACCGCTGGCACACCACAGCCTTCTTCTAATGAGATCCTTTCGCCGCCACATTGTCCTTGGATACAACATGCCGGCGTTATTGAAAACGTATAACGCACATCATGTCTCTGCACACTGCAGTGCAATCAAACTTTTGACTGCGCAGCTAACAGGGAAATGGGACACTGGAGCGGAGCCACATATGAATAATTTTAGTGGGCACACTGTTACGTACAAGAGCCCCAGCCGTGCACACAATGCATTAGGGGCTTGCCACAAACCACAACATTATCCTCCAGTAGACCATGGTGGCGTTTCCCAAAAATATTGACGCACACCAAGCTTCCTTCCAGCCAACCACTGGCTGCGTCCAAAGTTCGCCGACATCACGGCATACTCCAAGCCAATGAGACTTCTGTCCACGGAATGAACAGGGAAATGGGTCCGCGAGGCAAAGCCAGATATCACACATTTTTTGAGATGTACATTTCAATTATTTGCAACAAAAGTACTGGTCGGATTTCCACCAAACACACAAAAGCACGCTTTCGGAACTAAGCCACCGCTCCTGCTGCAAATTTGGTGAAACTCCGTCCAGCCATTCGGGCTGGAGCCTTGCACAAGGTTTTTGCCCATTCAGTCATTTTTGGGACCCCCCCTATAACTTTTACCCCCTTGCATGAAACCTCACCAAACTTGCCGACATACTTCAGAGCAGACAATATAATTTTTCTGCAAAGTTTGGTGAGGATTCCTCCATGGGGAGCAAAGTTATAAGCTGCAAAATAATTGGTCTTCCTATGGGTTTAGCAACTTAACGATAACTACACGCCCTCTACCACGGGCCGTGTAATATATATAGGCTAAATGTTATAAATAGGCTAATTATTAGATGTGCACAGTAAAACCTTTGCCACCATGATACTGAGGAAGTTTAGAAATGGGCAGCAGATAATAGGCTGTTATCTAAATGCCAAACTGGATTTAGAAAGGGGATGAGGACCTGCCAGACTGTTTTTTTTGGTGTATCATTTTATTCAAGTAGCATGGTCCATAGAGGCACCTCTACTGTTCATAGCCGGTATGGATGTGTCAATGGATTAGGATACAGTAAACCAACAACAATTATGGCATAAACCTCGAAAATGTCATATGCCGGAGGGAGTGCTTGAGATTGTAATGGAAATGCATAGGGATACAATGATAAGGGTTAATCTGGATATGCAGGGCTCTATGACAAATGACATCCGCAAAAGCTTAAAGGGCTGAGGCAGGGATGTGTGCTGGTGCCCTGCCTATTCAATCTAAATTTAGCAGACATGGGGAAATATTTAGAGGAATCTGCATTTGAACCCCCTAAATTGGGCACTACTATAATATGTTGTCTCGCATATGTGGGTGATATTTTTTTTAATGGATCGCACCGAAATTGGGTTGAAAAGACACATTGCAGACTTCAGAACATTTGCTGTTGAGCATATCTGTATATCAATGCAAGCAAAACTAAAGTGACGCATTTTACTAGGTCGAGACAGAATTTTTTTTATTTTAAATGGAAACTAGATGAAGCAAGACTTACTACAGTGGAGGAACTCACATATCGGCGATATAAACTCACAGCGCAGTGTATTGGCATTTAAGAGGATGATTGAAGATACAATGACATGATATGATATTTGACTCAGCAGGATAGCCCAAGGACAACGTGCTCGGCTTGGAAACAAGGCAATAAGGGGTCTGCGCTTAGAAAGAGCTGGTTATTAATCACGATATAAATAACATATCATATCAAAAAATAACCTATCATATCATTTTATAACGCGCCTACACACAAGCGTTTCAAGCGTTAGCGTTACCAATGAATGGCTGTGTTAGTCAGATGGAAAGGATGAGTGCTAGATATGGTAGATTCTCCATTATGCCACTCCTCCCTTTTATCCAAAGTGATCCCATCCTGGATATATAGTCTAGAGGTAAATAATTTGACAGAGAACATTGATTTATATAGGATTGCGGTTAGGATATGGAAAGGAGTTCTACTCATGCCAAAAAGTATTCAATTAGTTTGATAAGACATGAATTGGCACTTGTTTCAATCAAAGTATGGTACCGATGGAAGAATTTACAAATCTATAGAAACATTTTAAATCCAGGAAAAGAAACCCTAGATGAGGATTTGAAAAATGTACTGATCAATGATGTAAGGGGTGCCCTTGCTTGTTTTAAAAATGATTGTATGATTGTATTTCATTATTGGGACAGATCGATTCAAATATGGAAACTTTAATTGTTAATCAAATGGTAACTAATAAAAAATGGTATAATCTGATAGGTGGAAATGTAAGAGGAAGTCCTCTCGTATATGTTTTTCTTATATTTGATTATGGATATCAGAGGACTAGATGTTTCATCTAGATACTAACTCAAATTTCCCAACACCTTTTGTTGGTAAATAAAGTAAGAGGTCTTTGTTTGGAAGGGTCTGAAAATTGTCTGTTTTGTAAGTCTGTGGATGAAAAAAAAAAAGATTGCAACATTTGATCTTATGTTGTACTGCTTTAAGAGAATTAATATTCAGGCTATTTGAAAATTCTGTAGATTGGTTGGGAACTGAGTTCTTCTGGTATAGAGTGCTACAGGACGAGAAGTTCCTCTAACCATTGCAGTTATTAGATTTCTAAAAACATTTAGGGGGTAATTCATAGAATTCAGCGCACAAGTGGCGCACGCGGCTGGCGCACAGTGTGCGCGTGCGAATCCCTGCGCCAGCCGTGTGCGCTAAAATCCATTTCCGCGCACAGCGTATTCATGGATTCCAGCCACCAAAACCAGCTGTGGCGCACAGTGGCGCAGCGACCCTGCAGCAGCGCCAGTTACGCCCCCAAGAACGCCTCTAACGCAGGGAAAAGCCATCAATATACCCAATCCAGCGCAAAGGGCTGCGCTAACCCTGTACCAGCACGGCAAGCAGGCTACGTGTATCACTGGGGTGCGCGGGAAGTACCTCACGCGATTGGCCCCGCGCGATCAGGGTACGCATATTTCAGGGGTGCGCGGGAAGTTCCACACGCGATTTCCGCAGGGTATGCGTATCTCAGGGGTGCGCGGGAGGTGCCATACGCGATTTCAGCAGGGTACGTGTATTTTGGGGTGCAGGGCAAGTTTCACACGCAATCTCAGCAGGGTACGTGTATTTCAGGGGTGCACGGGAATTTCCATATGCGATTGGGCCCGTGCGAGCAGGGTACGCGTATCTCAGGGGTGCGCGGGAAGTGCCACATGCGATTTCAGCAGGGTACGTGTATTTCATGGGTGCGCGGGAAATTCCACACGTGATTGGGCCCGTGCGAGCACGGTACGCGTATCGCAGGGGTGTGCGGGAAGTGCCACACGCGATTGCAGCAGAGTACGTGTATTTCAGGGCTGCGCGGGAATTTCCACACGCGATTTCATCATGGTACGTGTATTTTGGGGTGCGGGGGAAGTTTCACACGCAACATCAGCAAGGCACGTGTATTTCAGGGGTGCGCGGGAAGTTCCACACGCGATTTCATCAGGGTACGTGTATTTCGTGGTGCGGGGGAAGATTCACACGCGACATCAGCAGGGTACGTGTATTCCAGGGGTGCGCGGGAAGTTCCACACGCGATTGGGCCCGTGCGAGCAGGGTACGTGCATTTCAGGGGTGCGCAGGAAGTTCCACACGCAATTTCATCAGGGTACGTGTATTACAGGGGTGCGCGGGGAGCGCCACACGTGAATTGCACGTGTGGGTCCTCCCAAGTGTTCCCTCTACACCCTCCACGGCCCCTGCAGGTGGCTCACACCACAGGGGCCTACCCTGCACATGTCCTGCAGGCACACCATCCACCATGGCCATGACCCCCAGCCAACCCACATGTCAACTTGCACTACTGCCCACCAACGCATGTCCCCCTGCACCCCCAACCACCAGGGGCACCCTCCACCAGGCCCCCACCCATGTCTCCCACCACCCCCACCCCCCAGCAGTGCAGGGACACCCTCCACCAGGCCCCCACCCATGTCTCCCACCACCCCCACCCCCCAGCACTGTGGGGCACCTGCCAGCAGGCCCCCACCCATGTCGAACTCATGTCTCCCACCACTCCCACCCCCCAGCACTGTGGGGCACCCTCCACCAGGCCCCCACTGATGTCTCCCACCACTCCCACCCCCCAGCACTGTGGGGCACCTGCCAGCAGGCCCCCACCCATGTCTCCCACCACCCCCACCCCCCAGCACTGTGGGGCACCTGCCAGCAGGCCCCCACCCATGTCCAACTCATGTCTCCCACCACCCCCACCCCCCAGCACTGTGGGCCACCTGCCAGCAGGCCCCCACCCATGTCTCCCAGCACCCCCACCCCCCAGCAGTGCAGGGGCACCCACCACCAGGCCCCCACCCATGTCTCCCAGCACCCCCACCCCCCAGCCACCAGGGGCAGCCTCCAACAGGGCCCCATCTATGTTTCCCACCACCCCCACCCCCCCAGCACTGTGGGGCACCTGCCAGCAGGCCCCCACCCATGTCCAACTCATGTTCCCCACCACCCCCACCCCCCAGCACTGTGGGGCACCTGCCAGCTGGCCCCCACCCATGCCTCCCAGCACCCCACCCCCCAGCAGTGCAGGGGCACCCACCACCAGGCCCCCACCCATGTCTCCCAGCACCCCCACTCCCCAGCCACCAGGGGCAGCCTCCACCAGGCCCCCATCCATGTCTCCCACCACCCCACCCCCCAGCAGTGCAGGGGCAGCCTCCACCAGGCCCCCACCCATGTCTCCCAGCACCCCCACCCCCCAGCCACCAGGGGCAGCCTCCACCAGGCCCCCACCCATGTCCCCCACCACCCCCACCCCCCCAGCAGTGCAGGGGCTGCCTCAACCAGGCCCCCACCCATGTCTCCCAGCACCCCCACCCCCCAGCCACCAGAGGCAGCCTCCACCAGCCCCCCACCCATGTCTCCCACCACCCCCACCCCCCCAGCAGTGCAGGGGCAGCCTCCACCAGGCCCCCACCCATGTCTCTCACCACCCCCACCCCCCAGCCACCAGGGACAGCCTCCACCAGGCCCCCACCCATGTCTCCCACCACCCCCACCCCCCAGCACTGTGGGGCACCTGCCAGCAGGCCCCCACCCATGTCCAACTCATGTTCCCCACCACCCCCACCCCCCAGCACTGTGGGGCACCTGCCAGCAGGCCCCCACCCATGTCTCCCACCATCCCCACCCCCCCAGCACTGCAGGGGCAGCCACCACCAGGCCCCCACCCATGTCTCCCAGCACCCCCACCCCCCTGCCATCGCTTCATACCTGTGATACTTCCTGTGATTAAGTAGCTATCTGCTGGTGCACAGCTTAATTTCAGAGTCCAAAAAGCATCACATTTTTGAAACATTTGTATATGGAACCAGCCCACCACTTTTAGATTTTTAAGGTTTTCAGTTGGACCATTTCCAAAATTCTCACTTGGCAAATGATTTGGCAGCATTATAATTTTCTCTGGATTTCCCAGATGTGTGTGGCACTAGTGGGAATACATGTCTGAGATTAAGATGCCAGGAATTCTCTTAATCAACGCAAAACCTATCGCTTTCCTGAACTGAAGATTGGCTTAAAGAGAGATTTTAAAGGAATGGACTACCAGTCTCCTTCAGTGGACATATTCTTTGAGACAGGCAATGGGACAGTTCTTTTTGCACACCAGTATAGCGGATAACTTGCCGGATACTTAGGTAGAAATGTAGGGCTGTTGGACAAAAGAGGGCTCCAATGTATAACACATATGCATGCGGGTTATGGAGGAGAGATATGGAAAGAGAGGATGCAAAAAGAAAAAGGAACCACGCATTGACAGAGTCAGTAGTTTCGCCGTGTGTATAATGTTTTCTGTGCATTTGGTGGGCCCAGCTGCATCATTTGCTAGTTCTATGCATCACTTCCCCAGGCACTACCATCATTTTCCTGGCCTGGCACTTCCATGACAAGAACTGCCATCACCATTTTAATTACTCACTCCATCATGAATTTTTACATTCAAAAGAAGAGTTTCTTTTCATGTGTAAGTCATTAAATTCAAGGTACTCACCCCACTGATAGGGACTGCCATTCCATGAACCGGCATACAAAACAATGACAGATTTCGCAATGAAATGCCCAGAAACTCACATCCTGGTCGAATATTCCATGGAGAAGCCCAGGGAAAACACCACTGTCATGTACAACAATACACAATGCAAGTACTCTCCAAATGTCATTGTATTACTCTCATATTCCATGATGCTCACGCAATTGCCAAAAACAATTGCAGGTTCTCAAACGATTGGCAGTATTCCCGTAAAACGATAGGTGCTTACACTATTTGTAGGAAGGGGCACAACTGAAATGGAGGTCCGAACAAATATATGAACACTATGCTCAATTTTGAACCCTGGACTAAGAAGGTAATTACACAAGCAGCACACTAATACAACCAAAATATATGTTAAAATGCTAGTGTCACATCTCATCAACGACTATGGGACATGACCATTCGGACCAATTAATCAGTGAGGTCTCATGTCATCAACAACTCCAACATTGCGTGTCCAAGCAGTACAAGGGCAGCCTCCACCAGGCCCCACCCATGTCTCCCAGCACCCCCACCCCCCAGCCACCAGGGGCAGCCTCCACCAGGCCCCCACCCATGTCTCCCACCACCCCCACCCCCCCAGCAGTGCAGGGGGAGCCTCCACCAGGCCCCCACCCATGTCTCCCAGCACCCCAACCCCCCAGCCACCAGGGGCAGCCTCCACCAGGCCCCCACCCATGTCTCCCAGCACCCCCACCCCCCAGCCACCAGGAGCACCCACCACCAGGCCCCCACCTATGTCTCCCAGCACCCCCACCCCCCAGCCACCAGGGGCAGCCTCCACCAGGCCCCCACCCATGTCTCCCACCACCCCCACCCCCCAGCAGTGCAGGGGCAGCCTCCACCAGGCCCCCACCCATGTCTCCCAGCACCCCCACCCCCCAGCCACCAGGGGCAGCCTCCACCAGGCCCCCACCCATGTCTCCCACCACCCCCACCCCCCCAGCAGTGCAGGGGCAGCCTCCACCAGGCCCCCACCCATGTCTCCCAGCACCCCAACTCCCCAGCCACCAGGGGCAGCCTCCACCAGGCCCCCACCCATGTCTTCCACCACCCCCACCCCCCCAGCAGTGCAGGGGCAGCCTCCACCAGGCCCCCACCCATGTCTCCCAGCACCCCCAACCCCCAGCCACCAGGGGCAGCCTCCAGCAGACCCCCACCCATGTCTCCCACCACCCCCACCCCCCAGCACTGTGGGGCACCTGCCAGCAGGCCCCCACCCATGTCCAACTCATGTTCCCCACCACCCCCAACCCCCAGCAGTGTGGGGCAACTGCCAGCAGGCCCACACCCATGTCTACCAGCACCCCCACCCCCCAGCAGTGCAGAGGCACCCACCACCAGGCCCCCACCCATGTCTCCCAGCACCCCCACCCCCCAGACCCCAGGGGCAGCCTCCACCAGGCCCTCACCCATGTCTCCCACCATCCCCACCCCAGCAGTGCAGGGGCAGCCTCCACCAGGTCCCCACCCATGTCACCCATCACCCCCACCCCCCAGCCACCAGGGGCAGCCTCCACCAGGCCCCACCCATGTCTCCCACCACCCCCACCCCCCCAGCACTGCAGGGGCAGCCACCACCAGGCCCCCACCCATGTCTCCCAGCACCCCCACCCCCCAGCCACCAGGGGCAGCCTCCACCAGGCCCCCACCCATGTCTCCCACCACCCCCACCCCCCCAGCAGTGCAGGGGCAGCCTCCACCAGGCCCCCACCCATGTCTCCCAGCACCCCCACCCCCCAGCCACCAGGGGCAGCCTCCACCAGGCCCCCACCCATGTCTCCCACCACCCCAACCCCCCAGCAGTGCAGTGGCAGCCTCCACCAGGCCCCCACCCATGTCTCCCAGCACCCCCACCCCCCAGCCACCAGGGGCAGCCTCCACCAGGCCCCCACCCATGTCTCCCACCCCCCCACACCCCCCAGCAGTGCAGGGGCAGCCTCCACCAGGCCCCCACCCATGTCTCCCACCACCCCCACCCCCCAGCACTGTGGGGCACCTGACAGCAGGCCCCCACCCATGTCCAACTCATGTTCCCCACCACCCACACCCCCCAGCACTGTGGGGCACCTGCCAGCAGGCCCACACCCATGTCCAACTCATGTTCCCCACCACCCCCACCCCCCAGCACTCTGGGGCACCTGCCAGCAGGCCCACACCCATGTCCAACTCATGTTCCCCACCACCCCCACCCCCCAGCACTGTGGGGCACCTGCCAGCAGGCCCCCACCCATGTCCAACTCTTGTTCCCCACCACCCCCACCCCCCAGCACTGTGAGGCACCTGCCAGCAGGCCCCCACCCATGTCCAACTCATGTTCCCCACCACCCCCACCCTCCAGCACTGTGGGGCACCTGCCAGCAGGCCCACACCCATGTCCAACTCATGTTCCCCACCACCCCCACCCCCCAGCACTGTGGGGCACCTGCCAGCAGGCCCCCACCCATGTCCAACTCATGTTCCCCACCACCCCCACCCCCAGCACTGTGGGGCACCTGCCAGCAGGCCCCCACCCATGTCCAACTCATTTTCCCCACCACCCCCACCCCCCAGCACTGTGGGGCACCTGCAAGCAGGCCCACACCCATGTCCAACTCATGTTCCCCACCACCCCCACCCCCCAGCACTGTGGGGCCTTGCCAGCAGGCCCCCACCCATGTGCAACTCATGTTCCCCAGCCAACATGTCATCACAATCTAGATCCCTGGTCCCTATGGTCAGCCTCCAAGTGCAAAACACCCACCCGAGTAGTGCATCCACCCACTCATAATTTGCAATTACATCACAGAACACCAATTGCAAGTTCCGAAACAAACACATTTCCCTCACATACACCCAATGGGTGTCAGTGAATCTCAAAACCCATATCATGAAATGCATGAAACCAATGAGATACCACACATTGAAGTTCACCAAAAAAATATGTATTAAAGGAAACATAAATAGAATCAAAAATGAAGAAACAGAAATGTGAATGTACAAAAATTAAAAGAAGCATGTCAGTGAAAAAAAGCAAAACCAAAAATAAAATTCCAAAGTAATGGTGTCCAAAGTCAATGTCCACAAAACAAAATCCAATGGGAAATAAAAAAGAAAGCCATTGCTCCATGGTTAAAATGTGAAAAAAAAATACAATCCAACAGTGAACTATGTACATGAGAACAAGCCAGGGTCCATTATCCCAACAAAAGAAAGGAAACCTATCTAACTACACTAACTAATAAAATAAACTATATACAAAAATGTGGCCAATGTCCGAAAGGTCCAAATAAAATCAAAACAAAAATGAAACCTAACACTACCTACATAACTATGTACAAGGGCAGCGGGCTAGTTTCACGGCTCACTTGTGGATGTCCCGGGCCAGGGCATCATCGAACTCCCCCTCAATGTCCCGCAGGCGGTCCTCCTCCATGGCCCCGAGGGTCTGCAGGGCTGTCGACGTGTCCACCTCCAAACCCCTGCGGATTGCCTCGAGGCACTCGGCCGGCCTCAGGGACCTCCGCATGGAGTTCTCCGCCCTGACCATTGTGAGCTGTGCCTGTTCCGCCCGCTGCTGCTCCGCATCCATGGCATGGCCCAACCGCTGCCCCACGGAAGACACTCTCTGTCCTGGGTCCTCCTGCCCTCCGGCCGATGCCTGCCCCTCCGATGTTGAAGGCCCCGAGCCTTCATAGCTCCCACCACGTTGCTGCTGCTGCTGTGCCTCTTCCCGTGCACTGCCTCCTGCTGCCTGCACATCCTCCGCTGGCTGGGGTGCAGTCGTAGATGTGGCCACCCCTGCTGGACGTCCGACTCCCGACTGTGGCAGGGATGCCTCCTCCACCAGCCTGGCCGCACCGTCAGAGGCAGCTCCACAGGGCACCCAGGTGACTGATGGGTGGGAAGATGGCACGGAGGACGACTGGCGCGTAGGGGGTCCAGTTGAGGAGGGGGTCGTAGCAAGCCCCATCAGACGGAAGAATCCGGCCTGGGTGACCTGTCCCAGCAGGCTGACGTGGTCAATGAGCCATTCGAGATGACGTGCAGTCTCCTCATGAAAAGACTGCAGGTCACCTCGCATGGCCCGTTGACGCAACGCCACACCAGGCAGGACAGGCTCAACCCGGACCCGGATAGCCACGTCCGCAGGCAGAGGAAGGCCAGTTGACGTGAGCTCATCCCCTGCCTGAAAACGGGTCTGGACGTAGGCATCCCTGCTGGTGCAAGATGATGCAGGGACAGGATCAGGGACAGGATTGCACACAAGCACCTCCGCGGCGGCCTGTGCTGCCTCCTGTCCCTGGTCCTGCACTGCACCACTAGCACCAGTGGGATCCCCACCTCCAGACCCCGTCTCTGGTGCTTGCACGGCCTCCTCCTCCACCAAACCCCCCACCAACCTGGATGACTCCGTGCCATCTTCCCCTGTTGGGCCCTGTGGGGTCCCAGCTGCCCCTTCTGCTGCCGAGGAGTCCAACTCCATCCTCCGCCTCTTGGACCTCCCCCCGGTAGCTGCGGCCTGGGACGCTGCACCGGACTCCTCACTCCCCGACGAGATGACAACATGGGAGGGGAGCCGGGCCTTGCGTCTCCGGCTGGCGGTGGGATCCCCGCCGCTGTGCTCCACAGCACCTTCATCAGTTGATGCTGCAGACAGGGAGAAACAAAACACAGGCATCAGGGCACCGTACAATGGACACATACACACATGACAGTTGTACATGAGTGGCATTGGCAAACCTCAGACATGTCGTCAAAATCCCCAACACACATGTCATTTCAACTTGCACACATGAGCCATACCACAGCCATATCGCAACTGCCAGCACCATCCATACACATACAACAGCATGAGCAGCTAAAGGTGAGCCAGACATCACATGCAACACAGAAAGTGCACCACACATGTACACACACCACCACACTTGCATGCATGTGTACACCTCTGCCAAGTGTCGCAGTGTTCAGACGGGCATCCATGTCACATCTGCCAATCAGGCTTCCACATACCGCTGTCACATGCATCCATGTTGCATCACTGTTGCACCCTTGTCAAATACACACACATGCACATGTACACAGTGCTGATACATGCAGCCGAAAACAACATACATGCGTGACATCACGGACATGTCTACTTACATACACATTCATCCAAACATGTGTGCCCACACCTGTCCCCATAACTTTGTCCATTGAGACAACCAAAATTGAATGTACCCACGAGGTAATGACGGCCTGGAAGGAATATGAGAAAGAGCTAAGAAAATGAACGATTGACATCATAAGAAAGTGTGCACAGCGTCCCAAGATACTGAATGAAGATGATGTTTGGATCATAGAGGAGAAAGGACGAAGTAAAGAATCAAGTGAACTCTCAATCCACATGGCGAGGCTGTCTGGCCTGAAGTCAAGATCCTAGAAATTCATGTCAGCTATCTATGCTGAAGAAGAACATGTTTGCAGAGGATTAATCCTCTCATGTTAAGGTGCAAGAAAGAACACAAAGGATGCCAAGTTTGAATTCATTTAAAGCATTTAAAAAGCTGCACAATTAACAGAATTGTGGTCTCTTGTCACGTGAGTCAAGGATGGAAATAAAGTTTGAACTTGGAGTTCCAGATATGATAGCATGTGCCCTCACTTCCATGCCTTCCTAGGATGAGAATACTCTGCAAGGTCAAGTACAAAGACAATTTCAAGGCAGAAGACATGGGTGATGAGACATATTGGGCTAATTGGGTGGTGAGGTGGCTTCATGTCAGAGGATAGCACAGGGGCAATGCAATGGCCTTGAAAGCAAGACCACACAGAGCAACAGAGGTTTGAATCCCGGCTCTGCGCTCATAAACCAAACTCAGGTATGGTGTTCGGCACGTTATACATTTTTTTAAAAATAAAATGTCCTATCTCCCTGAACCTGGGTCTTGGCTTATGTGTTGCTAAATGAACTGAATGTTACAGACACGGCACAAGCACATCAATAAATCTTATTAGTCCATATAACGAAGGACCGTATAGCTTGAGAAACCAATTAAATATGGTCTAACTGATTTGTCTTAAAATGACATGCATGAAGAGGTAGGCATAGGTTGTCCAACTGATAAATTACAGCCAATAACAATCCTAGCTCCTATATGATTGTATATCTAGATATTTCCCTTAACCAACCATGTTAGGTTTTTCACTATTGCCAATTAGTATGACATCACTCTGACGCATAGTGAAGTATATAAATTGTATTTTTTGTGAAAATCATTGAGAGACTGAGCATACGCCCGTTGATGTTCTGTGTAACCTCCCTGTTTTAGATCATTCTTAATGAAACAGTAACTTGGCATCTTCTTGTGTTTGTCTGGTAATTTAATGATGCTGGTGCAATCCCATCCAGTAACAGATGTATGTTCCAACGGCCATATGCTCAGATATAACACTGTGAGATATAGGTGGACCTATTAAGCCTTGTGAGCATTCAGAATGTGCAAGTACTGAAAGAGAGAACTGGTGGGGGACTAAGAGGTGAGTGATGGGTGTATCAATTGGGAAGTGCTAGGGAGCAAGCATCTTTAAGTGCCTAAGTGAAATGGTAAACCACCAAGAAATAGGTATGTGCAGACCTGTGGTGGCACAGGCATGTGGGTGGTGATGGTAGAGGCAGAGGCTGTGGGCAATCGGGCATGGGAAGCTAGGACCCAAGATGACACAGAACGGCCCTGGTCACCAATATCAGCAGCTGTGAGGTTTGACAGAGAAAGGAGGAAGGGAAGAAGGAGGTGCAAAGGAAAGGTTTGAGAAGCTACAATAACTTGAGGAGGTCAAGCACAAGATGAAGAGGGAGGGGAGGCTGTTCCATAGGATACAGCGTGCTGAGGAAGGAAATCGTCCACCAGCTTGCTTTTTAGCAAAGCGTATAACACACAGAGAGTTGATGTCGGAGGAACATAAAGATCTGGAGCGAGAGTATTTGGTGAGAGAAAGTTGTAGATAGTGTGGCCCCCGGCCCCAGACAGCCTTGTGGATGATGCAGCAGGATTTGAATTTGATCCTTGCAGCAGCCAGGAGCCAGTGGTGAGATGTTTCACGCTGGAGAGATGTGGTCCCTGGGCTTGAGACCAAGGATGAGTCTTGCAGCCCAATTCTGGATTAGCTGGAGGGGTCGTAGAGATGGAAGTAGGTATATTAAGGAAAAGGCTATTGCAGTAGTCTTCTGGATCTCTGGATACATTGAGCTTCTGGGGGAAAGTGAGAAAAGGAAGAATAACTTTGAGGAGGTGGAGTAGAAAGTGGGACCCTCTGGTTCCTTCCATCCCCAATCAAGACGTCATACAACAAACAGTTTAATGGATTATTTTCTTCAGCCCTACTTCAGATGCATATCATGCCCCTTGGATTCCTCCCAGTGAGCTACAAATGAGCCAAGAACCAGGCCGGTGTATGGTGTGCAGGAAATATATTTGTATTTATTTAGATTAAAAGTAATATAGATCGCACAACTACACACATCACCATCTACTTGGTACACAAATAAGTTATACAAATTAGTTAAGAACTAAAAAACAGAAATCACAATTCTTTGCTTTCTACAAATTTCACTTCAAGAAATAATTAAACTGAACAATAACCAAAATAATTATAAATGTTGTGCTGTACAATTTTGATTTCCCTGCGTGCTTAACAGCTAGCAGTTTATTTTTTCAAATTATTGTTTCACACACACTGTTGCTTTAAAATAAACAAAGGGAGATTTAGCAGTTTGTTTTTCAAATCCCCCACCCGGCTATGTTCTGGGTTGGGGACATGTGACAGACAAATTTGAAAGTTTTGGTAAATTTGGGATTTTTGCAACCCCCTCCACTGAAAGGCTTGTGTTGGGGAAGTTGTAAGGTACAAATTGGGGAGGGTTAGCGAATGTTGGATTCTCATCCCCCCCAACATGTAGGCCTGTGAGAGGGGAAAGTTGGACAAAAAGATTGGACTGATTTAAGAATAAAGACATACCTCTTCCGTAAAGGTCAACAGGCCAAAAAGGTTTACCCAATCAAATTATAGGCTATAGCTTTTCTGCACACACTGGGAAGTGTGCTTTGTTAATTTTAAATTTTAACAAAAATCACCATTTAGTGTTCCACCAAATGGGAAATGTATTAAATTAATCTTTTTAGTTAAGTAGGCTAAGGATCTACACAGTTTTGCCCCTTCACCAATTATACAGGGAAAAGATTTAGGGCAAGCAAATTCCCCCAACTTTTGGTTTCTCAGGGATCAGTTCAACCAACATAGAAAGACTCTATTTAATGTTCAGAAAAGGCACATTCCTAACAATAGACAGCTCCACCCAGGTGGACTCTCAGCAATCACCTCTGGTGATTCCTTGCTGTTGTCAGATGGTAGGTTGCAGCGGCAATCGTTTGATGGTAGATTCATCAGCTCTGCCGTTTCCTCCTAGAGGAGTCCCCCTTATATAGCAGCGATGACACCACTAATTTTACAATCTTGGGGAAGTACCCTGCAAGAGTTATCACTAACAAGGATTGGACAGTTAACCTTCTCTCTCCACCCAAATGAAGCCTATCTCAACTGATTGGTTAAAGAGTCTGAGCAGACATATGGCAGCCCCATTTGCTGTCCCCATTTGTACTCCTGTTAAATTTTTTGGCAAAAACTAGTTATGCATCAAATCTTCATAATTTGATAAGTAACTGCCATAATATATCGTAATATTACCCGCCACTCGTTCAAAATTGGAATATTTTCAGATCAGCTAGAAACCCATTTTACATGGCCATTACATTTCCCTGAGCCGCAGGTGGATGAATTTTATATCCCCAAAATCGCCTGGAAATTACATAAAAAATGACACATAAGTAAAATAAATCTAATGTATGATTGCTGGGAATAAGGCCTAAATGATACTAGTCTTTTTAAATTAATAGTACATCTTCATGTTGAACAAATGGTAATTCTCCTGCCTTCAGGCCTTTTGTTCTCACTATGACCGCCTGTAACCAGAGTTTTTTTTTCTTTTTCGTGTCAGTATCTTTGTTTTGGAAGCTTGTTCTTTGAAGTTGGAGATGCAGCCTCTCTTCATGTTAGTCCCTCTTCTTCACATCTACTGTACATTCTGGTCATGCATCAGTCAAGGGAAATAGTCCTGCAGAGACAGCCTGTCTAAAGGACACTTGTTTTCCACACCTTCCAGAGCCACATTGTATTGCAGTTGTAAACACTAGGATGCCAGCCTTCCAGTATTGAAGGTCTTTGTGACATGTGTCCCGCAGCCAGCAAAAGGGTTTGCCTCTGGCCTACAAAAACGTTTCCATGGAACACTAAATGGCTTTTCAATTGTCTGCTGGTATTTTGTATGCTAAAAATAATATACATTACTTTTTGTCAACATGCACCATGTATTTTAAACGCTGACATTTTTCTGTTAACAGTGGTACATTTTTCACATTTAAACTTCAAAGCTGTGTTATGTCATTGTTTACAAATCCTGGTTTTCATTTGAAAGGGACCTTTGATTCCTTCTTCTTTTGTGGATTATTATGCTTCTTTTCGATGCTATTGACAGGAAGGCCTTTTCCACATGGCCCTTCAATTTTCACTCGAAAAACACACTTGCAAAGCCATTGTTGGGTCAGTGTTAAAATCCTGCTTTTCATGTGAAAGGATCCTTCAGTTTTCACTTGCAGTCACACATGCAAAGCCGTTTTTGTGTCAGTGATGAAAAATCCTGCTTTTGAGATGAAAGGGATCATCAGTTTGTGGACTTTGAATGAAGCCCATATGCCCCTCCTGTGTTCTTCCATGACTCTACCCACTTCTTGTTCACTCTAGAGGAGCAAATCACTGGCCTGATGAAATTGACTTGCAAATCTGACCACGGCAATGTCATTTCCCCTTTTTTCAGGGGAGCGCTGTGTGTGAGTGAACTGGGTTGAAATTGAGTACACACAAGACACCTCTTTAGGTAAGCGTTAAGGTCCTGGACCATGTGTAGCCAGTAGGCAATCTCACATAAGATTGCTAATGTTGTTTGAAACCCTCTATGACCAGCAGTGGCTGAGTCATGGGTGGCATACAACACCAGGCTTCGGGATGAGGTCGGTACCACACACTGGTCACAGCTAGATAGGGCTCTCCTAATCAACAAAGCATCTTGGATCCAGAACATCTTGGAAAACGTCATCAACACCCAGAGATCCTCTTTGCTGGTACAAACCAACTCTGTTAGAGGAAGCCTCACAGGGTCTTGCATATGTAGATCAAATTTCCCTATGATTGGGTCCTCTTTATGTGCAGTGATCAAATCTGCATCTGGAGTACCTTTACTCCACTGGGCTGTTGAGAGTTTGCTGTTAGCACAAGTTTGTGACCTGGTAACAGCAGCAATTTGGATTTCACCCAGCAGGGATTCATTCTCTATGAAATCTCCCTGCAGAGCTCCAGTTTTAGCCAGCTGGTCAGCCAGGTCATTCCCAGTCGTATCAGTCTCCTCTACTTTGGAATGACTTCTTATCTTGTTCCAATCAATGGTCATCTCATTGGAGGTCACCAGATCGCCACTTGACTGGATCAGGTTGGCATGCTTAAGGAGTCTGTTGTTGGCACAAAGCATGGCTCGATTCAGTTAATAAGGTACTTCACAAGCCCAGAGTCGGACATTATGACCAGTTCATTGAGTTGGTGGCGCACAGCAGTGAGGATGGCTTTATGGACAGCCATCAACTCTGGAATCTGACTACTTCAAGGTCCTATTTTATAACCAGCAGAGGGTCCCAAGGTATCATTCACCCGGGCATTCCCAATGCCAGACACCAGTTATTTTTCCCTGTTGTGATCAACATGGTCGGAGCACACATCCACATAAACTGTTGGTAGCCCCTGCCACATGTCTTCTTCATAGAGCTTTTGTGGGAAGTTAGGTACGTCTCTATGTTGTTGTTGGTCATTAAACTTTCATCTCCAAGACAATTTTATTGAGCACAATCATGAAAGTACACTAACCTTTGCTCTAGGGGCCTCTTCTTGGTTTGGCCACATTGAACCTTCACAGGAAAGACTTGCATGGACAGAATCTAGGAAGTCATTCTGAAGTTACTAACGTTCCCCACCCAGATGTTGTCACTTTGCAGATATTGCAAGGGTAATGAGGAGTCTCGACAATGATGTGCTCCCCCTGCATGAAGCAGCAGTCATTTTTCAATGCCCACACCATTGCCAGGAGTGCCTTCTCGCATTCATTGAATTGTTTATCCACAGAGGACAAAGTCTTGTTCACATATGAAATGACATTGTTAACATTCTCATGTTTTTGGTACAATGCTACTGTTAGGAAATAATCTGACAACCTTCTCTCCAAGCCGGTCAAGTGGCACAGCGAGTAGAGCGCTCGCTTTGACATCCATGATAGAGCTTGCTAATTCAGGTTCCAATCCTGGCAGGGCCAAACTCAGCCTTTCATCCTTCTGAGGTCGCTAAATGAGTACCACACACCGTGGGTAATAATAAACAGCACTCAGGTACCTAAGGGTTCGTAGTGCTGTATAAATGCGAAATAATTATAAGAAAAATTCCTTGTTCTTTATGGGGTTAAGCCAAATCGCCTGGGAAAGACTTATTTTAAGTTGTTTAACTGCCTCAGATTGTTCCAGACCCCACTCCCACTTGACTCCGACCTTTAATAAATGGACCAAGGGTCAAGTGACCTCTGCATAGTGTTCTATTAATTTTTTACTATTATTTGAAAGTCCAAGAAGCTTCTTAGTTTTCGTAGAGTAGTAGGGCCATTTCATTTCAATAAGTCTTCCACCTTCCTCGCTTAGGGATTCAGACCCTCAGGGGTGATCTCATGCCCTAAGAAGTACACTTGGGTTTTACACCACTGTGCCTTCTAAAAGGACAGTTTTGCTCTGGCTTTCTCCAACTGGGTTATAACATATATCATCTACATTGGCCAGGTTTCCCCTTTCGGCCAAATCACGAATGGCCTTATATAGGAAGATGTTGAACTCATTGCTAGAGTTTATGTATCCAAAGGGGGTTCGGGTCCACATGTACTACTCCCCCCGGAGTTAAAGGCAAACTAGTCTCCATTGGCCATTTGGTTTGAGTATCCCCAGTACTGGGTTGATGAAGGTACTGTGGATTGAGTGAATTATCCCACGGAATTCTAGCTCCTTAATAATCTCTGTGAGTGATTCCATGGATTCGAGAGATAACCAGTATTATTTCACAAATACTGGAGCCATCTCTGGGTCTGTGGGAATGGTGTTAGAATGAACGGATGTGCGTCCACAGTTGTATGAGTCCACTGCAAATGTATCTTGGAATTCCAAGACAACCTGTTTTCACTTTTGTCTTCGCTCCTCGGTCTCACAGGCATCAGAAAGATTGATCCATTCCTTGACAATCTGCTTTAAACCTGGGAAGACCTCAGGCTTGTCATTTTCAGCAGTTTCCTCCAGTTGGGTGGAGATATATCTTTTGATGGTGTTGACCTGGACAGGAGATTTGAGATAGTGGCTCTTGTCTCTGAACACTATTCCATTCCGTATGTCACAGGTCACCACTTCCACACCATAGGGGCGAGAAGAATACACTAGGAAACTCCCCTATGCCTAGTTTACATCTTTTCTGGAGGAATACCTTCACTGATGTCAAAATATTCATTCGGGTTTGGTTCCATGATTGAATTACCTAAATCAATAGAATAATATTGAGCATCAACCACCATTCCATTAAAGGTGTCTGCACCCAAAATGATCCTTCAAGGGTTGCAGTTATCCACCAATATTTGAATGGTGTCATGTTCTAGGTCTACTAGAGATGTCAGATTTAAATACAAACCTGTAACGCTCACCTGATTCCCGCAGAGGCGCCGGTCTTGACTGGGTGAATGCCGTATCTTCAAAGGTGATGTGTAACACACGGTTGGCTCTTTGGGCTGGACCTCTGTGCACTGTATGTCTGACTCGAAGAGTAAGATGTCTGCAGATAGAAAATATGGGAGAAATGAACTGGGGTTATTGGGTGCCTCTCTCCTCTTCCCTTTCTCTTCTCCTGTAGAACCCCAAGGGTTAACGCCCTCACCTTAGGTAAGTGAACGCCGAGCTCTCCATCTGCCTCGGGGCAGGGTGCCGTAACCAGTTTCTTCACTGGATAAGGGTGCAGGCCTCTTGACCTCAGAGGACTGCTGTCCGTCGTTAACTGCACGAACGGTAAGTTCTGGGCACTTCAAATGTCTTAAAAGTCTTTTGTAATGATATCTCTTGTTTTGCAGGGTTCCGGCGATGGCGGATGGCGGGCTGATGAGAGTTGAGGATCGAACCCGCGTGAGGAATAGAAGCGCCTGGAAGCACGTAAGTAAGCGCTTGTAGCCTGCTTCACGATGCGCACTAAATGTCCCTTTTATCTTGCAGGTACAAGTTTGGAGCTTTAGAGAAGCTGAAGGGTGCTGGAGTACCCACTGGATTCGGCGTGGGAAGGAGTAATGGCACGTGAGTAATAAAGTTGCCCAATGTCTTTAAACGCACCTTCTTTTGTCTTTCAGATGTGGGATGCAGCGCCGAAGGCCTCCGGAGTGTGCGAAGAGCTGGTAAGCTTTTGTCTTTCAGATGCCGGAATGCAGTGCGAAGACCTCCGGAGCATGTGAAGAGTAGGTAAGCCTTTGTCTTTCAGATGCCGGAATGCAGCGCGAGGCGTTGGTGACAGCCGATGGACCAGGTAAGAGATGCGCTGCCACTGAAGACCGTAGTGCTAACCTGTTCTTTCTTTGTCTTTACAGGTGCTGCTGAAGACTGGATTCCAGGATGGTAAGCCTTTGTTCCCTTAGGCCCAGGATAGAAGCAGAAGACACAATGAGCGTTCTGCTGCAGAGAATGCAGAATAACACAAAGCAAGATTCATCCATCGGGTGTGGTTTAAATAGCCTCCTGTAGTGCTTAGGTGTCTCCTTCCACAGCCACGCCTAGGTAAGAAAAGAGTTCCTGCTTTCCAGAAGAGTTCCAGTGTTCTGAACCTAGGGAGTGGCTCCTGCCCCACCCAACAGGAAAAGTAGTCCCAAACAGAAGAGGATCAGGGGTTCAACTGGCAGGTAAGTAAGCAGCATGGTCTGCTGCAGGTAAGTCCACCCAAGCATTATGTGCCCGGCGCTTCCAGCGCTGGGACTGGGCATCTTTATGAGCCTGGTGCCACTGGCGCCAGGACAGGGTCCAAAAGGTCCCAATTGGGACTGGCTGGCACTCGGAACCGGGGTTATGGGTCTGCTTCCAAGGGAGTCGGGCAAGTCCTGATCTTTTGGAAGCAGAGATCATGACAGCACCCCCCCTCAAGGCCCCTCCCAAACCGGGCTTCTCCGGGGGTTTGGGCTTGTTAGGAAATGTTCGATGAAATCTTTTGATTCGACGAGGCGCGTGGACATATTCTGCAGGTTCCCAGGATCTTTCTTGGGGACCGTAGCCTTTCCAGTCAATCAGGTAAAATAGTTTAGATTTGGAGATCTTGGAATCCAGGATGCTTTTGACTTCAAACTCGGGTTCTCCATCAACTAGAATAGGTTTTGGAGATGTAGTTAGTCGGGTTTGAGGTTGCACGGGTTTTAATAGAGAGACGTGGAAGACCGGATGTATCTTCATGTGAGGGGGCAAGTCCAACTTGACCGCTACTGGATTTACTATGGTAGTGATGGAATAGGGACCAAGGTATCTTGGGTTGAATGTGCGTGGTCCTTTTAGAGGTAGATATTTGGTGGATAACCAGACTTGATCTCCTACTTGATATTGGGGGGCTTCCTTCCGATGTTGGTCTGCTCCTTTCTTGTATTGTTCTTTAGCCCTTTGAAGGTGAGAAACGGCTTCCTTAAAGGCTTGGGTGATTGTAGAATGCAGGTGGTCTACTGCTGGTGTTCCAAGATCTTGGAGTGGATCCAACTCCGAGGTTCGAGGGTGACTACCGTATAAAAGAAAAAACGGGGTCTTCCCAGTTCCCGAGTGGACAGAGTTATTGTAGGCATATTCGGCTATCCAAAGGATATCTTTCCAAGTTTTTTCAGTTTGTTGTAGCATGCAGCGCAAATACTGTTCCAGAGTTTGATTGGTCCTCTCGGTTTGTCCGTCGGTTTGAGGGTGGTGGCTGGTCGAAAGTCTCACATCAATTTGAGCCGACCGACAGCAACTTCGCCAAAAATGAGAAATAAATTGACTACCTCGATCCGAAATTAGAACTGAAGGAAAACCGTGCAGTTGGACGATGTTTTCGAGAAATTCTCGGGCCAGAGTTGCTGCTGTTGGTAAGCCTTTGAGTGGAATGAAATGCGCCATCTTGGAGAATAGGTCCACGATTACTAGGATCGTATTGTATCCGGAGCATGGAGGTAGATCGGTGATGAAGTCCATAGAAAGCGTATGCCAAGGGCGAGGCTGGATGTCAATAGGGCGTAAGAGGCCGGCTGGTTTTTCCTTTTGACTCTTGTTTTGGGCGCATACTCCACAGGACATTATAAAGTCTCTGATATCTTTTTTCCAAGACGGCCACCAGAAGTAGCGCTTGATCTTTTCCGAGGTCTTGGTCATACCGGGATGTCCTTCCATTAAAGAATCGTGATAACAAGAGATTACCTTTTTCTGTAAATCTGTGCTGGGCAGGTATAACCGTTCTTGGAAATATAATAGGTTGTCCTTCACCGTAAAGTCCTTTCCCTGCAGATGCCAATTCTGTATGTCTGCTGGAGTTACCAGTAGCCTGGCTTTATCCTTAACTTCCTCTATGGATTGTGTGGCGATTACACCTAGAATTCTTTGTTCGGGAATGATAGGTACAGGTTTAGGATTGATCAAATGTTCTTCCACTCCCATCCGAGAAAGGGCATCAGCTTTACCGTTTTTTGTACCAGGTCGATAGGTAATTATGAAGTCAAACTCGGCAAAGAATAGTGCCCAACGGAGTTGCCTAGAGGATGGAGCTTTGCGGTTTTCAAATATTGCAGGTTTCGGTGATCTGTAATCACAGTAACGGTGTGTCGGGCCCCCAGAAGATAATGCTGCCAAGCCTTAAAGGCGGACTTGATAGCTAGAAGTTCCTTATCAGTAATAGTGTAATTGATTTCAGGAGGCGAGAATTTGCGGGACCAAAATGCCACGGGATGCAACTGATTGGTTACTGGGTCCTTTTGTGATAGAACTGCCCCCATGGCAAGGCTCGAAGCATCAGTTTCAACGATGTAGGGGAGTTCTGGGCGAGGATGTTTTAAGATCGGTGCAGAGATAAATCTAGTCTTCAAATTCTGGAAAGCTTGTTCCGCCTCGGTAGACCATTCAAAACGTTCGTTTTTCTTTAACAAGGCGGTGATGGGCTGGACTATTTGAGAGAATTCGGGGATAAACCTGCGGTAAAAGTTAGCGAAGCCTAACATGCTTTGAACACCTTTTACGGAGGATGGCGATGGCCATTTGAGAATTGCATCGACCTTCTTTGAATCCATACGCACTCCGCTAGGTGATAATATGAATCCCAAGAATTCAACTTCAGTCACGTTGAAAACACATTTTTCCAACTTAGCGAAAAGTTTGTGTTGACGCAATCTCTCGAGGACCATTTTCACGTGTTTCCGATGTTCAGTTTCCGATGAAGAATAAACGAGGATGTCGTCAATGTAAACAACAACACACACATCTATGAGCTCTCTGAGGACATCGTTCATAAAATATTGAAAGGCGGCCGGGGCATTGCAAAGTCCGAAGGGCATGACCTGATATTCAAATAGCCCATACTTGGTGCGGAAGGCCGTCTTCCATTCATCGCCCTCTTTTACTCGTACCAAGTGGTAGGCTCCTCTAAGATCCAGCTTTGTATATATGCATGCTTTTCTGACTTGGTCCAGGAGTTCAGGGATCAAAGGTAACGGATATCTATTCTTAACGGTGATCTGGTTCAGGGCGCGATAATCTATACAAGTTCTAAGGTCCCTTTCTTTTTTTGGAACGAAGAACAAAGCTGAGGAAGCAGGGGACTTGGAAGGACGAATAAACCCATTCGCTAGGTATTGATCCAGGTATTGTCGGAGGTGAAGATTCTCAGGCTCGGTGAGGGCATAAATTCTACTACAAGGAGGAGTAGATCCAGGTATCAGGTCTATCTGGCAGTCATAAGACCTATGAGGAGGTAGAGAGTTAGCCTGATCCTTCCGGAAAACATCTTGGAATTCTAGGTATTCAGGAGGTAACTGGGGAGCCTCCGAGGAAATTTCTGCCAGTGCAACACCAGGTCGAGGGTGACAAGTAGAGACACATTCTGGAAACTGAACCATTCTTGCTCGCCAATCGATCTGAGGATTGTGCTTCTCTAACCAAGGAATTCCTAGAATAATCTGGAACTGAGGGGCCTTGATCACATCGAACACAATCTTCTCATGGTGTCCATCTTGACTTACTAGCGTCACTTCTTGGGTGGTATGCGTTACTGGTCCGGAGGCTATCTCCGTACCATCCACCGTAGTAATGACGTCCTTTACAGCCTTTGGACAAAGAGTCAGATTCATCCTCAAAACCATTTCATGATCCACATAATTGCCGATGGCACCGCTGTCAACGTAAGCTTCAATCGCATGTAATCGATCCGGATGTTCAGGGCTAATGAGGACCATAGGTATCACGAAATGCGAGGTCACTGAACTGGTTTTAACGCTCGGCAAGAGGACCTCTATTCTTGTCGGGCGAGGTCGTTTCCCTGCTCAGAGTTTGTGACCCTGGTAACTGCAGCTCCTACTGCCTTCTTGGCTGGTTTCACCGGACAGTCTCGAAGAAAGTGCCCCGAGTTTCCGCAATAGAGGCATAACTGCAGCTGTTTTCTCCTTTCCCGCTCCTTTTGTGTTAGTGGTCCTTTCAGGCCCCCTATTTGCATGGGTTCCCCGGAGTCTACTCCTTTGGTAGGAGTTGGTGGTTTGGAAAATACTCGAGCATCAAACTTGGAACGATCAGCCTTCCTGTTTTTCAGTCTGTGGTCAATTTGAACGACTAAGTCAATATAGTCCGAACAGTCTTGCGGGGGATTCACTACTTGGGCTAACACATCTTTGAGCTCTCCACGTCGACCTCTATAAAACAGCGTAATCCTTTTGTCCTCAGGCCATCGAGTTTCCACTATCAGTCTGTTGAAAGACGCAATATAAGCCAAAAAGTCTTGATTACCCTGTCGCAATGAAAGGAGCTCATTGTCCAAGGCCTGCCCCTGTGAATGTCTTGCAAACAGTTTTTCCATACTGAGCTGAAAAGCTTGAAAATCATGGAGAACCGGATCATCTTGATTAACTAGAGGGATCGACCAGTCTGCCGCATTGCCACTAAGGTACGAAAGCACGAAAGCTACCTTAGCTTGATCAGTTGGAAAGGCTGCTGGCCGGCATAAGAAGTGCAACCGGCACTGATTAATAAATACTGCAAACCTCTTTGGGTCACCAGAAAATCGTTCGGGCGGAGCCAGAGGTACATTCCCAGGTAGGTTGATCTGCACTGGGTTCGTAAAGGATGTTGAAGGAAGATTTGCCCCTGATGCGGGTAACAGAGTTTGTCCGGCTTGTGACTGTAGCAATTGTCTAGCGAGATCGTCTGTTCGCTCCTTGGAAATAATCAGTTCCCCTCTTAGAGCATTACTTTCCTGACGGGCTGCATGCACTTCTGCTCTTAGTTCCCCAAGTAACTGGGCTAGCTGGTCGGTATCCGAGGTTTCCATAGGGCCTGGGTGGGAGTTTTGCGGTAGGCTTTGTGTTCTGTAACGCTCACCTGATTCCCGCAGAGGCGCCGGTCTTGACTGGGTGAATGCCGTATCTTCAAAGGTGATGTGTAACACACGGTTGGCTCTTTGGGCTGGACCTCTGTGCACTGTATGTCTGACTCGAAGAGTAAGATGTCTGCAGATAGAAAATATGGGATTAATGAACTGGGGTTATTGGGTGCCTCTCTCCTCTTCCCTTTCTCTTCTCCTGTAGAACCCCAAAGGTTAACGCCCTCACCTTAGGTAAGTGAACGCCGAGCTCTCCATCTGCCTCGGGGCAGGGTGCCGTAACCAGTTTCTTCACTGGATAAGGGTGCAGGCCTCTTGACCTCAGAGGACTGCTGTCCGTCGTTAACTGCACGAACGGTAAGTTCTGGGCACGTCAAATGTCTTAAAAGTCTTTTGTAATGATATCTCTTGTTTTGCAGGGTTCCGGCGATGGCGGATGGCGGGCTGATGAGAGTTGAGGATCGAACCCGCGTGAGGAATAGAAGCGCCTGGAAGCACGTAAGTAAGCGCTTGTAGCCTGCTTCACGATGCGCACTAACTGTCCCTTTTATCTTGCAGGTACAAGTTTGGAGCTTTAGAGAAGCTGAAGGGTGCTGGAATACCCACTGGATTCGGCGTGGGAAGGAGTAATGGCACGTGAGTAATAAAGTTGCCCAATGTCTTTAAACGCACCTTCTTTTGTCTTTCAGATGCGGGATGCAGCGCCGAAGGCCTCCGGAGTGTGCGAAGAGCTGGTAAGCTTTTGTCTTTCAGATGCCGGAATGCAGTGCGAAGACCTCCGGAGCATGCGAAGAGTAGGTAAGCCTTTGTCTTTCAGATGCCGGAATGCAGCGCGAGGCGTTGGTGACAGCCGATGGACCAGGTAAGAGATGCGCTGCCACTGAAGACCGTAGTGCTAACCTGTTCTTTCTTTGTCTTTACAGGTGCTGCTGAAGACTGGATTCCAGGATGGTAAGCCTTTGTTCCCTTAGGCCCAGGATCAGAAGCAGAAGACACGATGAGCGTTCTGCTGCAGAGAATGCAGAATAACACAAAGCAAGATTCATCCATCGGGTGTGGTTTAAATAGCCTCCTGTAGTGCTTAGGTGTCTCCTTCCACAGCCACGCCTAGGTAAGAAAAGAGTTCCTGCTTTCCAGAAGAGTTCCAGTGTTCTGAACCTAGGGAGTGGCTCCTGCCCCACCCAACAGGAAAAGTAGTCCCAAACAGAAGAGGATCAGGGGTTCAACTGGCAGGTAAGTAAGCAGCATGGTCTGCTGCAGGTAAGTCCACCCAAGCATTATGAGCCCGGCGCTTCCAGCGCTGGGACTGGGCATCTTTATGAGCCTGGTGCCACTGGCGCCAGGACAGGGTCCAAAAGGTCCCAATTGGGACTGGCTGGCACTCGGAACCGGGGTTATGGGTCTGCTTCCAAGGGAGTCGGGCAAGTCCTGACCTTTTGTAAGCAGAGATCATGACAAAACCTTGCTATTGGAGATGCAAATTTAGATTTATATATGCATCCTTATGTTTGAGGTTCTGTCCTCGCCTAATTTTGAAAGTACATTTAGGCACCTGCCCTGCGATGGTAACCTCTTCTCGCACCTGAACTTCAATGGCATAAGTCAGCAATTGAGCTGACAGAATGTTTTTTCAGTGTTATCAAAACCCATGGGGTTACCCCGCAGTTGGGACCAGGCTTTATTTATAATTAGCTTCAAATTAATTGGGAACCGATTGAGAATGTCACTACCCAAATAAAAGGTGGAAGGGACATCTCTCATGACCCAAAAAGGATGCATTATGCTTTTGTCACCAATGTACATTTTTAGCATACACCAGCTAGGCAGGAGATGTTTGGAATTTGGGGTTTCCAGACCGATTGAGAATGTAAGTTTCCAGACATACTTCCCATTTGTCAATCAAATTAAATGTAGGAATGTTCTGATCTTTTGTGAATTTCCTGAATAATTCTTCGCTAATGAAGCTACTTTCATTATTCAGGCATACTCTGGCGAGCACCTGCCCCTCCCCCTTATTCCGAATGTCCATCAGACTTTGGCCGGTTCTTCCTTGTCTGGTTTCACAGGACTCAATGCTTCTCCTTCTCTTTATACTGGTGTTAAATGTTAGGATGTTCCCTTCCAGTGTTGATTCCCACTTAAATATGGGAGGAAGGTTGATTTACAAGATCCCATCATAAGGTTGTTCTCCTACATAGGTGACAGCGATGTCTGGGACTTGGTTATTCTTGAAATGAAACTCTACATTCGCAGAACGGGGATCAATTAGGTGACAGGTATCATTCAGGTTTACATAATTGGTACTCATTTTTTATTTTATAGGGCGATTTGAGTCCAGAGCACCTTGTTTACACAGTTAATCGGAGGTGATAACATCCTCAGGAGATCATTCCCCAGCAGACAAGGGGTTCCCTCTGGAGTCACAACTATAACCAGATGTTTCAGACGATGCTGTCCAATTTGTATTTCCAGATCCGCATCCCTTCGACAGAAATATCATTCCCATCAATATTTTGCAGTTGTCCGTTAAGCGGTTTGAGGGGAATTTGGTGGCACTCCCCCATCCTGAGTTTAGTTGTTCCAATGCCTTTTTGAACAGGAGGGTGGCTTGGGATACAGTATCCACCAGAGCTGATAATTCACACTGAGCCTGCACCTTGATCGGTGCATAAAGTCGGCCTTCTTTCTCCCCCAAAGTGCAAAGAAAGTGTGAGTTATTTGACAGCCAAGTGGTCATTTTGTTAATATTGAACTCTGACACTGTGGGATCTTGGTCAATTTTCTGTGTAGGAGTTCGGGAATCTGTAAATAAAATGTTACATCTCGCAATGGGTGTTGCTGGTGAATCCTCCTTTTCCTAGGGTACTTGGCTGTCCCCGGTTACCTGGCAACATGTATCAGAACTTGTTTGGTTAAAGGACACCACATCCATTTCAATTCTGTCTTGCTCACATCCTTGGGGTTTAATTGTTTCTGGCTCTGAGCTGGTCTCCATACTTACCTGTCCCACTCAGGGTCTTTTGGGACCCATTTTTCTTTGGGAGGGATCCCCCCATTTTTGAGAGTGAAGGTCTGCTTGCCAGAATCCTCCAGGGATTCTTCTCTTTCAAAGGGGATAATCAGGAGTTCTTTATTGGCCTCTCCTACTTACCCTTTGCTCTTTGGATTCTATCATTTTGAGTGTAGAAGACAATCTTTCAGGCTGAGAGGGTTTTTGGGGTTCTGTTTGGGTGAGAAAGGAAGCTTTCTCTAGGGCTTGTCATCTCCACTCCACCCATTCCCCCTCCTCAGGAACCTGTGGTTTGTCAGACATTTCCTCCCATCATTAACCCCCTGAGGCATCAACCCTGGGTGTTGGAGAATACTGGGAAGTAGGGTTAGGTTGAGGGTTGGACTGAGACCTCAGCATGTGCCCCAGTTCATCGGTCAGTTGCTGGACCCGTTGCTTCAGTTGCGAGAACTTGTCAGAGTGGTACAGAGGTAGCAAGTCATACCTCTGCTGCTTTCAAAAAGTGTAACTGTCCCTTGTCCCGGAACTAGCACGGGTATTGGAAATTTCCCCCATCATTTTTCATCCTGAATCTCCCTTCTCCTCGGTTCAGGGATGTATTTTCCTGGAACCAGGGAGAGAGATTATGATTGTTTTGGAAGACTTGATTCAGCAGATATCTGGGGGAAAAGTTCAGATTGGGAGGTGGAGTGCTACTTCTATATTGAGGGAATTTTGGAATACTGTTTCCCGGGCAGTAATTACCTGATTAGTTCTCCCTTTGGGCCGGGGGAGTGTATACATACCAGAGGATTGGTTCAGTACCCTTGTACCTAGGACTTATGTAGGTGGCAGAGTCATAAGGATCATTGTTCTAGGCCCCTGCCTGACTACCATTTGATTGGGATGGGTTGGGGTGTCCCTTCTTCCTTGCATTTTGCTTGTTGGCAGGAGGAATACTTTTGGGCCCTCCTGTCTCCAGATCGAATGGAGGGGTAGTTTCTACCTCCACCACCTTCTCATCATCAGGGGTGTTAGATGCTTTGGGGGTTTTGGCAGTATTTTTACTCTCAGCAGGCTTTTGGACCTCAGAGATCCTGGTGGCCTGTTCAGTCACCCAAGTCAGGGTCCTATGCTCATGAAAATCAACTAAGTCAGGATGTATTTGGGGAGTGCATGGAAATATGTAATTATGAACTCCCTACTATTTGTGTTCATCCACCAGGAAGTCTGAGAAAAGGTGCGCTTTAGCTCCTGCACAAACTACCTAGGCACCTGATCTTCCCCAAACTGCAATTTATATGCAGCATTATGGGAATCTTGTGGGTTCCTATGTGTGGAAAATGTTTCCAAAATGGGTGCATTATAGGTAGACCATATATTATTATCCTGGTCCTCCAGTCCTGCCGAGAAACTGGAGTACTGAGGTAAGAAAGTCCATTTTGCAAATGCTATACAATTCACATCATTCCAGATCTCGAATTATGCTATCATCTGCTCATAAAATTCCAGGTGTTCCCATAGCGAATACTTGGCATTCCTATGGTATGGAGCCAGGAAGCACTTTATGGCCTTGATTTGCCATATTGGGTCTTTCACAAATATCTTGCTCTGTTTCCCTGTCTTTTCCTTCTTTTTCACAAGAGTCCATTCACCTTCCGACTCAGAACTGCTACTGGTACTCCCTTCCCTGTCTTCTAGGCACTCCCTATTTCTATGAGACTGGCAATATCTCCCAGAACCATGTGGCTCTGGACTCCTCTTTCCTGCACCAAAGTGCACTCTCGGGGACCCAGGATAGAACCCAGTTTTTTCATCCCTACTACCAGGGAGTCTAGGGAATTCCACCCCCCTTCCTCTGAATATACAAAGGTTTTTAGAATTCCCTTCCTAGGCTGAAGGTCTGGCTTTTCTCCTTCAGTGAAGCGGGCAAGGTTGCCTCTTTGTAGTCGCATCATCAGCCAATATAACTCCCTGACTTTCTCATCATAAGAGTTTTCATTATCTGACGTACTTATGGTATTATTCCTTACTTTGCACAACACACTGGTCCGATCACTTTCCCTTCTGTGTGGTAGAGATGAATACTCATCAATATCAGATAGGGACTGGCCTTCTTGGCCAGTTGGGCTAGGCCTGGTTAAGTCTAACTCCCTCATGTCACCCTGTTCTTGAGAAGAGGCATACATGAGGTTGGTTCCCATTTGTGCATGAGAGGTTATATGTGACCGGCATGAGGCCTTGTCGCATATTCCGATTGGCTGGGGGCCTCAGGGCCTGTTTATAATGTTCGATTTCCTTGGTGAGGCTCTCACACCTGCTTCTTTCTGTCCTTATTTCCTGTTGGTATTCAGAGAGCTGGCTTGTGAATTCTGAAACTAGGCCTGATTAATCTCATACAGCCTGCTCTGAGCCACGAAGCAACCTTTTGTTTGCTGCACCACATGCTGAAGTGATTTATTCTCCATCTGCAAACCTTGTATGCTGCAAGCATATTCAAGGGACTTTTCCTTCATGAAAATAATCTAATTCTCTTTTTCCTCCCTACATTTTGCTGTATCTAATAGATCAGCTTTTATTTCTCTCACTCGCTCTACTAGCTCATTCCGTTCTTCTCTAATTCTGGTCAGTTCCTGATAACCTGACTGACTCTTTTCTGCATCCATTTTCAACCAATTCACCTCCTGTGTAAGTACATTATTCTCCTAGTTCAAGAGGTATTTTTATTTCACCAGTAGAATTTTCTGTTGTTTTGAAATATCTACCTGCTGATATATCTGATTAAAGACATTCTGGGAATCAATCCCTTTTACAATTAACTGACTGTTTTCATTTTTCATTAAGCGCATCTAACAGCCCTCTATTATAACTATTCTGATAATTGAACTTACGTTGCAGTGTGCTCCCATTTTCTACAGACTCTTCATGTGCATTTTGCAGTGCAGAAACGGTGGTTCACGCTCTGCCCTTTCTTGCTGCAGTGTTTTCAGCTCATTTTTGACTTGCTCAATTAGCCTTTTTTGTTGTTACTGAAAAAAATTTGTTCAGCTGCACTTTATCTTCAAGCTGTGTGAGTTCTGGCCAAGCCTGTGTCTGCTTCATCCCATCAGCCTCTTTATTCTACAATCTTTCCTCAAGTAATTGCATATGATATTATAAGGAAGCAGTGAGTTTAGCCCTTTGGGTCTGTTTTGCATGAGCATTCTGGGATATTCAAAATGCTTTGTGCAATATCCCACCTTCACACCAAATGTCAGTGCTCACTGAGGTGACCTGTTGTACCATTCTAGCTTTCCAGCTCCCGGCTTTGCCCTTGCTCTGAATGAAAAGCTTAGCCAGAAAGTGCTTCCTGGCATCACACACTCCTATGGTAGTCATTTTAAAATGGCGTTTTGTAATTTTTTTAGAACTTTCCCTACACAGACGCAAACATCCCTCTGTTCCTGCTTCATTTCTTCACACAAATCAATTCTTACACAATCTTAATGTGTCACTTACCTCCTTGGAACTCACGGTTTAAGTCTGTGCCACACTTTAACAAAAAAACAAAGACTTTCCCTCCACCTTAATGCAATTGCATCAAAATGAAAAGTCTGTCACAATACACTTGTCATGTGTCAGAAATAGGCCGCTAAATCCTAGCTACGAGGCCCCCAATTTGTAATAGTTTTTTGAGAGGCCACCCTCAACACAGGGAGTTCCTATCCTGCCCTCTCAAGGCGTCACGCAACAAACTGTTTAATGTATTATTTTCTTTAGCCCTACATCAGACGCATACCATGCCCCTTACATCCCTCCCACTGAGCTAAGAATGAGCCAAGAACCAGGCCGGGGTACAGGAAATATATTTATATTTAAATTAAAAGTAATAGAGATGGGACAACTAAACACACCACCTTATTTGTGTCTCACCATTAACTTCTTGTTGCACAAATCAAGTATGAAAATTAATTTAAAAAACACAAATCTTTAATCTCTACAAAGTTCACTTCAAGAAATAATGAAACTAAACAATAACCAAAACAATTATAAATGTAATGCTGTGCATATTTGGTTTTCCTGCATGCTTAAAAGCCAGCAGTTTATTTATACAAATGTCTGCAAATGCAAATGGCAATTATTATTATTTCACCCACGCTTTCACTTTAAAATAAACACAGTGTGATTTAGTGGTTTGGTTTTCAGTCCCCAACCCCACTATGGTCTGGGTTGGGGAAGTCTGACAGAAAAATTGGAAAGATTTGGGAAATTTTGGATTTCTGACCCTCTCCACTGAAAGGCATGTGTTGGGGAAGCTGGATGGTAAAAATGTGGATGATTTGAGAATTTAGGATTTTCAGTGACCTTCCACCCCAGCTGTTTTAGGGTAAAGTTGAAGAAATAGATTGGACTGATTTAAGAACAAAGACACCAGTTTTTTCTTAACAAATTTGGGGTCAACAGGCCAAAAAGGAATACCCAATTAAATGATAGGCTATAGTTTTTCAGTGCACACTGGGATGTGAGTTTTGTTAATTTCAAATTTTCAAAAAAATAGCCTGTAGTGTTCCAACAAATGGGGAATCAATTAAATGAATCTTTTTAGGTAAGTAGACTAAGAATCTACATAGTTCTGCCCCCCCCACACCCCTATAAAGGGAAAGGATTTAGGGCAAGCATATTCCCCCACCTTGTGGATTCCCGGGGCTCAGTTCTACTTTTATAGAAAGTCTCTCTTTAAAGTTCAGGAAGTCTAGCTGCATTTCAGGACTCTCTGAAAAGATAGGTCAGGGGTCTGGTCACTCCACTCTCAAAGATGTCCTCCCGCTCTCCCCCATTGGACCAGGTAAGCTTTTCGGCCTTCCTGGCAATAGACAGCTCCAACCCAGATATACTCTCAGCAACATCATTTGGTGTTTCCTTGCAGATTTCATATGGTAAATTGCAGCAGCTCTCTTTTGATTGTAAATTTTAGCAGTTCTGTCTCTTCCTCCTAGTGCAGTTCCCCTTATATAGCAGCAAAGACACCACCAATTGTACAATCTTGGGCAAGTACCCTCCAAGATTTCTTGCAACTAGATTTGGACAGTTACCCTTCTTTTTCCTCCCAAATCCAGCCCATCTCAAAGGATTGGTTAAAGATTCTGGGGCAGACATATGGCAGCCCCATTTGCAATCCCCATTTGTTCTCCTGTCCATTTTTTGGCAACAACTAGTTATGTAGCAAAACTTCATAATTGTACTAGCAACTGCCATAATATATATATAATGTCCTTTTCAGTTAATCATGGGGGTATTAACTGAAACAGCAGCCAGGTCAGCACCATGGTGCATGGCCATTAAGCAACTATCCAGTGTGTTCCCAGAAAGCATAATAGTTAGAAACATGTAATGTATTACCCATATTCCTAATATTATCCTCCAACTCCACCTCACCAACTCTCATATTTGGAATATTTTTAGATCAGCCAGAAACCCATTTTAGATGGACATTACTGTTCGCTGATTCACAGGTGGATGAACTTTATATCCCAACAATCACCTTGATATTACATAAGAAGTGACACATAAGTAAAATATGTCTGACTTATGGTTGCTGGGAAAAGGATTAATGATAATAGTAATTTCAAATTAATACCAAATCTTCATTTTGAACACATGGCATTACTCCTGCCTTCAGGACGTTTGTTCTCACTGAGCCAACCAGTAACCAGAGTTTTTTTCATTGTTGTATCAGTCCATTTGTTTTGGATGGTTGTTCTTAGAAGTTGAAGATTCAGCCTCTCTTTATGGTACCCCCCATCTTCACACCTACTGTCTACATTCTTGTCATGCATCAGCCAAGTGAAATGGTCCAGCACAGGCAGCCAGTCTAAATGACACTTGGTTTTCCACACCTTCCAGAACAATCTACATTTGTATTGAAGTTATACACACAAGGATGCCAGCCTTCCAGTGTTGAAGTCATTTGTGGCATGTGTCCCACAGCCAACAAAAGTGGTTTGCTTCTGGCCTACAGTAAATTGTCCATAGAAAACAAAGTTACTTTTCAAATGTCTGCAGGTATTTTGTATGCTAAACATAATATACATTACTTTTTGTCAACACACACCATGTCTTTTCCCTTACATGTTTCTGTTAACAGTGGTACATTTTTCACATTTAAACTGCTAACACACATGCAAAACCGTGTCTGTGTCAGCGTTTGAAAATCCTGTTTTTCATGTGAACGGGACCTTTTATTCCTTCTTCTTTTGTTGAATAAAATGTTCTTTTTCCTTTGGTAGTGAATGGTAGGCCTTTTGCACATGGTCCCTCAATTTTAACTTGAAAAACACACATGCAAAGCTGTTTTTGGGTCAGTGTTTAAAATCCTGCTTTTCATGTGAAAGGGACCTTTAGTTTTCACTTGCAGCCCCACATGCAAAGCCGCTTTTGTGTCAGTGTTGAAAAATCCTGCTTTTCAGGTGAAAGGGACCTTCAGTTGGGGCCTTTGAACACAGCCCACAATTAGCCCACCCATTCCCTGCCCATGGCCATGTTAATCCCTATATGCATTCCCACCCATTCCTGTCTCTTCTAGCCCTAAACTCCTCCTCATGGCAACCGTAAGGGGCAGGCTGCCCAGTTTACAGTAGAAAGCGATTCCAATTTAGGAATTTACACAATAACGGGACTTGCAGCATATTAGCTGCTTTAGCTGAATTTGAGGTCTAGCATGCTGTTTTTATGCCCTGACTTTAATTTGTATTTTTAATGTGTCCGGTACTAACGTAATTTACCCGGAGAAAAGTTGTGCATTTAGATCGGTGTTGTGAAAACAACGATTCTTTATCACCCACTCCTTTTTACTTATTTGTAGTGGGGAGGTGCGCTGGAGCCAGACAGGGTCCTTCCAGGTCATTTGAGGATCTTATTTCCTCCAATGGGCCACACTTACCACTGCTGAAGAGACGGGAGCCAAGTGGTTGTTATAAGAACAGGAATTAGGATGCTGTAAAACAGCATAATGTATACCCTTAAAATATGTCTTTTTTTCATGGCAAAATATTCAGTAGTATTCTAGGCTTTAAAGTGACCTCTGCCTTACTATTCACGATCCACTATAGAGCACCGAGTACACTGCAGTGCTTAATAAGTGATTCTAGCATATTTGCTGTTTGTAAGCATGTGCGAAGGTAGATGCTTCTAATAGTATACGGATTAGTTAGCATAGACATCCGCATTGTTTCCATATGTCACTGCATTCTGCACAGTGCTGAGTAAGAATCAAATGCATTGTTGTGGCAGGGCATGCTGACGTGCTCTCTGTGACTTTGTTCTATGTGGCTGACCGAGTACATGTGTCTCCTTTCATATTTAATACTCGTATTGCCTAAAATGATTTCAGGCCATCGGCTACATAAACCAGTAGGGATAGCTCAGGGTTAGCTCAGAGGGCTCACGTGCCTGCTGCAGAGAAATGCGATTAGCTTGAAGTCAGCAGGTTCAAATAACAAGAGAGTGGGCATCCTAATCTCTGGTTGGTCAATCGAGCGTCTCTCAGCTGGGTTGTAGCTGTATCTGTTATTGGTATTGTCTGCGAAGCCTCACAACGGAAAACAGACACTATATAATCTTTACATTTGTATTACTACATGCTCCAGTCATCTGTGCAGCCTTCTCGTTGGCTGAGTTTCAGTGAATGGTATTATTGGATAAAGTGTCCACTTAGAAGTAAATCACCCATGCACATTCACTGTTGAATTCGTTAACACGTGTCCCCTCTTACTTGCTATCCTCTAGTTTGTATACACTGCTGCTCATCATGTTACACAAGAAATTAAGAGTATTTAAACACATTTCTTAACTCAAGTGTGTCTCTGATGTCTTCTCGCCAAAGGAGAGTACTCCAGACACTTGCAGCATGTATGGAAGGTGCCCCGCCAAGGCTGCCACTCATCTGGGTTTAGGTGAGAAGATGGACCTACACCACTTAACATTAAAATCATTTCAGTGTTCAGCAGATAAAGAGGGGCCGGGCATTCTCTTTTTGCATTCCTCTCACATGGTTGATATATTCCTGTGATGCCAAACCTGGTGAACTATGGCTGTCCTTAGTGAGGTGAATGTCAAACTGCCAGAGGACAAAGCTAAATGCATGCTCTATTCCCAGGCTATTGCTGCAAACACTATCAAAGAGAATGCCAGAAAGGGAATAATGTATGCAGTACTGTGGTATCTCATCTGGTTTCCTGAATGGTCAGCCAGGGTGTGTGTGTGTGTGTGTGTGTGTGTGTGGTGATGTCACGAGTGAGTGTGATATCAGGATAGTGTGTGTCGCCATCCAGGGTTCTAAGAATGTCAATCGGGACTGGTCAGCCTGGGTGGTGAGTGGTAGTAGGTCCATCTACTGAGAGACTTACCTTGATACCTGAAACGGACACCGAATACAATAGCATCCTATATGGAAACTTACCTTAAGGTTTCCGAGGGTTCCTTGAGAAGCCGAATATTTCAAGTGTCTTCATAAGAAGAGTACGAATTTACCCCTGCTGACACTTGGCCGATGTGAGCCCAGTCCAGCTGTTTTACACTGCCTCAGACTCGGTATACAAACATTCTCTTATGCTGCGCCACTCTCACCTATGCTCATCTGTGTTTCTGTGTCTCCCATGCTATGTCTCTCTTATCTGTGTCATGCCTAACGTCTGGTACCCTCACCCTGTGTTTCTCCCCTGTAAAACTCTAACCCTATGCCACCCTCATGACTCACCTAATGCCCACATAGATTTTTTGGATATATGAATATCTAACCAAATGCCTTTCAATTATTATAATGATGCCCTTATCCCATAACTCTCTCATCTTGTATGTTTCTCTACAACACAATGTGCCATCACAGTCTGCCCTCCCTGTGTGCTCCCTCAAAGCTATTGCCTTTCTCATGCTATTGCTATTTTTAGGAGTGGTTGAAGTGGGCGGGAGTGGTTGGGAGCGTTGCCCATCGATTTTTTTAAATTAAGTTTTACTGTTCCTATACATTTATTTTAAGAAGAAACCGTTCGGGGATGTTTTCGTTTTATAATAAAAGTGTACGTCCACTGCACGTTCCCTTAAACAGCAGACGCATTTGTTTGTGGGTTTGTGTTGTGTGTGGGAGGGGGTATGATGGTGGGGTTCGTGGGGACCGGGGTCAGGCCAGCAGGTAACATAGTTCCACTACGTGTTTTCATACACTTTGACAACTGCTTGTCTCTCAGGCACGTTCGTTGGTTTGGACTCGGAGGATTATAACACATGTGTGAAACCAGAACCAGTATTATCATGCGCATAGAGAGGCAATTGCACTTGTAGTCTATAAGAACACAACTGGTTGATCACTTATTATTTAAGTCACATCACTGCACATGTTCGCCTTCACCAGAAACGCATGCTGTCCATTTCATCTGATATCTTCTGTGTGAAGGTTATATTTTGAGCACTAATGCATTCTCTTTGGTTTGAAAAGGTCATCTTTGAAAAACATCTAAATTGATATTTTAATATTTTATTAAGCAAATCAAATATTGAAAACTTTGACAAATGATCATGGAAAAACACTTAATTTTAGAGGTCGATAATGTAATTGTTACTTTTACTCTGGCAATTACTCTCCTGCTCTGTATCTTTGGAAATATGCCACAGAAATGACAAAGGTACACACGTGTCTGCTTGCGAAATAAAGGTTCCCTATTCTTGTTAGTTTTAAGAACGTTCTAATTCAATTAAAGACAGGAAAGCAAGTATTATGCTTAACTTCCTTAAATAAATCTAAGCAGCAAATGCAATTCATACAATGAACTGCACTTGGCAGCAACATCTGGATTTTTAGTCGTTTTCTTGAATTTACAACTTTGAAACCAACAATAGCCCAGGGACGTCATTTCACCAAAATGCCTGGTGTAGCGGAAGTGACATCATTCGACCCTTGACATCTGATTACATTACAGGAAGTGATGTAATTGACCCCACCCCCAAGTGACATCACAGGACGTGAGTGCACACGACCTTCAGATGCACCTGACACCCGTGTTTTCAAGCACTCTCATTTCAACCAGCTATAACAACTGAGGCATAGAGGGAGGCGTGATTTTCCCATGATCTCACATTTGGGGAATGTAATATTCCAGATTAAATGCTGCCACTATGATAGAAGAAACATATTGTCCGGGTGTAAACTGAGGCCATCTGTCTCTGATTGCATTTATCTTGAAGTTATGTGACAACCCAAACTCCGAAGGTCTGTCACTCACTCCTTTTACCATCCCTGCAGTTGTCGGACCATTTCCTTGCTTCGGAAATCTGGCCTTTCTGAAATCTAAATGCACACCCCCGGGAAGAGGTTACAGGCCTAGAGACAAACTACAGGGCAGGATATTTGAGTAGGCTCATTCATACCCCCTGACACTCTCCAGCCTTGCCAGCATTAGAGAGGCACTAGTCTGTCCCTAAATTTCACAATATACCCATATGTCAGCACTCAAATGACGAGACCCAGCCGCTTCTAAATGCCTCCATCTGGGCCTGGCCCTCCAAATGCCCTCATGTGGTCCTGACCTCCAGGTTGATAAATTCACCGGCATTCTCATCCAAGCTTATGTGTGCTAATCAGGCGATACCTGTTTTCCTTCCGTTAGTGTGAATTAAATAATTAAATATGGCCTGAAGCGGCTTCTCAGGTGCAGTCTCACCCGCGGGATGGAAAGTGCTTGTGTATTCGCGGTGCAGCAGATCAGGAAGGAATAATGGACTGCCATGGCAAGCTCTTTGAATCTGCCGGGTGACGATGTGAGGGAGGGAGAAGGGAACAAGGATGGGTGCAGGGGCAAGGGGAAATCACTTGCAGTGCTAATTAAATAAATATATAAATATGGCAAGAGAATGGTAGGGTGAATGTCCCTCTGATGATCCAAATGTATGTAGGTTCAGTAAGTACTGCTATAGCACTTCAATGATTCAAAACTAATGGAGGTGACCTACATGAGAAAAAACATAGAATGGTTCAACTAAAACACCACCTATGGAGTGATTGGGTGGTACTAAAGCACCATATATGAAATAAAGACTTAATCTGCCTTCAGGATTGCTATTAATATCTCCCTCGGTGCTGCTAAAGTGCGACAGATAAGTCAAAACTAGACAATTAGTAACAAATAAAAGCCATGGTCAAGTTATTTAGTTAAATGGTTTTTACCATCGAAATCTCAGCCACCCCTTACCATGAAGTGCAGCGGGCCCCAACATCTGGTGTTACACCATTCATTCTACTGATTTAAATTTACATAACTGTGTGGCATGGAACTTGTATCTGCAGAAAGCACACACGTGTGGCAGTAGTTGTAGTGAAGGCTAAGCAAACTTCTCTGCATACCAATAGCACAGATCACTTGTATTTCTCCTGACACTGCAGTAATACTTTGCCCCTTACATTTTAATTCTAGGATATGTTTCTTGTTAGAGAAGGGAACATGCATCCCAGAGAGGCTGGCTTGAAGTGTATAACACAGACCTTTTCCGAAAAGGAGTGAGAAACAAAAAGGACCCCACAGGAATTAAGCAGCTTGGCATGTTTCTTTTATTTATTTTCCCTGCCATCCATCGGTTTCCCTGTTTACCTGCCTCCTCTAAACACCACACAATGTCTGCATGGTAGATCCTAACAATTAAGTCAGCTTAATGTTTGATTAATTCCTACCAACCGGATGTGAAGTGTAGTTTCCAGCTCGAACAAACAACATTCATAATCTGGATGTTTAGATTGCGCTGCCTCACAGTTTTGCATATGAAAACTGCCTCCATCAACATGTCAAGAATTCACAGCATGAATAGATTCACAAAAAGGGATAAGCCAAAGAGCAGGAATTAACGTAATATGTACTGTGTGCACATTAAAAGGTTGCGAGTTTTATTCAAAAGCAGGCACCGCAGATCAGGCTTTTAAACTAAACAAAAATGATATCCCTATTATGCGCTGTGGGATGTTGGGGGGGAAACATAGACAGGTGATTTTATTTTTTAAAGAATTTAATCATACTGTGCCTTTTTTTATTTGTTTTATTTGTTGTTCAAATTCCATTAGCATACAAATACATTTATATACAAAAGGAGAAAAGAAAAACAATAATAATTTTTCAATCTTACAAAGGCTAAAATATAATGCGTTTTTACAATACTCCTACCATCACATAATTAAAAACAATTCATTTCATACAGATGATCCCACTAATTCATTCTATTTTCAAAAGTTTCACCTATTTGGGCTAACTTGACTCAGCTTTGCCTCTTGCAACCAACCAATTACCCAATAGCCTTATAAGTAGCGCATTAAACATTATGCGCCTCTAAACCAGGGAGCACAATTTGGAAGAGTTGCACTATGGCGATCTGAATTTTCGGGCGGGTACTAGAGAACAGCGTATGCCATCTTTCATCACTCTCCATTATTCTTTGTACTACCTCAGTATGTGCAAAACATCTGGATCGTACATTGCAGAGCGCTCCACATTCCACGAGCAGATGTTGTAAGGTCTCTCTTTGTTCTCGCACAATACAATATCGACAGTAGTTTTTTTCTTTTGACTATTTTTTCCTTTTATAAAGGACATCTCTTGTGTACCATAAATTTAACCAAAATCTTAAATATCCCATTCTTACTTTAGGAGAGGGACTTTTCAGCAGGTATTCTGACATCGGCCCGTTTTTTTTTAATACCAAATAAGAATATGTCAAAGTCCTTATATTGGGAACACTTTGCCATGTTTGCTACCCAATCAGCCAGATGTAATTTTACCTTCGCTCTAACTGTATTTGATAATAATAACTCTACCATGGTATCAGCATGGGCTAGTTTGTTATATACATGCTTTCTCCATTTCTACATTTAGTAGCGAAGGGATTTAGAGATTTCAGCAAATAATGGGTAATCACTTTCAATATATTGTTACTTCCCTGTTCCAAGAGGAATTTACATAACAAAGAGCACTGTTTCCAGGCTACATGGGCATACATGGAAGTCAGTCCCAATTCATAACGCAAAATTGCAATCGGAACAGAGTTGGGCAAACTTAGGATCTGCTTCCAGTAACTTTCTTCCAGATGATCCCAGTAGCATTTTTCTCTTGGTAGGGCCCCTTCAATGCCATACAACCAAATTGGAAGTACCTTCATTTTGTAAAACAAAACAACATGTTTCATAGAGAACTTCTCATACTTCCTAATCAGCAATCGTGATTGCGAGATAAGCTGTTGCATTTTATTCTTCCGTACTAGGTCTTCAGATAATTTACAAATTGTATTATTAATTAACAACCCTAGGTATTTGTATTGGGTTGTAGTCTGTACACTTTCTTTCTGAATTTTCCAGGAGAAAATATTACATTTTAGAATTTGGGTCTTTGTAATATTGATTTCCAACGGATTTGCTTGTACATAGAGGCCCGAGTTTGTCAGCATGTTTTGAAGGCCTTGTGGTGTTTGAGACAATAGTACAAGGTTATCAGCGTAAAGCAAATAAGACATTTTTTGGCCTCCTAGTTTTGGTTGATCACCAGTACAATTATTAAATTCAAGCCCTAGATCTAAGATAAAGAAATTGAATAGAAAAGCCACGAGGGGACACCCTTGCTTTAAACTTCGCTGTGTTCTAATTAGGGGAGTTAACTTGCCATCAAGGGAAATACTGACTCTCTCTGACGTGTTTGAATGAAGAAGAATTATCAATGAGAGGAGGGAGTCCAGGCAATCATGTTTCTTCAGTTTTTTGTACAACAATTTTCTATCCACTGAATCGAATGCAGCTCGAAAATCTATAAACCCCAGATATAATAGATTATTCCAATTTGCTTGTTTGGCCTGAATCATGTTTATCGAAATAATATTCGGAATAGTACCTAGCCCAGCTGTGAACCCTGCTTGAAAAGGATCAATAAACCCTTTTTCTCTCACCCAAGGCTGAAGCTGGTTAAGAATGATTTTAGAAAATATTTTCCCGGAATATCTAAAAGGGAGATGAGTCTATAGCTCGATGGTGACGCTCTCTCTCCCTTTTTATATATTGGGAATATAATTGCTTGAGTCCAAGACTCGGGTAGTGACTGAGTGAAGTTCACTGTGGAGAAAATCTTAAACAAAATCAACGTCCATACATCCGGATTTTCTTTTAGTTGGAAGTTGGACAACCCATCAGGCCCACTAGTTCTAGAGTTACTTGCAGATTTAATGAGGTCTAAAATGCCCGACCATTCAAATTCCAGACGGAAGGGAGGGAGTAATTTCAGGTTATCTGTTGGTGTATCTCCCTTCACAGGTGCATACAGCGTGCTAAAATATTCGGCCCACAGCTGTGATGAGACCGACGTTGATTGTTTAACTAGCTGTGGTGATGAAGTAGATTGGTTTATCATAGCCCACATCCTTGCAATATTCTTACTGGCTAGCGTTTTAAGCATTCTAGATCCGTCCTCCTGTAACATAGAAGCTTGGTGCGACTTTAGCCAATTTCTATAGCGCATTTTAAGGGTGTTAGTTAATTGTTGACATTGTGGGAAAGATTCATTTCTCATACGTCTAAGATCAGCTCTGAGTTGAGCTTTACGGACCTTAATTTCAGGGTCAAAATAGTGTAAATGGGCACGCTTATGGGCTATTTTAGCTCTATGTTGTCTTATAGCTTGAATAGCGTCAGTGTACACATATTTAGACTTGCCCGCCCATGTGTCAGGCCACTCAGACATGTAACCCAACTTACTATCTAATTGTACTAACTCAGATTCTAACCATCAGAGGCGGTTCACCCACCGTATTCACCACGCTAGAGCCTCGCATTAGATCTATTTTGGCCGGTTCTGCTGTACTCACCCTCCATTCAGTTGTCAACATGTTATGGTCACTTACATTTGTTCTTAATACAGAGAGCTTTGTCATTAAGGGCCAAAGTTCTCTGCTCACATATATGTAGTCAATAATCGACTTACTGTCACCCTTATGCCATGTCTCAACTGGTGGTAAGTCTGGAGATAGCGCACCATTAAGCATAAACAACCCTCTCGCCTTAACTAGGGTATCCCATCTCCAGTATCTCGTCTGGTTTTTGATCTAAGGGTGTTCTATGAATCTTAAATTTAGATCACCCGCCAAAATCAAGGCACTAACTCTGGGGTCAATTGAAACTAGGTCTAATAAGGAATTTAGATCAAGGAAGAATTTGTCATCAGACATGGCAATCGGGTTCCAGTAGATGTTTAGATCAGCCACTACAATTATCTCAAAATTTACTTTTAGTAGGAGCATATATTTGTTCGGGGCAGCCCAGAATTGCGAAGTTAGACCTCTACCCATTTTTACTGCTATTAGCAGTCCAGAACTTGGTCGTCCACTGGTTGGATTAATGGCAGCATTTATGTGAATTTCGTGATTTTCCCTAATTGGGGTTTCTGACAGCCACTTCTCCTGTAAGAGTACTATAACCCAATTCTTTAGATGACTTTGATCATTGTTAATCAGATGTTTGAACCCTCGTGTGTTCCAGCTCACTAGGGATATTTTCTCTTCTTTTCTTTGTTAATTCTTCATATGGCAACTGCAACATACACACATAGCTTTGTTTGGGGTATTTTTTTGTGCCGATCTTAGCCTGAACAGGGGGCTGGGCCTCAAATCTTACACTTCGATCTTTCATGGGGACAGCAGTTTTCTCCAATGTTTCTAGCATTAGGCCAAACCCCAATTTGGAAAGATCTTCTTTATTCTGCCAAATTAGATTTTGGACAACTCTCGATTTAATCCAAAGCCTTACCGAGTTCAAGGACCCTTTTGTTACAAACTCGACCAATGCAAAATCAGAAGACACAATATCCTCTAGTTGTGGGATCTCAGAAAATATAGCCATCACAGCTCTCCTATTTAGATCATATTGTGTGGTTGGAGGAGGTTTGCAGGCTTATACCAATGCATAGGATGCAGGGAGTTTTCTAATCACACTCCTTGCCATTCTCTCAGCCCCATTAGGCAAACTTGCATTTGGGGTTGGCTGCTTTGATGGTAAATTCTTTGCCATCGCCTTACCAACAGAATTTTCAATCAAGGTAATAATGGAACTTGATATATTCTTCTATGACCCTTCACAGTTATCAGGGGAGTCAGTGACTGGTATGTTCAAAGATTTCTGTATAACACCATGAGGCAGGCCTAGCCACTGTTTCCCTCCTTCTACACCATCAGATCTACTCAATACCTCCTCATTTTCGCAGCTTTTTTCAGGCACAGTTTTCCTACCTAGCATCTTTTTTTATTACCCATGGAGCATTCTGATTGTAAGGAACAAACCACCTTCTCAGTGATGTCAGCTGCGCATGGAAGAGCCACCATAGGATTGCAAGTCTCTGACATGTATGCATCAACTGCCTTCCTTATTTCAGCTCTTTGGGCTATTAGATGAACATAATTGTTCTCCTTTTCTCGAGTGGATGGAGACCTATGCATTTGATTTAGTCTGATTTTGCCCCTCTGATTCAGGGCTCCTTTCTGAAACAGGTGTTGGTTCCATAAATCTATCATAAATGATCTCTGGAAAGCAGGGTAATAAAGGTAGAATCGCATCAGATGGTTTTTCAGAGTTACAGTTCTTACACAAGTGACAAGTCCCCCAATGGACTCGGTTTGGGTGGCTACTAGAGCAACACCTGCCTGATTCCTATTGTTTTGTTTTTAAAGGAGCTCAAAACAAAACTGTGTTGCAGCCAAAGACGTCCTCCAAGGAGATTTTCGTCCGTCCAGCACGAACGTTTTCACCCGTGGAAACTGCTCAAAAAAATCCAGCTAAGCAGCTTAGCAACCCGACAGTAAACAGTACTTGATGTACTTGCCGGTGTGCCTTTAATATGGAGAGGGTAAGTCTTGGTCTTGTATTTAGCATAATGTAAAAAACTAGAGCCACAATGTTCATCGGCCACACTGGGCAGATGCAGGTGAATATGGCCGGAATTAGGTAATCTGTGGATCTCCCCTGCTCCTGGGTATTCAGGTTGACTTTCGAGGATGCCCTGGCCACACTGAACATGGAGGGCGAGAGCAGCGCCAAGTCGAGCTGCCAGGCAGACACCGACTTGTAAGGCATGCCGTGGCCATTCTTGTCCATGTCAATCAACTTCTCGCTGGACATGGCAACTTAGAAACATTTCTTCAGGCCATTCTCCTCCTTGCTCACGGTGCCAGATAGCATTTTCTCTGTCTCTAACGAGTTGGTGGGCTGAGCATTTGCACACTCGCTCAGTTCTTTGTGAAAGTGGGCATCAGTGTTGAAAGCCATTCTGTGTTTTGATGGAGGGTCGTGGCTGAAGTCGCTTTTTAAGAAGTAAGTGCGCAAGACAGGCACCAGGCCAGCAAGTATGTAAGGATGCAGAGCGCAAGAGCCCTAAATCTGCAGTGTGCCCAGGGGATGCTGTAGATAGTTTGCCCATTAGAAGAATAAGTCATAAGATACCCTGCTTCTCATGGAGTTAAGGACCAAATGAGCGAGAGGGAGAGTTTCAGTTAAATATGTATCTTCTGCACCCAAGGGAATCAAGGCCATCGCCTGTTGTATGCCTGCTGCAGATCTACACCACCCACCCTAGGAACAGGAGCTCCACCGAGTAGGTCCCGAACCTGCAGGAGCAGTGAGCCTACAGAAGAATAGCATATTTCAACTTTGATCATAATCTGGTAAGCGCCGCCACCTTAGTGCTATTTTTTTGCAAACGTGCATTTAAGCACCTAATTGTTGCACACAGGCGTTTGTGGAGGCCCAGCAACTGAAATACCAGTGTCCTGCATTACTTCACCAAAAAAAGCACTTTCTGTGCCTTCATCTTCACCAGGTACACGAGGTACCAAACCCACTCCAAAATGGCCGCCCGATCCTCGCCTGGCGCTTCCTTTGTGTAACCAGGCTCCCAGCAGTAGTCAGTGTCCTCTACCAATTGGCTACTGAGCCTTCTTCTCTGCCATTGGTCGCCGGCAGACGACACCGGCCCTCGGTTTCCAAAGCCCAAGGGAATCAAGACCATCACCTGTTGTATGCCTGTTTGATGCCGTGACTGCCGTTTGCCAGGCCATCTGGCTCTCCTTCTAAAAGGTAACATTTCACCCCTCCCTAGCCGCTGCACCGCCAATGCCCGACCCAAAGCTGACTAATTTGCATATCTGCTCTACTGATCTATGTACGTATGCGCGACCAGCTGTCACAAGAACTGCTAGTCTATGCCACCTGACTGTTCCAAGCAAGCTTCCAGCCTCCAGATATGCTATCACAAATCGCCCCCACTCATTGCCAAATGTGTGTGCACAGGTCCTTCTACTATCAGTTCCAGTGATCACTATAACCCTAAGCGTACCACTGTTTTTGCTCCCGAGTTTCGACTTATTGTGCTTGCAACTGTCTTATTGTGTCTACGCACACCTTACGCTTCAAATGATATCTACAGCGCAAATTATATGGACACCTAATGCTTCCTGTATTCCTTCAGCAAAATTTAATTTGCCCACTTCTACACTGTATTAGCCAAATCAAACTAACCTACTCTTGCATTTTACTAGTATAATCAAAACTAGCCTATTTCTTGCATTTCATTAGCAAAGTCGAATTTAGCCTGTTTTCCACTGCACTAGCAGAACTGAATATGCCTATTCATGCATTTCATTAGCAAAGTCGAATTTACCCTGTTTTGCACTGCATTAGCAAAATTGAATCTGTCTATCTTTGCATGCCACCTGTACAACAGAAGTAGCCTATTTGTTAGACCACTAGCATAATTGAATCCACCCATTCTGTTAAAATACAGACTAAATCGTACTTGCATACACACAATCTCCTGTAATTGCCCATTTGTCTTACCTGCATGTGTCCAGCCCACAGCACTTAGCACCCCTATAGCTCCACAGCCCAACCTTCATAGCTTTCTCAATTATGCCCGCCTGGCTCATCCTCATCATATTCCCTTTCTGTGTCATGCCTAACAATACGCATTGCAGCAGAAACAGCTACTTATCGCTTAGCAATGGACTAGCCAAACTCGGATGCCCAAGACATTACCCCATCCCCTGTCCCACACCCTTCCTGCCCACCATGCCACCATTCCCCCACAGTGCCCATTCACACCACACCGTTGAAATCAGCACCACCTCAGACAACCCTCCACCCAACATTCCAAACTCCACTAAAGATGACTTCACCGATACCAACCAGAACCCCCACAAGCTACCAGAATACCGGCCCACAGTCATCCCTAACCTTACTACCCGCAAAAACAGACTAGGCTCCAGACTCCACACCTTACCTAGCAAAGTGCCTGCAACATCTATGACTAAGGCCACCAATAAGAATACCAGCAAGGCTAACACCGCTTTGCTAAAAGGTGCTCTACTTAATGTCAGATCCCTTGTTGCTCATCCCCCCGAAATTGCCGACATCATCCGTTCAACAGATCTCGACTTCCTTGCCACCACAGAAACCTGGCTACATGATGCAGCAGGTCCCCACCTAACCCTTGCGGTCCCCGACAATTACTCCATCCTCAGGGCCGACAGACCTAATGCTCGCGGAGGAGGTGTAGCTATCATATTTAAATCCTCGCTTGACATCAGATCTGTTACCTCCCTTCCTCTGAAATCATGCGAGCACCTCACCATTAAAATACAAACCACCCCTAAGAATACAATCACTCTGGAACTTATATATAGACCCCCAGGTCCCACAGGTACCTTCGAGGAAGACATTACCTCTCTTATAGCTGAGATCTCTAGCCTCTCTCACAAAATATCATTCTAGGTGACTTTAACCTGGGGTATAATGACCCTAACGGCATTCCTGCATCCTCCCTAGCTAACGCCCTTTCTGAACATGACTACACTCAATTCATCATTCTACCCGCTCATCAGGAAGGCAGAACCGTCGATTGGCTCGCTGCCCACAATTGCAATATCACTTGCAAAGCCCCCCAACCTCTCGTATGGACCGACCATATCCTCATATCATTTGACATTAGCATTAACAACCAAAACCACAAACAGTGCCCCCCTGCACCAGCCTGTCTGACCAGAAACAAGCGCAACATTACCGTGGAAATCGTTAAACCACTGGTTCTCTCTATCCTAAACATGCTCCCTGACACCGCTGACCTCAATCTACTAGTAAATACCTACAATGACGCCATGACCAAAGCCATTGACGCCGTTGCCCCAGTAAAGCTACGCAAAGACAAACCTAGAGCTCACCTGAACTCTTGGTACACACCGGAACTCAAAATACTTAGAAAAAGAAGGCCAAGATGGAAACCTTATGGAAAATGACTCCATCAGCTGAAAATAAAACTAACCACACGAATATCTCCTCCCTCTATAAAAAGGAGATCATCCGCACCAGGAAGGAAGCCTACAATGTCAGAATAAACAATGCAGGATCCAGTGCTAAAGAACTCTTCACCATCCTAAAGGAGCTAGAAAACCCTAACCCACCGCCGGACACGTCTGTGAAAGACCAAGCTTGGTGCATGAGCATCAAAGATGCCCTTGCTAATAAAATCAGTGTGCTGCAAATGAAAATTATGGTAAAAAGACTACAACTCTGTAATAGTAACTCCTCCACACGTAGCATACCTGCTACCACTAATACCACCTCTGGCTTCACATTAAAAAAAGTAACTATACCAGATGTCCAAAAAATCATTAACATCCCTCAAACCATCAAATTGCAAAGGGGACAACTGCCCCGCACAGATCATCAAAGATGCAGCAAGAGACCTATCCCCCTTCATCTCCAAGTTAATAAACCTATCATTCTCCACTAATTCAGTACCCAACAACCTGAAACAATCATGGGCTCTCCCTCTTCTAAAAAAACAATCTCTAGACCCAACCATTCCCACTAATTACAGGCCTATCACCACGGTTCCTTTCCTGCTAAAAATCCTTGATAGAGTTGCATACCTGCAAATTCAGGATTACTTAGAGACCCACCAACTGTTAGGATTGCGTCAATCTAGCTTTCAACCTCAACATGTAACAGAAACTCCTCTTGTTGACCTCAAAAGCCAGACTGATGACATTAAAGACAAAGGCAAGGTTGCCATCCTACTCCTTCTAGACCTCTCAGCAGCTTTCGACCTGGTTGACCATAAAATACTGTGCAACCACCTCTCTTCTGCAGCCCATTTCTCCTCCTCTGCTGTCACGTGGATACAATCCTTCTTGGGCAACAGAACCATGAGGGTTTTTTCTTCCTTGGCAGCAGCAGACCCTATCCCCATCACTTGTGGTGTCCCGCAAGGATACTGTTTTTCCCACACCCTTTACAACATCTTTACAAAGCCTCTCTTTGACAAGCTGGTCCATCTGGGTGTCACCTACACCAACTACGCGGATGACACCCAGATACTCCTCACCATCTCTGGCAATTACAGTGTTGATTTCACCAGGATCAACAAAATCTTCTCCATCATTCAGGCATGGATGGCCACACATGGCCTCTGCCTGAATGATGAGAAGACTGAACTACTCATTGTCGGATCACCTAATAACTTACAAAAACTGAGCCCTGACTGCTCCAACATCATCATCGACGACAACACTATTCCTGTTGCTAAAAATGTGAAAACCCTCAGCTTTTATCTCGACGCCAATACCAACCTCACCAAACAAGTTAACATGACCGCCTCAGCTACCGCCTACACAGAGAAACTGATTAGAGCCTGTAGACCTTTCTTATCCACTAATAGCTGCCTCACATTGGCTAGGGCTCTCATATAATCTAAGCTAGACTATTGCAACAGCCTCTACCTAGGTGCCAACCAATCTATAATAAAAAAACTTTAGGTTCTCCAAAATAATGTGCTACGAGCAGCACTAAACATTCCTAGGCATGAGCATATATCTGCCACCAGAATATCATGCAAATGGTTTTCCATTCAACAAAAAATTTACTTAAAAACTCTTTGCCTCACCTACAAAGCCCTTAACCTCCTAGCCCCTCCCTACCTCACCAACAAATTCACCATGAAACCGGCCACTAGAATCACTAGATCTTCCAACTATCTATGCCTCACCGTGCCCAGATACACCTCTAAAACAGCCGGCAGCTCAAGTTGCACGGTCCTCCCCTCTCAACTCTGGAACAACATGCCTTTCAACATTAAATCGACAAAATCCTTCCAATTATTCAGGAAACTTGTCATTGGTTGGTTACTGATTAAAAACCAACCTTAAGCTAGACGTAGCCTACTACAAATTGTATATATTGTACATGCCTCAACTGTATGTTTTAACTACCTCTGTCTGTATATACTGCACATAACTTTACAAACGTATTACTGCAAATGCTATATATATTGTGCCTTGTAACCTGTCCTAAGCGCCCTTTTACTCCCGGGTCTGGAGTGTTATATAAATAAAATAAACAAACAAACAAACAAACAAAGCCTGCCAGCGCAGCTAGAGGAAGCTTAGTGCAACAGTCCTGAAAGGGTGAATGTTGAAATCAACTCCAGAATGAGGCTTCAGATCGCTTATGCTGCCGAAATGCTCATATGAGGCAAACCCGACAACTCCTCAACACCCAACATCCACTACCGCTGTGTAAGAGGATTCAATTCAATACTACAGCTAAGTCAATGCCTAGTCTGGGATACTGAATGGAAACCCTTATTGATATATCTTTATGTCCAGTTCATGAGTTCTGGATGACTACCCCTATATAACACCCCTCTCTTGGAATCCCCCTGACCCCACTGAGCCAAGAAGTAGTTCTGTTTTGCAAGTTTAAACGGTTTATTTGATAATTTAAACAATATATATATATATATATATATATATATATATATATATATATATATATATATATATATATATATATCTCACACTTTATAATAAATTAATAATTGAATATCACACTTAATCTGAGCAGTAATCAATAATGGATAGTCTGGCACTAGCACACTTCTTTATAATCAATGATGAGTGGTTATAGGATGGATACGATAGCAACAATACTTTTATGGTTTCAAATGGATGCAATGTGGAATGAAATGCAGTACAGAAAATAACTTGATAGGATTTCAGCAAAAGACAATGTAATCACTTTCTTGGACAATTCAACCCCCCCCCACTTAATGCAATGTAAGGAGATGAATAGAATGGGACTCAGTTCTTAGGAATGCAATCAAATAGAATTCAGTTCAATTCCCCCTCAGCAGCTTATACAACAATAGGAGTTTTGAAACACAGACCCAAGTGCTTTGAATATGGTGACAATGCAGTGAGAAATATGCTGAAAATGCTGTTAATTCCCTTCAGGAGGTTCAGGGTGAGTGGTATCTAGTTAATATTAGTCCAGGCTCACTCTAGCAATGATTCAGCGATGGTTCTTATGAGGCAAACGAATTTTTAGCAAGGAAAGAGATGACTGCTGATGGTTACACGTGGCTGGATTTTTAACCAAATCGCAAATCGTGGTAAAATTCACGAGTACGGCAAAAGTATACGGAGTAGCAAGTCGGTTCTAAGCTTGTTGAACAGCTGAGATTCTAAGCTTTCAGAGGAAAGTTAAACCAAGTTCAAAGCGACAGGTTACAGCTTGCAGATAGAAAATGACAGGTGACAGCTTTGCAAATGACAGGTGACAGTTAGGAGGCAGTTCTGGTTAGATTAAAATAGATTGAATTATATTATTTTAACTAATAGATTGGTTCTGCACAGTTCTGCTAGGTACTCACAATATATTTAGAAATAGGCCTCGCCACGGATCTGGTCAGGTTTTCAGACTGGACTCCGGTTCAGGTCTCGGCACTTCACAGTGATCTGGGTCAGCTCTCTGGTTCTGCTAACAGCGGTCTGGGTCACTCTGGATGTCTAGCCTCTGGTTCTGGATACTGCTCTGCTTTCTCTGGATACAACACTCCTTTCTGGCAAATGGCAAGAGTTCTTGCAAAGAATTCAAACAGCTCGCCTGGCTGTGAATAGTTGCAATGATTTGAGGCCTGCTAAAGAGGGATTTAGCTTGTAGTTGACCTCTCTGCTACAAATTCTGAAGTAAAGTCTTGGTCTCTGAAGGTGGATAGATTGAAGTCTCTCTGTTGGCTCTCTGGAGGTTGATGGAGGTAAAGTATGGATTTTCCCGGCAGAGCGTCCCGCAGCAGATGGAATAGAATGTCCCTATCTGTCCTGACTGTCTGCTTTTATGTGTTTTGAAAGTGGGTGGAGAGGCTAGCTTTCTAGGCCCTACCCCTCTCCACTTGTCATTGGCCACTTCCTCCTCTTCCCCTTGATTGGGGGAATGAAATGAAGTGTCATCATGATGAGGTCTGTTTATGATACAGAGAACCCACCCCTGTCAACTTTACACACAATCTATATTTGACCTAAAGACATATTTCATAGATACACAGTGGTTTGAAATTACATGCACCCATCACATTTACTGATGATAGCCCCTGTTCCAATTCTGTCGTTTCTAGGAGCTTGGGTTCAAAAATGGCAACATATTTCACTTTTTGGTCGGGTTGCCAATATTGGATTTGTCCCCGCATTTACACAAATGTTCGCAAAGCATGTGGGCATTAGGTGGTGGAGTGTCAGATTTTTAATATACATACATTTAGAGTAATATCCTCTTTTCTGCTAAAAACCCCCCTGAACATACCACCGGGTCCTAACACGTCTTCAAATGTGCACAGAAAAATCACAAGAATAATGATATCACTTATAAAATGTTCACAAGTCCGCTCTATGAATGATCCATCTTTTTAGATTTATGTTCTGGCCCCAAAGGGGTGTGGTTTCCCAGGTCACATGGTGTAGAAACCAGTTTATCCAGTTTCTGCCTAGCTCAGAGACCCTGCCCCTCCCAGCTTCTGCCAAGAGGAAGCTATTTTACGGTCCCCCTAATAAACCATCTGCCTGGGCCCTGGAAGGCCCATTGTTCAAGAGGAAGCCATTTATGGCCTCCCCCCAATAAACCCTCTGCCTGGGCCCAGGACAGGCCTTTGTTCAACTCCCTGTAGCTGCTCCACCCCTAATCTAATCAGAGAGGTGACAACTCCTTTTGGCAAGGGGAAGAGTGGCTGAGCAGGTTTTAACTCATGTGGGGGTAGATGTCAGGCAGAATTCAGTTCCTTAAGCCAGGCCCCAGCTAATGTCACTTCTAGTTACCCAGTTTTCTGCATTCAAATAAACTAACAATTTTTACCCATGCAGCTAGAATGCTGATTCTAAGTTCAAAACTATGACATTTTAACAGTGACAAACTATGTGGCAGTCACAAGTCTGTCCCTCAGTTTATTTACACATTTCGATTTTTGGTAATTTTAAATCCAGTTTCAGTTTAAGCCGCTGCAGACCTGCAGAGCTCAGCCAGTCTTGTTATAAACCTTCAAGTCACTTCAGAATATAACTTTACATTGTATCCACCTCTTAGTAAGTCTTTCTTTGGCCTGCTTTGGGTTCATTTATTCAGTTTTACACAAATGCCTGGTGTTGTTTTAAAATGCCGGCTTTCTGATAGTGGTGAGTACTGGTAATGCAACCATTTTTGGGATTTAGAAATGAATTCCCCACAGTTCTAGGTTGCTTTTGGCAATCAGCATTGCCATTCCCAATGGTTTCAGGCTACTGTGTGGGTAGTCCAATGGTGGTTTTAGGCAGTGCCCTTCTGTGACCATAACATCGGCAAAAATGGGTGGCAGCCTATTCTCCATGCATTTCCCTGGGCATTTTCTGGGAAGCTCTGGCCATCATGATGTTTTCAATGCCAGTACTGCACAGTTTTTGTGGTAGGGCTCGGATACATGGGTAAAAACATCCCACAGCTGTTAGGTTTTAAATGCATTTTACGTTTGGGAAACTTTTAAGTTTGAAAAACATGTACATGGACCCCCACACTGCAGCTTCTGTTTAAAAAAAATATGTATACATATATTTTTTTTTAGGGTTAGCAAGGGAGACAGCAGGGTTGCAACTGTGACCCCTGGTGGCCCACAAATGACATCCCTGCAATAGCTGTGGTCAAATCTACTTACTGGATTGCCTAGGAACTAACTTCCTCATCCTCTTTCTTTGTGAAGACCATCCCCATACACATCAACAGCAAATTCCAAGATGTTTTTCACTTCGTAAACAGTCAGACAAAGCATAACAACTCAAGATCCAACTGGGAAGATGAGAAAGTTCAGAAATCATGAACAATGGTCCATCCATCCACTCAAAGCCAGATATGATTAATCAAAATTATCTTCACCAGGAAAGTTTAGGGTCCTCGTCTCAATAAAGAGTACATGCAAAGTTTGCAGCCAAGTGTTTTGCTGCAGTTTGGTAAATGGAGCATCATTGGTTGTGTCTCCAGTGAACTCTCTACCTTAACTGGCCCTGGAGGCACATATAAATTCATCCAGCCTGCGCAAAGTGTGTAGCCAAGTGTTTTGTGTTTGGTGATTGGCGTGGTAGCTGCCTGATGGTCCTGATGGTCTCCATTAGATGCATTTACTGCATTAGGAATGAACAATAATCCTGGTGAGTTTAAACTGACCTTTGAACTTTTGAATACTCTTTGGCATTGTAATCGTACAGCACAATATAGTATATCAACTCCCTGGCGCAATGACCCAGACAGAAACTTACATTGCAATTAGTAATTAGGTTCCGTGCCTTAATCAGATCACACCACTACTTTTTGCTACACCATTACACCATCAAGCTGTTTCAAGCCGCAGAGTATATCGAACCGTACTGGAAACTCTAACAGAAACTGAAACGGTATCATGAGGTATTGTCCTGACTGAGATGAAAAAACCTACTGCTCAGCTAATAAAAAGGTGCTTGAAACGTCACCTCTGGTACAGACTAAGTGAGGGAGCTAAATGCAAAAGTCTGGGTGGGTTGACTTTTGGCACAGTGCTTTTGAGCCCTCACTGCAATCCCAAATTAAGATCTCCCCTGCTCATAGCGCAGGGAGTCTTGATTTTATAAAAGACATGGAGGCGAGTATTATGCTTCATCTTCAATTTATTCCCCGCTCCAGAGGTTTCAACAATAAACACATTTTGTAACTTCCCATATGGGAAAAACATTATTATTATTGTTTTTTTTACTTTTTCAACCAAAAAACTACATTTCCCTTTTTGTCCCAGGCAAACTGTAGACCAATGCCCTGGCCACATGCCTTAGTCCTTCCACTTCCTGTTTTCTCCTTCTTCTTGACTGCTCTTAACTGTAGTCCAACATGAACTAAACTCTGAACTAGTCCAAACATGGTTTCTGTTCTGTTCCTCTGCACTAGAACTGGCGGTCTTGCTTTCAAACAACTCGTCTTTTCCAATAACCTGGCTCAATTGTTCTCCTCATCATCTCCTAATGAAAGATACAACAGAGCATATTAGTGGGGTATATACACACCCTATTCTGTGAGAAACTTATCATAAATACATTGTTATATATCAACATTAACTCTTCCCTGTATCTAGGGAAGGAAAGTAATGCTCGCCTCCTTGTCTTTAATAGAATCAAGACTCCCTGCGCCATTAGCAGTGGTAATCTTAATTCTATGTCAAGACGAATACGAGCATTATGCTTGTTCAAAGCTTGTCATCACTGTCTCTGCAACTGAATGTACAGGCTTAAAATAAAATGTTCTAAATGTAGTATCACTGGCCCAGTCGGCCGCACGTTGGATATCTTGCAACATCCCGCCCTGTGCTAGCGCCTTTGAAGCCATCATGCCCCTAACAGAATGCGCTCCAAACTTAGCCATATTTATTCCTGCTAACTCCATCTCTTCCCTCACCCATCATGCTATGGTGGCTGTCGCTACTGCCTTGTGAGGTTTCCTACGCGCTATAAGCAATTGTGTCGTCCCCATCAGCCTCATTTTTGCGTTCCTCTGCTCATATACTTTTATGCAGGCTGCCACGCACCACTTAGGGTATTCCTGCAGGTAGGGGTATATTATTGTCACAGAATCTGTCTTCGTTCTTCTGGCTAGAGTGAAGGTCTCTACATGACACTAGGCACAACAACATCACCAGTTTCCCTGATAGTTGCTTCAATGAAAGGAATATCTTCCCTGCCCAGCTAATTCCTTTAAGTAGTTGAATTACTGCCATGTTCTCCCCTACAGGCAATCCTTCTATGGGTGTTTGGCCCTCTGATTTTGCAGATCTTTATACTCCAATAGTTCTATACCCCTTCCTGTCTTGAAATAGTTCCACTAAGAAGTTTAATATCGCTACTAAAAGGGCTGAAATGGGATGAAGACTTCTCCTTCTGCACCACCGTGACCATCTATTCCAAGCTGCGTCATAGCTCCTTCTAGTTGATGGTGCCCACTACTCCGCAATGAGGCTTGCAGCCTGCGCCAAAATCCCTGGGAGGTTCCAGCATCTCCTGCTATCATACACACCATCAGCGGGAGAGTCCCTCTCACTCTCAGAGAATGATATGACCCAACTGGGTCAGTGAGAAGACTACCTCCTAGTGGTATTATTCTCTGGTAATCGGTGAGTAGTTCCATCAATGTTGGGAACCATACTTGCGATTTTCAGATGGGGGACACCACTATCATTGTCACTCTCTCTCTCTGCAAACTTTTGTTAGCACTCTTTTCATCATAACAAATGGCAGGAAGGCGTAGTGCGTCTCTCCTCTCCAATCTTGGAGGAATGCATCTACGTCTGCCGCCATCGGATCCAGTCTCCAGCTGATGTATCTGATCTTTTGTGCATTCAGTCTGGACGCAAACAGATCTGTATGTGCTGACCCCCAGATCATTTCTATCTGCCAAAAGATGTCTTCGTCTAGCATCCAGTCACTGGAGTCTGCTAGGTATCTGGATTTCACTACATTGAGCGAACCCGGGAGATATTGATCTTAAACGACCCGGCTAATAGTTCTAGACAGTTGATGTGCAGTTGGAGTTCTTCTGTAATACACTTGCCCCCTGTCTCTATTTCTCCGCACCGAGCTCCCCAACTTGCTCTGCTGGCATCTGATTCCATCATCAGATTGGGCTGATCACCAAATATGGCCTTCCCGTTCCAGGCATCCATATTCTGTAACCAACATTTCAGTTCTGTCTTCCACTCTACATCTAGAGGTACTAGCTGATGGTATTGCAAGCCTTGCTGTAAGTGTTTTATTTTCAGCCATTGCAGGGCTTCATAATGTAGTGGCCCTGGGAATATTGCCTGGATTGATGCTGCTAGTAGACCCACTACTCTTGCTATCGTCCACAGGGAGATCATGGTTTTGCTGAGGCAATTCCTTATTTCTCTCTTGATATCCCTTATGTTCCTGGCTGGTAATTCTAGTGTAGCCATCCTGGTGTCTATGACAAACCCTAGGAATTCTATCCTCCTTGCTGGTATTACTTCTGATTTCTCCTGATTCACCAGGAACCCTAGCGACCTCAGGAGGTTTATCACCTAGTTTGTCTGATAATGAAGTGTTTCTTTCCTGCTTGCCATCAGCAGAATGTCGTCTAGATATATAATCATTCTTATCCCTTTCTCTCTGACTGCCGCGGCTATCGGCCTCATGAGTTTTGTGAATGCCCATGGTGCTGAGGCTAGCCCAAATGGCATTATCGCAAATTGCCAAAATTGCCCGCGCCAGTCGATTGCTAGAAAGGGGGGATATTCCTCTTGCACTGATATTTGAGATATGCATCCTTCAAATCTACTTGTGTGAGCCATCTCCCTGTCTAAGGGCATTACTGAACTGATGAATTCCCTTCATCTTGAAATAGTGGTACAACACCCAACTGTTCATTTCTCTAAAATTTCTTAGGGGCCTTACTTTGTCCTCCTTGTGTACCAGGAACATATTGCTTATAAACTTCGGGATTATAATGCAAGGCTCTATCGCTCTTTTGCTCGCCAGATTTCACAGCTCTGCATGTAATGTCTTCTTCTCTACTTGCGCTGAGTATAAGGGATGGGCTGTTGGGATTGTGTGGGTATCTGTGTAAATTGGAACTGCAGCCCTCTTACTGTCTGCAATACCCAGGCATTGGTGGAAAGCACGTGCCAGTTCTCCCAAAATGTCAGTAGTCTCCCCCTCCACTGATGGATATTTTCTGTCTCACCTGAGGGGAAGGTCTGCCCTCTTCCTTGTCCTCTGCCTCGCCATCCTCTCGGGAATCATCCTCTTGGGGGAAAAAAATGTGTCCTGCTGCCTGTTTTCCCAATAGTGGGCCCTGTTGTTCTGAGGCCTTCTCGTGGCTTGGTAGTGACCGGACAATCAGCCTCGATACCGACCGGTCAGGCAAAAACCCTTCCAGAAAATATTTTCTTTATTGACGCCTGCGTCTTCTCCAAAGAGGTGTATGCTCCTACGAACATCCCCATAACCTTCCCGAAGGTCTCTTCAAATAGCAGTCCTTGGGCCGCTTCGCCTGCTTCGTAGGACGATAGATCACCTAACTTGGAATCTCTTTTAAGGAGTAGTCCTCTTCTGCGCTCTGATGAAAGGGTGCAGTTAGCGTTGCCCAGGAGGCACACTGCTCTTTGGGCCCAGTTAGCGAGGACCTCTGTGTCCACTTCTTCCCCTGTATCTCTTGCTCGTTCCGCTAAGTCCGTGATATTTGTGAGTGGTCCTGCTAGATCGAGCAACTTTTCCTGGCAACTTCTCCAGGCTCTGTCTATCCCTTTTCTGGGATTTCTGGAAGTCTTCGACACAAAGGCGAGCATCTTTGGATTGGGTTTCGGTGCTTCTGCCACCTTCCCTGCTAGTTCTAGTTTAGAGCATTCTGCTTGCATTTGTTGCCCTGCTTCTTTTTCCAAGGCTTTCCTTAATCTGTGGGTCATGTGTAACCCTTCGTGATTGGCAGCCACTCCGAGGATTTTGGGTTTCGGATGTCCTCTGACTCAAACATATTCGAAATTACCTCTTCGTCCTCCGTGTTGTTGAGTTTCGTCAACTTTTTCTTAGGTGGGGGCTGTACCTCCTCATCCTCCCATTTATTGTTCTCGTCTTGAGAGGATTGCGGAGTCCCTGTGGGCTCCTTTTCGGAGTCTTGGCCTTCTTTGCCCATATTTTCTTCCCCTGGGTAGGGGGTCGAGAGGCTTGGCACTTCCGACTTATGCATGAATGCGTTTCGCAGTCTTATAAATGCATCAGTAGCCTCAGGGGCCTTTAGTTCTGCCCGGTCTGGATGACCCGGGGGGGTCAGAAGAGGTTTTTCTCTTCCGGGTCTTCTTACACCCCTGTGGGTCCTCTGGCATGACCCTTGTGGACATGCTTACTTTGGGTAAGGTGCTTGTCCCTTTCGGGCTCAGATAGGTTTCAATAGTCTCCAGTCTTTCTTGTAGGGGTTTAACCCCTTGAGCTACTGCCTCTATCAGTGAGTCCCCCAGCACTTCCTTGAAGCTATAGGATAGATCCTCAGAATAGACTGCCTCCTGCTCCTCCTCACTCCATTCAAACTCTGTTATTTTTTCTGTGCTGGGATGTGCCTTAGATACCTGCTCAGGTGTAGTGGCACGACCACTAGCTCACTGTATTGCCTGACTGAGGCTGCACCTTCTGGCCTGCAGAGCAGGCTTCTGGACAATAATGTTATGCTCCCTGCTGCCCAGTTTATCTCTGGCTGTGCGAGGCAAGCGTTATGCTTCTCCTGTTGTCAGAACCGAGAGCTCCAGTGTTTTATCCCAGTCAACTTTAATGAGTCTTTTTTATGCTCCGAAGCGCTTACACTTATCATAGATCTGACAGCTCTGATCCGTTAGACATTGAGGGAAGGCCCCTCCTCTCCAAGGGTGGGGACCTTTCCCTAACCAATTAGCATTCTGCTCTGTCTCGCAATGCTATAGCGCATCAGTCAGCTCACGCAAGCCTGGCTCCACCCCCCCAAATGTGGGGCAGCTCTGGGAGAACGCACTGGCTGCCCAAGCTCCTCTCCTCCTCCCCGCGGGAAGGTGCTGCTTACTCTGTGGATTTTCACTAAACAAAATACATTGCGCGCACTTAATTATGGGAGTATTACATGACGCAGCTAATCCCTGGTCAAAGCGTGCACTTCTCTTACAGTATTCTTTCAGAAATATACACACTGAACGCAGCTAAAATAAATGCCACTTATCTGCATGGAGAGCAGGAAAAGAAGAGGGAGAGAACAGGAAGTGGAAGGACTAAGGGCACGTGGCCAGGACATTGGGACTACAGTTGGCCTGGGACAAAAAGGGAAATTAGGTTTTTTTTGGTTGAAAAAGTAAAAAAAATATATATGTATGTTTTTCCCATAAGGGAAGCTGCAAAATGTGTTTATTTTTGAAACTGATGGAGACAGAAATAAATTGAAGATGAAGCATAATGTGCACCTCTGTCTAGACATAAATACCTGCTCGATGGAGTCCATCACAAATAACTGTTTGTCGGCTTGCTAGTCGGTTTAGCTTTTCCTGCAGAAAGTAGAAAGCAGGAGCAGTAACAGCTCAGTTGAGGCAAGCAGGGAAAGCTATATTGAAAACACAACATGAGAGGAGAGTGGGTGGAAGCTGGCAACTGCAGGCAATATAGCCTTTTAACTGCCTCCCTTATTTATCCTGCTTCATGCAACAAAACAGAGGGTAATTAACTGTTTCTGCGGATCTCCTCCTTTATGCCTGATTATAAACTGTAATATCAAAAAACTGTTTTGGCGACCAACATGCTCAATATATTTTTCAATAACCTCTTATTCCAGAAACATTGAGGAATAACGCTATCTGTTGCAGCAGAGAGAAAGGTTAGTACAACTCTTATAGACCAAAAGTATAAACTAATCATTATGAGCTTATTGGAAAGACCAAACTGATAACCATTTACATATGTGCGACTTGAGAAGTGGCCATAAAACAATCAAAGGCCTCAAAGAAAGTAAATCTGCGTGAAATACAATTAAATAATGATAATAATGTCAACACCTACTCCTAAGCTTATGCATTTGAAGGGGACAATGTGAATGCCCCAGGATCACAAGTCCAACTGTCAAAAGAGACATTAACTCAATTTCACAACACCAGTCACAATAGGAGCATAGGCGTGCCTGAAAATTGAAAATGGGAACCGAGAATGCAGTGACATTGTTTTGCCTCTAGTCTCGACTGTGGGGATCTCAGATCAAGTGCTACCTTTCACTTCATTGAGAACGCCCTCTGCAAATCAGGTTGCTCCCATAGGAATAAAACAACTGAAGCGTCCCATACTCCTGAACAAAGCTTCAACTCCAAAACTACATTTTATGAGAAAATCTGCAAATAAAGTTTTAAGAATTCCATCGGGGACCAGCTGACTAAAAGATCTTATGTTGACCCAACTGGAGGACCACCTGATAGTCCCTCAACATCTGGAATATTAATAGCCAACAACCAAAAATATATGAAAGAATTTTTTCAGCGGGCGTGCCTTAGCTCAAAAATGAGCACGCTCAGACATCAAACGGAGGAACTGGTAGTCCAATAAGTGAGTAATGGAAGGATTTTGGAGGCAAACACTCATTTTGAAGAGGACAGAAAATTGCTGACGAATGCACATCCAGAGGCAAACACTGCATCGCAACAAATCGATCTAATAGAGGAGGATCGCAATATAAATTCAAAGGACTTTGCATCAATATTGACGGAACATCTGTTGTTCAGCACTATTCCATCGACTGGGTCAGTGATACATCATGCTTTACTTGAATCACTTTGGGAAATGGACAAAAGGTTTAAAGTAAAAACTACCTCCATATCGGCCCTGAATTTGTTCTTAAGTTCGTTTGTGAGTCCATATAAAAATATAAAGGTTAATCTTTTCGCTAACACACTACAACTAAGCAAGATAACAATCTCCTTGTTCACTTTGAAAGACTCACTTTATAAAAAAGAAAAAGATGTAACTAAGATGCAAAATAAGACAGTTTCAATCTTAATAGAGATGAACAAAAGAATATTTGACATCTCAAAAGTGATTTTGATAATCTTCAATATTGTACCTGGAAAAATAAATCCCACCAGAATCTCGACCGAAAAACTTGATCAAAAGTCTGTGAGGGACTCCAAGACACAGATAACCACCCATCACTAGTTCAAGAAGTGCCATTGCCTGCTATGAAAAGAGAATGAACAGACTTGATAGACTTGCACTCTATTCTTGCAGCAGTCGCAGATGTGCCTGTGGAGATCCCTCTGGAATACGTGTTAAACCAACAGGTGACAATTGCAATACATTATTAAATTGAGCCCAAAGAGATTCCAAAAAAGGTGACAGGAAAACAAAAAAGGGAGAAAGATATCAGAAATGTCTTGAGAGACCTCAATCTGGCTAATGATTTAGCTGCTTTTAGAGAGCAGACTCAATAAGGATTATTCCATGGTCAAAGGTCGAGTAAGGCGACATGTGCCATTAATTGTACCAACTCACAAAGAAAAGACTCAGGTAATCAACCCAAGACAACATACCAAACCTCCTCAGGGTCAGAGATGGAAGATGAACAATGAGAAGCAGGGGCTGGTCCAGCGTCATAGGCCATGAACAACAGAAATATAATGAATAGAGTCAGAATGAAATACTAAGTACAGCAAACAGAGTTTCCTGGAGCCCTTAATGCAAGATATCTGATGCCTAAGAAAATCATAGCATTGAGAACTCAAAGAGAAGAAAGAATCACGATACATGCTAACCCATGACAACATTGCAAGAGCGCAACAGCACTGATGAAGATGCTCTCCCAGAGAATATGGGAGCCCATATTCTATTGCAGGAAATATAACCCAAAAGGCAATCGATCTACTCAAAGTACAATGTCAGTTCAACCATAAACAAAAGATAATTATGAAGAGTAGGCTTTGGCTTTGGGATTTTGATCAATTTCAGGCAGTTATCCCAAGCTCCAGTGAATTCCCTAACATGGGCTCCTCCTTCCACAGGGATGCAGAAAATCCCACCTTAAAAACGTGCACCCAAAATAGGGGGAAGATCGATGATATGCTGTTCACTCACCCCAGAGTTTGGATTAAACAATTGCCAATGGTCGGAGAACAACAGGTTTTGAACAGACGTGCAATGTTACGAATTACAAAAGAAATTCCTGACTTGTATCTGCTTTCAACTAACGATATCGTCTACATTAAATTTCTGCACAATGACTGTATGTACATCGTAGAAATCGGACTAAAGACCCGACTGGGTCCCAATGCGCTTCTAGCAGCTGGAAATGACTTCCAACAACTGGGTTATGCAATTTTTAACAATAAGCCTGAAGAAAAAAGAAGGGTGATATCCGACAGTAGTAACATTAGGAGAGGCAGTAAAGCCTCACAGGACTCTTGCCAATATTCAAAGAAAGATGATAGAACAAGTGGGGGAAAAGAAGCAGGTAAAGTAAATAAAATTGCTGTCTTGTTTGATTGTAAAAGCAAAGTTTGGTCCATGTTGCCTGAACTTCTCTCACAAGTTTCCCAGAAATTGATGACAAATAATGTGTTCTCTAGCAAGTTCTGCAGCAAATATGCTAAGTTGGACCATGAGGGGCCATAGGAGCTTCACAAATAATTTCACACTCATAGATATATTTAGAAAATATGACCTTATGTTTCTGCAAGATACCTTGTTAAGGTTGAAAGTTGTGTATTCCATAGTGGAACAATATCACACAATATAATGGAGGCTGCCGTTTGGGAGGCCTCTTCATTGCCACTCGGAATGAGATAATAACAAAATCATTGCAGACTAATGTTCAATGTATTCTTGCAGCTAAACTGTATTATCAGGTCAGAGCTTCTATGAGCAGCCTAACAATAGTGAATCTTTATTGGAATGCCTTGTGTTGTAACTTAGAAACCTTTTTATGAGAATTTGTATGTAGTTCTATTGGAGGCATCCTCTTTGGAAGGGGAAAGGCACATAGTAATGGCAGGAGACCTGAATTCGTATTGCCTACAACCTTGTTCATCTCTCTGTAAATATTCAGTGGCCTGACATAAAGGCCAAAAATGGGTGAACCATATTGATGAGTGGGACCTGTTTGTGAAAAATTGAAGCATCGAGGTGATCACCACTTACCACCTACATGGAAAAGTGGCCATTCAATTTCAATTATAGATTATATGATCTCATTAAGACAACCTCTAACAGTGACCATAACATGGTGACAGCAACAATTCGTCTGCCTTATTCAAGAGCTGAGATTGGTATGCAGCAAAAGTTAGTGGTTAAACCAGGGGGAACAGACAATCTAAGTATAGATTGGGTGGTCACACGCTGAATAAAAATCTAAGCGAGACAGTGACCGCGAAGTCACGAGAACGACTTGATTTAGTTAGTTAAGTTTAGTCTAGTTTTCTTGATTTTAGCCGCAAACAGGATAAGCCTTTACACAACGGGATTAAAACAAGCACAAAACATAGATATGCCTTTGACCATTAAACATGGATCAAAAAAAAGGAGCTGAGAAAGAACATCAAGGCCCTCAATAAGGGGCACTCACCGAAATTAGAAATCATTAGAGAAAAGAATGTCATGGAATATAAGAATTGGGCCAGGGCTAGCAGATATTTGAAGCACTAGAGACAGAGTGAGCTCATGTTGGGCACATTAATATCAAAGAATTAGAGACATTTTGGGACTTTAAAAAATCAGGAGTGTGGGACTCAAGCCCAGTTGCAAAGCAACCCAATGGCTGAGAACATCTGGTCAAATCGATTCTGAGAATTATACATGAACCTAGCAGATGCTGAGGGTGACCGGAATGATAGCGGTCCTTGGTCATTAAATTTGACCAGAGAAGATAAAGCAGAATTAATAAAGACCTCACCAACCTCAAGAGTGGCTGGGCCTAATGGCCTAACAAATACAATCTTTAAGTGTAACATTGCAGTTTGGTCAATGCTTTTACTGGCACTGTTCAATAACATACTCCAGTCAAAGTGGTGCCTGATGAGCTGGATAACTGCAATTATTCCAATCTATAGAAAGACGATCAGGCAGATCCTACCAAGTGCCACTTGATTGCCCTTCTAGATGCAGACAGCAAGTTGTTCATGGCCGCAATCCTGCAAGATTTGCAACAGTGGGCAGAGAACAACATGATTCTGGGAAAAGCACAGATTGGGTTCAGGAAGGAATATCTACTTCCCCGAATGTCTTGATCATAAACATCATGTCCGAGAAGGCTTGGAGAGCTGGTCACCCCCCCTTTATGGCACCCTAGTGGATCTGTCGAAAGCTTTTGACACCATCAACTGAGGGAGCCTGTGGAATTAAGACGACGGGGAAACCCATTAGGGCTGTTATCAATAATAGTACATCTCCAAGAGAATTCCAAAATTCAGGTCAGACACGATGGCCAGGGCCATTTGACTAAGCCCATATCCACAGAGAGAGGTGTGAGGCAAGGATGCATTCTTGATCCTTGCCTCTTTAACTTCTATCTAGCAGATTTGAATGAGGTATTAAACAAAAAGGCCTTTGTGAGCCTGAAGGTGGGGAAACTAAGGGCATGTTCAATTGCCTATGTGGATGACATCATGCTCTTGGATTATACTCTACATGGCCTCCAACTCATATTAGCTGCTCTGAGGTCTTACACTGAAATTAATAACCTTCTTATTGATCTGTCTAAATCTAACATCATATGGTTTAGCAATCCAACAAAAAAAGCTGCCTGTCTGAAGAGGTCTCTTGATGACCAGCCTATAAAGCAGACCAAAGAAGTCATATAACTAGGATTCAAAATAACCTCACATCCTAATATTGCAGTTGTTGAGAACCGATTGAAGGGGAAAATCGATCAGTTAATTTGCCAGATTAAGAGATTGAATGGCAAATACTGTAGATTTCCATTGTTCACCTAATTAATTTCTTTAAAGAGAAGGTAACTCCAACTCTACTATATGGGATGGATATGGTGCCTCAAGCATGGAAGTTGAATTGGGTAAGACTCAAAGGCAGGCTGTGGAAGAAAGTTTTAAATCTTCTACCGTCACTTCCGATGGCAACCGTAAAATATTAACTCGGCTTGAGCTCGCTCAGCATTAGTTTGGACAGGAAGCTGGTGCAATAGTATCGATCTATCTTGGCACCATGCAAAAACACCTTTTATGAAGACACTTATCTCAGCTGAAGGGTGAGGTGACAGTAATCCTGTCTAATTGCGTTACAACTGTAGAGGAGTTACTCGACAACCCAGTTGGAATAAAGAGGGCGATTATCGGAACAGACAGGCAATAACAATTGACATCAGGGGTAGTTATAAACCTCACAGTAGTTTCTCCATTTTGGATAAAGCTAAAGGTACTCTGCCATCATATCTGCAGAAGTTACCAAATTCTAGATGGAGATCTGAATTCTTGGAATTTTGGCTAAATTTGTTAACAACAGGAGAAACATTGCTGCAAAAAAAGCATCATAAAACAATGGGTAACTGACTACTATGCAAAGAAGAGGTACGCAAACACTACTACATATCTTCATTCTATGCCCTTTGACAGAGAAAGTAAGGATCCTCTATTTAGAAACTTTTCTGAACAAAGTAGAATGGTTGAACATGCAAGATTTTTGGCAAAGTCTGTCCTCTGGTCATCAATCGTTTTAAAGCATGGAAGTACTAAAAATATCGATTATTTTGGGTTTCACTATGTTATATAATTTTGAAACTATATGTTGCCCGATTACTGGTTAGGAAAGTTAATTATAAGTTAAATAAAGTTGATGCTATATGATTGTTTTAAAACCATTTTATTTATTTTTGTTTACATGTGACTGATACAAATTATTGATTAAAAAATTGTACATCACCAACCGTGCATGCTGTGTTGTGTCAAATCTAACAACCACATTGTAAGAAAGCATTGGACAGATCATAACATGGTACACATTTCCATGTATATTTGGGTGGATAATACTCACGTCAGCATCTTCAGTGCAGTTGGAACTCCATTATACCTAACAAATATGGGGGGATATTACACGGCTGCGGTAGCAGCTGTGTAGTTATGGTTAAGTTGCTCATCTCATAGGAAGAACACTTTTTGGCCAGTTTATAACTTCGCTCCCCATGGCTGAATATTTACCAAATGTTACCAAACTTTTCAAACTTTATGGCCCACTCTGAATTTTTTTTGTTACGTTTGGTGAGGTTTCATCCAGGGGGGGGGAACTTATAGGGGGTGTCCCAACATTTTTTTTTGCCATAGACTGAATAGACTGAATGGAAAAAAACTTTGTTCACGGCTACAGCCCAAACCACTCGACGGATTCTTACCAAATTTGTCGCAGGTGCCATGGCTTAGTCCTGAAAGCATCCTTTGTAAATTTGGTGGAAATCCACGCAATATTTCTTTTTAAATGACCAAAAAGTAGGTGCCAAACAATTAGTGATATCTGGGTTCGGTCCATGCACATCGGACGCGCTCCCACTGATCGGATGGCAAAAAGCGTGAAGTGCGTCAGATTTTTGGAAACACCCGCCACGTTGGATATGCAGACATCCGCTGGTGTCCGGGAACATTGCGGTGAAAACATATAAAAAAACACAACATTGCACTTGTCAAACTTATCATACAATCTCTGGGGAAGTGAGGGGTGATGAGGATGGGATATGGCCATGAGAAGCCAAAAAATTGGTGTTTTTCACATTAAATGTCTGTGAACGGTCTGGTTGTTCGCGAACAGTCCTATGAAGTTCGCGGACATGTACAGGGTTCGTGAAAAGCAATTATTGGATGGCTTATAACTTTAGCACCACTCAATGAAACAGCTTGAAATTATGGAATTCTATTCTAGACCTGGCTCTGAAAGGTTTTGCAAAGTTTGGTGCTATTCTGTGAACAATTTTAAATATGAATATAAATGTATTTGCAAAGTTTGGTGGGGATCTGTCAAGATGGGGCAAAATTAGAGGGGAGTCCCAAAATATTGTAAAGGCTTATATGTAAAGGCCTGAATGTTTGTGTAAAGTCTGAATGGCATTTGTCAAATGGGTGCTGAGTTATACGACTATTGTATGTACATACATCTTGACACTTTTAAAAAAATAAAACATGGGCGGATTTTCAGCAAACTCGTGTAAGGAGCATTGGTAAGGACCTGAAAACATGGTTTTGCAAATGTGACCATGTTTTATTTTTTGAAAAGTGTAATAATGTAGGTACAAAAAATAGTAATATACCTTTGGTGACTGAGGTATAGCCTGTGGTCATGGGCAGTGGCCAGATTGTCCGGGTCATTGTATAAGGTCATGACCCAGACAATTTGGCTACTGGCCATGAATGCGAGGGACGAAAAATGTGTTTAAAGTGGCCATGTCCACCTGGAACCGGCCATGTGGTAGAGTTATTCGAAAGTGTGATAGGTTTGAAAGGGAAAAAAAAATAGCTTGTGGTGATATGGTCATAGGGTTATGTCTTCACCCTCAGAAGGCAGCCATGGAAAAGAAAGAGGGAAAAAATGTGCTTGTGGTAATATGGTCATAGGGTTCTGTCTTCACCTTCTGTAGGCTGCCATGGAAAGGAAAGAGGGACTCTGTACGGAGCCCTGCCTTCCCTTTCCATGATGGCCATCTTGGAAAAATCAATTTTTTAGCACCCCGGGTTTCCGGTTTGGGAACCAGAGGTGCTAATGGCCTTAATAATAAAGATAATGGCCCGAAGTCTCGTTATTTATTTATTTGTGTTTCTCGTACTCCTTGCTTACAGCTTCAAAAGCACTTCAAAATTGCTTCCCACTGCAGAGTGGTGTGTTGCAGTATATACAGGGGACAGGTGTCTTCGAAAGATATGGAAGAACAGACTCTTTTATTGCTTGCAACATAGCGGGTGGGATTTTGTGTCCCACAGAAGTAGGCTATGTGGTTACAGTATTGGTTGAGGAAGATGATGTGGAGGAAGACAACCTACTACTTGCTAAGAAAGGAACAATCTTTCTGAGAGCATTGCAGTGGTTGAATTTGGCGTAGCGTGCATGGAGGTGGTCCTGTAGGAATAATGTCCAGGTAGTCCCCGACTGAGCTGTATTTCACTGAGTGGTGGTGGCTCTTGGGGAGGAGGGATGGCAATAGCTGATGCCATTTTTAAGAATAACAACAGTTTTGCTACTATTGTTCCAAGTATGTGCTTTGTACTAGATTGTTAATGGATAATGAGTAAGAATAGGTGCAGGAGCTGTGCAAGGGTACATTTTCAGCTTGAAAGTTCCAAGATCAGTAGAAAATGCAGTTCAGAACTGTTGTCAAAGAAAGAACCCGAACGCGTAGTGCAAACACGTTCATGGACACGTCATCATGCCGCACACAAGCGCATGGTCACTTGGCACTGTCCAGAAGGTCCGTGATGACATCAGACGTTCACGGACGGTGACGAAAGCAAAAACTCTGGAAAATGTATAGGAGTGTTAAAAATTATGCTAGACGGTTGGAAATGGCAGAGTTTTAAGGTGACATTTTGTAAATTGGACAACAATGTTGCTATATTGGTTAAGTATATTATCATGCACTGGTAAAAACCCATGAAATTCTCTGGAAAAAACTTTGTTAAAGAATGTTATGGTTAAGTTGCACCAATAAAAATCTATAAAATTAACTGACAAAACTTTGTTAAAGGGACGTTATGGTTAAGTTGCACTAATAAAAACCTATGAAATTCAATAAAAAAACATTGTTAAAAGGACGTTATGGTTAAGTTACACTAATAAAAACCTATGAAATTCAATGAAAAAATGTTGTTATAGGGACGTTATGGTTACAAGTAAAACTGAAAAACCTCAGAAATTCGCCAGTTATGGTAAGCTAAGCAATCATAATTCACGCAACCAGCGTGCACTGCTAAAACTAACACCCAGGACATCAAAGATGACATCACAAATGAGTTAATGAAATGCTCACCTGTGGTTATGGCTGGCTATCTGAAGTTCCTATAATGTCGACCTTGTCTACCACGCCTCTAGTCGGGAAGAATGAATCAAGTTGGCAGGAGTGCCAGTAGGATGAGATGTCTCTGTCTCCTTGAGACCTGTTGACATTATGATGTTATTGACCAGATGAACACCGTCTACCCTGGCTGGCTGATACAAAAAACCCTGAGAGAAATACTCTGGGATGGATGCTTCTCCCCTACCTTAGCCATACAGCAGCTCACAAATGTTTTGTGCATTTTATCAAAGGTGCACATTGGCTGCAGGCCCACCCTCCGAGGAGGACAGCTTCGCTGAGCTTGATGTCGATATTGACCAGAAAGCCCTTGTTGCCATGCATTGAGGACGCACAGTTCACGTTGCGTAAAAGACAAATCACTGAGTCGAGCCAGCCAGTAAGAATGTGTCAATGTATCTTTGGCCCTTTCAGAGAGGTCAGTGCTCCCATGAGGTCAAACAATTGATCCTGGCAGGACTTCCAAGAGGGATCAACACTGTACTTGGGATCTATGTTGGACTTTGAAATAAAGATCTGAATACACAGGTCGTTATCTGATGTAGCACCTTATTGCCTTCCAGCTGTGGCCTGCAATATTCAGTCTTAAGCTAGATTCTGACATCCTTGTCACAATCCTTCTACATTCTGACAGCCATGTCTTCTGCCAATCGAAGTGAAGGAGCCCATTTAGGGTGGTGGATAGAGGTTGAGTATATCATGTTCATGCACTCATATGCAGTATTTGAACAACTAGGCTGCATTGAAGCAGTTGACAATTACGTGCATTTGTGGTCTCACAATTCCTTGTGCAAGTCATCCTCATCACCCGTGTCATCGGAGGCAGATTCCGGGCCATGCCTTTGTGCATCCAGCTTCACCAGGGAAAGTGAAGTACATGTGGTGACTTCTCCTGGGGAAGATTGTTTGTGGCCAGACAAGATCCTTTTAACAATAAATTAACCCCTGAGTTAATGAAGTGGGGACACAGCACCAGTACTCTCCTGTTGTTAATTGGAGCCCACGGTATGATATGATATAATATTTTATTTGTATCGCGCTCGTACACAAGTGTTCCAGAGCGCGACCAGGCAAAGGGAGGGGAACAAGTGAGAAACAAAAATAACAATCTTACTAGGCCCAGTGACATTGAGAACATGCAAATACATGGAAAAGGGAAGTGGAAAGTGCGGAAACAGGGGAGAAAAACAAAATAAATAATAAATACAATAAATAAATAAAGGTGATGAGCAGTGGAAGTGCAGCCAGCAAGTGGCAATTGCTAGATTAGCCAGACAGGGTGTATCTGATAAGTGCAGAAGAAGAGTGGGGGGGGGCTGTATGGGTACAGATACAAGCCCCAGCACGGGGGTGGCCTGAAGGCAGTGCAGGAAGGAGGCAGGGTGAGGAGGTAACTGGGCCAGAAGGTCAGAGGGTGGCCAGGTGCACATTGTTGAGAGAGAAGATAGATCAGCAGGGGAGAGGAGGGGTAAAGTTGGAAGGGAAGAGGAAGGTCTTGAGGTGCTTCCAGAACCGAAGATGGTTCTCCTCAGGTTTCAAGGTGGCCGGGAGGTTGTTCCAAAGGGAGGCCCCAACCGAGGACAGAGATCTACCCATAGCTCGTTTATTTGAAAAGCGACTGACCCTGAGGGAGTTAGAAGTAGAAGAGCGCAGGGCTCAAGAGGGGAGGTATTTACGGAGGGACAGTTGAAGTTATTTTGGACCCAGGTCTCAGAAAGCCTTGTGGGCAATGCAGAGGATTTTACATTTAATCCTTTCATCCACAGGGAGCCAATGAAGGGATTTCAGAGCTCCAGAGAAACGATCCCAGGGCTCTGGCCGAGGACAAGTCTTGCAGTAATGTTCTGGATTAGTTGTAAAGGGCTGAGAGTGGAGGCAGGTAGATTTAGAAAGAGGCTGTTACAGTCGTCCAACCTTGAGAGAACCAGAGCTTGGGAGACAGTGAGCTTCTGAGGGAAGGAGAGGAAAGGAAGAGTACCTCTAAGGAGGTGCAGTAAGAGGTTTGACTTTTTAGAGACATCCGAGATGTGTGCGGAGAAGGAAAGTGTGGAGTCCAATATGACCCTGAGGTTCTTAGGCTCACAGGTAGGGTTAGGAAGAGGGCCAAGGGAAGGCGGCCAGAGAGTGAGGGGAAAGGATGGAGAAGGTGTACCAATGAGTAGGATCTCAGTCTTATTGACATTTAGATAAAGATTGTTGGCAGCACACCAATTCTGAATGGGGGTTAGGCAATCAGAGATGATGGACGGAGTGGAGGAAGCTGAGGGGAGGGAAGCCTGAAAATGTGTTGGGTGTCATCAGCATAGCACTGGAAGTTTGAGCAGAAAATGGAAATGCAGTAGGCAAGAGTTGCCAGGTATTGGTTGAAAATCCAGGGCAAGAGGTTAGACCACTGGGGTACACCACAGGTAGAGAGCGAGATAGATAGAAGATAGGTAGAAGAGGCAGGTCTTCTTTTGAGCTTGATGCCTGCAGGAGAACTTTTTTCTGCTAGCACCCACGGGCAGCTCAGGGTTTGTTCCTGGAGGGGCTGTCCAAGAAAAGAACAGGGCTTGTCAAAATCGTGGTGCAAATGTGCCTCCACTGAGTCAGGAATTTTTGGATGGGATTGTTGCCTTTGCTGTCCTCGGATTATGTTGCCCTCCCAAGTGACTTGCCAGTTTTGAAGATTTGTGAAGCTCTATCAGGATATGACTCCTGAGAAATGATGTAGTCATGGACCTGTAAATGATAGGTTGATGTGGCAGTCGCTTCTACTTCATAATATATCCCCCCTGATATCACACATTCTTCCTCTTCATTCTTCATGTAGGACCAGGCACCAGCTGAATTAGATATTGTGCTATTGCAGTTTGAGCCTTATACTTAGAAAGATTGAGGGTGTCTGATCAGAGGGAGATGGGGAATTGGGCCTTTAAGTGAACCAGTCAAAGATTTGAAACCAATGTATTTGTGTGAATTAATCTGGGGGGATCTTTTGTCTGGTGAAAGCCCTAGAAACTGTTTTAAGGAAGATGTGCCTAAAGTGAAACTAAGCAAGATTAGCACTGGTGAAGAGGGGGAAAGGTCCACCCAGATCTGCATGTTGACGTGAAATTCTTTTGTACACATCCTACATCTGCTATCAAAGCACTGCTTACAAATCACTCCAGAGTCAATTGAGTGTGGCATGAGATGCAACCCTGTCGAAAAAGCACCACTGAGAGCCTTCAGTTATGTTATGGCCTTCTGTGAGCAGGGACCTTGCTGGGTGTATTGCATACATGTAAATATGGGGACCAGAGTCATGGGCTTGCCGTCTAAAGTGCATAGTGTACAGCTGAGCCACCACCAGTGATTTCACTAGAAAAGCACACAAGTGGACCTTTTCCCAAGCCATTCCATCAAACTAAAGCTATTATGTTTCACCCAGTCAATTTAAAGGGGCAGGTGCATGGGTGTCGGACAGGCACCACTACCAGCCCTTTGGGGAGATTTTCTATGGAGAAACCTTCCTCTGCACAGTGACTTTAAACCAAAGACCTAAATCAACCATGTGAATTACAACAAACCTTGGCTAAAACAGTGACAAGTATAAAGAGAACGTATAACGTTGGTATCTGCTGAATGAGCAGTGATGAAAGAAGAAGAGATTTGGGCAGGACATGAGACGTAAAAGAACCATGCAAGGGGATTGGATCATAATGTATGTTGATTTCTATTGTTATGCCCAGTTTTTTCAGGGAATAATATGCTGGCAAGGGTCGAATAATATGATTCGACCCTTGCCAGCAATGGTATCCCCTCCTATATCACTGCTGGGGCCATCCCACATTGCTCTTCCCAGGGCATGTAGAATCCTTGCCATTCCAGGAAATCCCCTGCCCACAGTTCTGTCCTCTAGCTCCCCTAATTGTTCATAGCAGATGCCCCACAGAATGTCCTGCCAATAAGCACCTAACCTGACTCACACCACTTCCTCTTCTTCCCGTCATGGGGCAGTAACCATCCCTCAGTCGGTCATCTGGCCAACAAACCAAAAGGTAGATTCTCTCCCCATAACTATAAGCAATGCCAAATGAGGAAGAGGCTTTGTGTTGCAAGCACCCCGGCTGTAAATCACAATGTGTGTTCATATTCGAACTAAACAGATGCAACTGCTGACCTCATGAGAGATTGTTGTGTTCTAATATGTCTGCTAGCATGCTGGTATCCTTGCAAAAGAGATGAGCGCGAACGCACCATTTTGTACTTATTAGTTGTTTAATAAGGTTCATAATGCACAGCCTTTATTGCACACCACAAGTTAAAATATTTATGACAACTTTCTCCTTTGACGAAAAAAGTCTGCTTCTTGAAAATGATTTCCTGACCATTGAGAAACAGTATGGAATAGTCAGGGTTAGGATCAAGAAATGGCTATGAGGAAGGGAACATCCGAAAAGGGGAATGGGTGTGGTAATGCCCTGCTCAGAAAAAGGAAGGGATACTATGAGGAATTGCCTTCCTGCAAGGGTGCAATGCCCTGGCTTTTCTGATTTGTATTAATATATACATTTATGCTGGTAATTCCATCTCCAAAAGGGTAATCTACACACCAGATTCGCCCTTTCATCATCTACATGCCAAAGGCATAGTGTACTTTTGCTCTGCTGCCTCAGTAGCCTTATATGCAGTGCCTGCTCTACTCTTGGCATAGAGCATGCTCAAAGGTCACAAGATGCCCACTCGACAGGCACAGAGACAGCCACATCTCTGCAGTGCAGGGGGGCATTTAAGATATGTTACCTGTACCATGCATTGTGAAACCTAGGCCTTTTTCTCCCTCTTTAGGATCCTCAAATTTAGGTGGCATTAAATAGCTTGTAACGGTACCACCACTATAACTGCATTGTGAAACCTAGGCCTTTTCTCCCTCCTTAGGATTCTGAAACTTAGGTTTGTCTTCCTTCCTGTCTTAGAATGTTCGGTGCCTTTCTTATGCTCGCCCCCTAAGTGCCGTCGACTTGTCCACTCTCCTGCGCACTTGCCTCTCTCTGTCTTGTCTGTCTCCCCTTTGACCCCCTCCTCTCCTTCGTACTCTGTGGTGCTCTCTGTCTCCCCTATCTTTTCAAACTGTTTCTCTATTGACTATCCTGCTCTCCTCACTAGGTCTGGTGGGAAAAAGTTTAAAAAGGACATTCTGGTCTCCAACCCAGGCCTCCCTATCGCCGGCACCTACACCAGTACCTCCTCAAAGTAAACTCTTACCGCCATCCTCTTTGTCGTTTCTTCACCAGATCTATGGACCCCTCATATGGTCTCTGTTCTCTCTCCTTTCTCCTCTTCTCCCATTAATGGTGGTACCCATTGGGACGCCCTCCTGGCCTCCTTCCTATCCTCTAAGGTCATCATTAATGTCTACTCTAATGGGACCGTCTTGGTCCAAGGCCCTTAGGCCAACCTTCATCTCTTTGATAGACGCTTTCGCTTTCCGTGCCTGATCAACTTCCTTTCTTCTCCTGCTTTCCTTGGCTACCTTGCCTTCCCCCTCCCTCTCTGCCCCCTCTCGGGCACTCTCTACACTTCCGCAGGGCATACTTCTGATATGTACCCCTCCCCGGAAGTCTTTCAAGGAGGGCAACCTTCTCCACATTGCCAATCTTAACTCCCGCTCCCTGTCAAAAACTCCTCTGATATCTGCCGCCTTCCTGAAGAGCTTGACCTAGATGTCCTTGGTCTCACTCAGACATGGTTTACGGCCAGCTCTGTCACCAGCTTTGACACACTCCTACCTGATGGCTACAAGATCCTCTCTGCGCCCAGGCCTAACCGCTCTGGTGGTGGCGTAGCCCTTATCTTCCCTGAGTGGTTTCCTGCCTCTGTCATTCTTACGCAAGCCCACTCCTCGTTTGGATGCCTCGTCTGCAGGCTCTCTCTCTCGCCTAGCCATTCCCTTACTGTGGCTACTATCTATCAGCCACCTGGTCAGTTTTCTTCCTTCCTCTCTGAGTGGGCGGATGTTAGGCAGAATCCTGTGCAGTTCCCTTGGGATCCATTGCAAGAAGATTAAGACTACAGGAGCAAGCAGTAAACCCAATTGGTAGCAGTCTGTACCACCCAGATTTACATGGTATCTGTGGCTGAGCAGTCAGACTTCACTCAAGAAGAGTTAGGCAGTATACAGAGGATACACAATAGGGCTAAAAACACAGTAGAACAACAAAAACACTGACCAGAGTTTTGTATCAAAAGTATATAATTATTTATTTAACACACACTTTAGGAAATACACTAGCACTATTAATCAAAAGCAAGTTCCAACACAATCAGAAAAGTATTTACACCTCCCTTAGCAATTACTAGACAAGTCTAAGTTAAAACACCACTTTTTGTCAAAACAGAGGTGAGCGTGTAACTTAGATGGCACTCCAATAATTAGGTTAAAGGGAGAGAAAAAGGCAGGTCATAAGAATAAAACAGTTCCCAACACTTTTAAGACACAAAAACAAGTTAGTGAAGGCAGAGTCTACTGTAGAGCCAAAGTTCATAGGCCAGGCCCACTTTAAATGGAGCAAGGTGAAATGTGCCCAAGATCACACAGTTGCAAAATGCATTCAAGTCTTTGTAGAAATGTTCAAAAGAAGTTGGGGTGGTTCAGATAAAGTTAGAAGGTCTGGGGGCCAACCCAGTTGGAAAGCCAAGGATTTAAGGGTGACCTTGGGCAAAACCGAAGAAAGGGAGGCCAAGTAGAACACAGTACCTTAAAGAGTGAGGGAGCTCTAGCGGTGACAGTTGCTCCTGGCAGTGGGTGCAGTTCATGGTTTCGACCAGGAGAGGAGAGGATCTCGTCAAGGAGGAAACTTGGAGTCGTTGCACTGCCCAGGGAAGAAACCAGCCGTGGAGTTCGTCGGTGAAAAGGTGCGTTCCTGCTATTCCCTGTCACAGTGGTGCAGCTTGGCTATCCAGCCGTCGGGGTGCTTGGCACGGGCGATTCGACCAAGAGACGTCCTGGAAGGCAAAATGGCAAACTGGTTGATCCCACTAGCTCAGAGGAAGAAGACTCTTTCAGCAGAAGATCTTCTCTTGTCGTCGGGACAGTGGTGAGGTTGTTGCAGCAGGGCTCCACCGGAGGTGTCGTCGTTGCAGATGGCTTATCCCCTCTTTGGATTTCTTAGGTCCTGTGGCGACTTCTGAAGTTCCAGTCCCAACAGCCCTGCTTTTATGCAGAAAACCCCCCATTCAACAGCCTAGCTGTAACACAAACATGCTAAGTGGTAAGCCGGGCGGCTCACCACTGGCTCAATCAGAACAGAGTGCGACTTGGGTTGCTAAGGCAACACAGTCCAGGGTGCCAATTCCCCCACCCACACATCCTGTGCAACTCAGACAGAGTGGCACCAGTTGGAGGGCTTCTGTGGAGAAGCCCGCCAAAAAGTGGAACAAAGGGCCCAACCTTGATTGGAGTTACAGAGATGTACACGAACGCCATTTTAGAAAAGAGTTCTGGCAAAAAGACCCAACCAGTGATTTAATATTAAATAAATAAACCGGCGGTATCTTTAACATTGCACCAAAAAGTGGAGCGTTTAAAATCAATGGGAAAATCCCATAAGAAATATTCTGGTGGAATATTTTGCATGGTAACCACTGCCACCAGCCAGAAACTCGACAAGGGGGGACTGGACAGTGCCCACTTGGAAACAAACCCAGGGGCAATCGAATTAACTCCTTCCAGAACTTCCACAATATGATGGTTTGTACTGGTTCTGTTCACAATTTTGGACTAGTAAAGTCAATGGTGACTTTACATGCCCTGGGAGACAGTAGTCAGTCCCAGGGTATTGAGTCTATGTTTGGGAGTCACTATGACACCCCTGTGTTACTGCACTGATGGTGCTGTGTAACACATACACAAAAACAGATGATACCCTATGGAGTAAAAGACCCCATAGCCCATAAACACACAAAAAGTCCAAGACATCCCTCAAATCATGCCTAAGAGTGGGAGTAAGAGAGTTTCACTCTTAGCAGGAGAAAAAAACAAACCCCAAAAAATCCTGCAAAGCTGCTGGGGGACTCACTAGGTTTGGGAAATTAGCCTTATAAGAGAATTCTCCCTAACAACGGACCTCCCCTCCTCACTCCTGGCCTCAACCACTCAACTCCTCCTTCTTGGAGACTTCAACATCCACCTGGATGCCTCCTGTCCCCCCTCTGAACTCTTTCGCCACCTCTGCGACTTGCTCTCACTCACCATTCTCCCCTCTGGCCCGACTCATTCTGCAGGGCACACTCTCTATGTTCTGATCTCTTCAGACCTTCCCCTCCCTGTCTCTCTCTCCACTCCTCTCTCCTGGAGTGACCACTTTCTCCTATCCTCCCACCTCACCCTCCCGACCCCCGCAGGCCAAGCCACCTCCATCACTGCCACCCACCTTCTCGGTCCCCCGACCCATGAAGCGCGTGTCAGCTGAGGCTTTCGCCGCCACCTTCTCACCCCCTTCTCCCCCCTGGCTGACTTCAACCCTGACACAGCCATCTCCATGCTCCACTCTTCTATATCTGATACTCTCGATACCCTTGCCCCTGTCATGAGAATCTGCCTGAAGCCCAAAGCCAAGTGTAACTCCTGGTATGACTCAGACCTCGTCACCCTAAAACGCAAGTGTAGGGTTGCTGAGAGGAAATGGCATGCTTCAAGTTCATCCTCTGACAAACTGGCCTGCCGCCTGCTGCATAGGCATTACTGGCTCTCTGTCCTCACCAAGAAGAGAGCTCATATCCAAGCCCACATCTCTGCGGCATCAAACAACTCAGCCAAACTCTTTAAAATCTGCAAGGAACTGGCCAATCCTGCCACAGTCTCTACCTCTCCTGTCCCTTCCCAGGCCCTCTGCACGGCACTGGCTTCTCACTTCATTTAAAAAACTCAGGACATCCTGTCCTCACTCTCCTCCTCTCAGCCCCTCCCGCTATTCTCTGCCCTTCCTCTGGCCCTTCGGCAGCCACCCCTCCTCCCTTCTTCTCGGCCTCTCCGCTTTTCTCCCCAGACGAGGTTTCTAGACAAGTCCGATCTTTGAATGTCGCGTCGAAACAGGTTCACCCTTGTTCCTCCAAAACTATCAAGAATCACATCGACTCCCTGGTTCCTACCCTGGCGGATTTCTGCAATCACTCCTTCACCACTGGAGTTTTCCCCTCCCCCTTGAAGCACTCCCTTGTGCACCATCTTCTTAAGAAACCCTCTGCCGATCCCTCCTGCCCGGCTAACTATCGCCCAATCTCCATCATTCCATTCCTGGGCAAGCTCCTGGAGAAACTGGTCATCTCCCAGCTCAATCCCCACACTGAATCTGTTGGTTGTCTTCATGACCATCAGTCTGGCTTCAGAGCTGCCAGAAGCATGGTAACTGCTCTTCTGAACATCCGTGAAGACCTGCTCACTAACCTCGACTCTATCACCCCTGTGTTCTTATCTTGATTGATCTCTCTTCTGCCTTTGAAACTGTCAACCATGCCATCCTGCTCAACCGTCTCCATGATAACCTGGGTATCACTGGTCAGGATCTGGCGTGGCTGACTTCTTTCCTCTCCAACTGACCCTCCCAGGTCCAACTTGGGTCCTTCCTCTCCGACATCTTTTTCTCTACCTGTAGTGTCCCCCAGGGATCTAACGTCTCGCCCTGTTCGTTCAACCAATACCTGGCACTCCTCGCCCACCGCATCGCTGCTCTCTGTCCCAACTTTCAGTGCTATGTGGATGATACCCAGCTCATTTTCAGGCTACCCTCGGCCAACTCCTCTCCTTTCCTCATCTCTGACTGTCTGTCTGCCATCCAGGAAAGGTGTGCCACCAACGACCTCTGCCTTAATGGCAGTAAGACTGAGATTCTACTCATCGGCACACCCACTCCCTCCTTCCATGCAGCACTCTGGCCAGCCTCTCTTGGCCCTCCTCCCACTCCGACCTGCAAGGCTAAAAATCTCGGGGTCATCTTTGACTCTGCACTCTCCTTCTCCCCTCACATCTCTGACGTCTCTAAGAAGTCACTCTACCAGCTGAACCTCCTTAGAGGTATTCTTGCTTTCCTCTCCTTCCCCCAGAAGCCCACTGTCTCCAGAGCCCTGGTCCTCTCCAAGCTGGACTACTGTAACAGCCTCTATCTAAACCTGCCTGCCTCCACCCTCCACCCTCTGCAACTTATCCAGAACAGGACTGCAAGACTTGTCATTGGCCTCAAGCCCAGGGATCGTATCTCTCCAGGACTGAAATCTCTGCACTGCCTCCCAGTGGCTGAGAGGATTAAGTTCAAAACCCTCTGCATTGTACACAAGGCCTTCTGGGGTTTGGGGCCTCAATACCTTCAACTCTCTCTTCCTAAATACCTTCTTTCTCGAGCTCTTCGCTCATCTGCCTGCAATTCCCTTAGGGTCAGTCGCTTCTCCAAGCAACGAGTTGGTGGCAGATCACTCTCTTCGGCAGGGGCCTCTCTCTGGAACACCTCAAAACCGTCCTCTTTGCTTCTGCTTTCTCTCCTCCCCTCCCTTGCTGAACTCCTGACTGAAATTACACTGGTTACCTGGCCACCCTTTCTGATCTCTGGCCCAGGCCCGTCGATTACCCACCTGCACTGCCTCCCTGGCAACCCCTGCACTTGGGGACCGTTTTTCTGTATCCCTCCAGTCCCCCTACCTGCACTTAAGTCTGCACTTCCTTGCTCTTGCCACTAGCTGGCTGTTTTACGTGTCTTATTTATTCCACTCCCCATGTACTGCACTTTCCCCTCTCCCCTCCCCCTGTGCACTTTCCTTTCCCCCCCTTCCCATGCACTTGCGCGATCTGAATGACACCTGACCTAGTAGGATCATTGCCTGTCCTCCCTTTGTTCCCCCCCTTGCCTCGTTATAAATGCCATATCATATCATACCAAAACTACGATCATCATAAGTATCCCATACTGGTGGTAGGGTAAACTCTAAATAAAGCTATACCTGAGTGTAGGCATGGTGCATGGTATTACTTATGATCCCTGCCACCACATCCTACTTGATATACATCATGTGCCAGCTCCTGTGGGTCAGCACTGCTGTGGAAAGTGATGTGTATTCTAGTCAGTCGGGTCGAGACTGACAAATGGCAGGACAGGACCTGGAGGACCGGGCCTCTTCTTTGATCTATTTGTGAAGGCAGATACATCTATCCACCGAGACAGCTGCACAGCTGTCCTGGGCCCAGCAAATAGCACACCCATTAAAAAGAAGTAGCATCACACCAGGGCACTGCATCTCCAAGGGCCTTTGTTCTTAGTAAGAAGGGAAGGGGGAAGGATTAGAGTAGGCAGGAGTGATCTGGTCTGTGGAAGGAAACTTCTGCCATCGTGTTCCCTCTGTCTCGCTCTCTCTTTCCTGTACCCTCCACTTCCTCTGGAGCAAAGCACTATGGGTGTAACATCAGACGGCAAAGTCCACTCCGTTCACAAGCAGGGATTGGACCACTAATGCAGGCTGGCATTAGTTGAATCACCTGGGGACTTGTGCCTTACAAGTAAGGTTCTTCCCCCTTCTTCAGATTCTTTCAGATCCTTTGAATCCTCTCAAACCCTGCAGAATCAGCACTAGCACCAGAATCTTCTGAAGCAGGGAGTGGAGACCCTGTATTTAATCATGCTGTCCCTGATTCCTACTGAGTGGGTCTCACAGAAGCTATAGGGCCAGACCAGCTGAAGCTCCCTTTACAACCGCAACAAACCAGTCACTCTGTACTCTGTTAACCAGTCACTCTGTGTTAACTGCACATTGACCGAGAGAGTAGGTGTCAGTGTTAGCTTTCGCACTCCTCCACCAAGCCAAACTATTGCCTGCACTTCGAACAAGCTCCACACTGCATTGTACCACTGCTTACGCCCATCGCCTGCTAGGCCTGGATCAATTGCTCGATGCCAGAACCTGATCCGCATCACTGGTGAGTCACACGACAACTCTGACTAAGCGTTACAAATAGGCAAGCCATTCATCTCTTTTCCCAGCCTCAAAACAGTTGCCCAACTTCTGTGTATCTCCCACCTGGATGGATGGAAAGCCCTATTTGCAGGAGTGACAGATACAAATGCTGCCCCTATAAAATACAGGGCACAGAACTACACAAATGTGACCATTTCACCGCCATTCTCCAGGAGCTGCACTGGCTACAGCTTCAAGTGCCTATCATGTTTAAGTCAGCCTGTATCACCTACAAAGCAGTCCCAATGAAAACATCACTTGACATGGCTGAGAAACTGACAATTTTCAGGGACCAATGCACCATTTGAAGCCACAACATTGTCAAACTAAACAAACAACTAGGAAAAACGTAATTTCCTGTCATGCACCCTGTCTCTGGAACAACTTACCAATGAAGATAAGAGTGCCCCCAATACTACGATTCTAGAAGGAGCTTAAGTCCCTTAACTTCAAGGAACATCTCATCAAGCACTGGTTGCTCCACTCAAACCTTTTTCTCCTACTCTGGATCTTCCCATATTCCTTCTACTCCTAACCATTCCTGTTAGCTCTTTTCCCCCCTTCTCCCTTCCTGCAACACCTTGTGTGTAGATTCTCTGTACAGTTCTCTGTCTGGTGATACTCATCTAGATGTGTACTTTATAAATCCCATACAAACACGTGTGCATGATGAACATTGGGGTAATGCATGTCATCAGCACATTAAGGGGGTAATTCATAGAATTCAGCACACAAGTGGCGCACGCGGCTGGTGCACAGTGTGTGCGTGTGGCAGTCGCGTGCGCCAAAATCCATTTCCGCTCACAGCATATTCATAGATTTTAACATCCATAACCAGCCGTGGTGCAGAGTGGTGCAGCGACCCTGCAGCAGTGCCAGTTACGCCCCTAACCCCTCCCCGTGCGTCATGAACAGTGCACAAATCCCATACATGGCACACAGGCCAGTGGACCAGCATACAGCCCCCCAACCACGAATGCAAGTGGGGTACGTGTATTACGGGGGTGCGCAGGGAGAATCACACGCGATTGGCCCTGTGCGAGCGGGCTACATGTATATCGGGGGTGCACGGGAAGTTATACACGCGATTGGCCCTGTGCGAGCGGGGTATGTGTATTACGGGGGTGCGCGGGAATTTCTACACGCGATTGGCCTTGTGCGAGCGGGGTACGTGTATTTCGGGGGTGTGCGGGGAGAATCACATGCGATAGGGCAAGTGCGAACGGGGTACGTGTATTTCGGGGGTGCACAGGAAGTTTCACATGCGATTGGCCCTGTGCGAGCGGGGTACGTGTATTTCGGGGGTGAGCGGGGAGAATCACACGCAATAGGGCCTGTGCGAGCGGGGTACATGTATTTCGGGGGTGCGTGGGAAGTTATACACACGAATCGCCCTGTGCGAGCGTGGTACGTGTATTATGATGGTGCGTGGGAAGTTCTACACGCGATTGGCCTTGTGCGAGCGGGGTATGTGTATTACGGGGTGTGCGTGAAGTTCTACACGCGATTGGCCTTGTGCGAGCGGGGTACGTGTATTACTGGGGTGCGCAGGGATTTCTACACGCGATTGGCCTTGTGCGAGCGGGGTACGTGTATTACGGGGGTGCACAGGAAGTTCTACATGTGATTGGCCTTGTGTGAGCGGGGTACGTGTATTTCGGGGTTGCGTGGGAAGTTCTACACGCGATTGGCCTTGTGCAAGCGGGTTATGGGTATTTCAGGGTTGCGCGGGAAGTTTGACACGCGATTGACCTTGTGCGAGCGGGGTACATGTATATCGGGGGTGCGCGGGAAGTTCTACACACGATTGGCCTTGTGCAAGCGGGGTACGTGTATTTCCGGGGTGCGCGGGAAGTTTACACGCGATTGGCCTTGTGCGAGCGGGGTACATGTATTCCAGGGGTGCGTGGGAAGTTCTACACGCAATTGGCCTTGTGCGAGCGGGGTACGTGTATTTCGGGGGTGCGTGGGAAGTTTCACACGCAATTTTTCTTGTGTGAGCGGGGTATGTGTATTACGGGGTGCGCAGGAAGTTTCACACACGATTGGCCCTGTGCGAGTGGGGTATGTGTATTTCAGGGGTGCGCGGGAAGTTCTACATGCGATTGGCCTTGTGCGAGCGTGGTACGTGTATTTCGGGGTTCGCAGGAAGTTTCACACGCGATTGGCCCTGTGCGAGCGTGGTACGTGTATTTCGGGGGTGCCCCAACGAATTGACAGTGTGTGTCCTCCCAGGTGTGCCCTCTCCCCCCTCCCCAGGGCCTGCAGGCAGACCACAACACAGAGGAACACACTGCACCCCTGGCCATGCCCCACGTAGAGCCCATCCACCCTGTCGAAGCCCCCCAGCCAGCCCCCATGTCACCACGCACAAGTGAGCACTGACACATGTCCCCCAGCACCCCCACCCGCTCAGCATTGCTGGGCACCTGCCAGCAGGCCCTGATTCAGGTCCCCCAGCACCCCTACCAACCCAGCATTGAGGGTCAGGCCACAACTCATGTCCCCCAGCAGCCCCATCCACCCAGCATTGCCGGGCACCTGCCAGCAGGCCCTGACTCATATCCCCCAGCACCCTCATCCACCCAGCATTGCCGGGCACCTGCCATCAGGCCCCGACTCATGTCCCCCAGCACCCCCACCCACCCAGCATTGTCGGGCACCTGCCAGCAGGCCCTGACTCAGGTCCCCCAGCACCCCCACCAACCCAGCATTGAGGGTCAGGCCCCGACTCATGGCCCCCAACACCCCCATCCACCCAGCATTGCTGGGCACCTGCCAGCAGGCCCTGACTCAGGTCCCCCAGCACCCCACCCACCCAGCATTGAGGGTCAGGCCACAACTCCTGTCCCCCAGCAGCCCCATCCACCCAGCATTGCCGGGCACCTGCCAGCAGGCCCTGAGTCATGTCCCCCAGCACCCTCATCCGCCCAGCATTGCCGGGCACCTGCCAGCAGGCCCGGACTCAGGTCCCCCAGCACCCCCACCCACCCAGCATTTACGGGATGTCCCCCAGCTCCCCATCCACTCAGCATTGCTGGGCACCTGCAAGCAGGCCCAGACTCAGGTCCCCTAGCACCCCCACCCACCCAGCATTGACGGGCACCTGCCAGCAGGCCGGACTCATGTCCCTGAACACCTCCACCCACCCAGCATTGACGGGCACCTGCCAGCAGGCCCCGACTCAGGTCCCCCAGCACCCCCACCCACCCAGCATTGAGGGTCAGGCCCCGACTCATGTCCCCCAGCACCCCATCCACCCAGCATTGCCAGGCACCTGCCAGCAGTCCCCAACTCATGTACCCCAGCACCCACACCCACCCAGCATTGAGGGTCAGGCCCCGACTCATGTCCCCCAGCACCCCCACCCACCCAGCATTGCCGGGCACCTGCCAGCAGGCCCCGACTCAGGTCCCCACCCAACATGTCATAAAGATGCACATTCATGGGCCTCATGTCCAACAAAATCCCACTGCACGCCACCCCAGTCTTCAGACACAACCAAGTTTCCCATCCACCCCACACTGAATGGCCAATTACTTGTCACTAACCAAAAGTCAAATAATTTGGTTAGTGACAAAAGTCAACACATGTCCGTCACACACACACACACACACACTGGGTGCGAGTGATTGTGTAAACCCACATTGCAACATGCAATAAACCAAAGAGCAAATACCACACATGGAAGTAAGAAATCAAAATGTATTGTGCATAAAAATATCAAAAAAGTTTCAAATCATGTAAACAATCAGAAACAAGAAAAAAAGGCATGTCCTAAAAATAAAAAATTATAATGATGACACAATCCAAATGAATCCAAAATAAAGTTTGTCAAAAATCCTTGTCCAACAAAGTAAATCCAAAGGAAATCAAAATTCAAAAATCCATTGATCCATGGTGAGGGTAAAATATGTTTTTTTAAAAATCCACTGTCCAACTATGTACAAATATTGCAACAAGGGTCCATGAGCCCAACAAATGAAACGAAACCTATATAAAAAGCCCAACCTAATTTACAACTATATACAAAAACGTGGGGCATTGTCCAAGCGCCCCAAAAGAAAAAAAAAGAGAAAGAAAACCTATCACTAACTAACTATATACAATGGCTGCGGGCAAGTCCTGTGGCTCACTCTGTAATGTTGTGGGCCAGGGCATTATCGAACTCCATGTCTATCCCCTGGAGGCGGGCCTCTGCCCTGGCCCCGAGGTCTCGCAGGGATGCATCCATGGCCTGTTCCAACTCCCTGCAAGTTGCCTTGAGGCACTCAGTCCACCTTAACGCCCGACGCATGGTGAACTCCGCCCTGACCATGGTGAGCCGCTCATCTTCCGTCCGCCGCCGCTCCGCATCTATCCGCTGGCCCAACCGCAGCCACTCGGAAGACACTCCCATTCTAGGGTCCTCCTGCCCTCTGGCCGATGGCTGCCCCATCTAGAGCCTGCTGCTGCTGCTGTCCATGTGCCCTGTCTGATGATGCCTGCACATCCTCCATCTGCTGGTCTCCAGTTGTTGGGGTGTCCACCCCTGCTGGACCGCCGACTCCCGACTGTGGCAGGGATGGGATCTCCACCAAGCTGACTGTGTTGGTCGAGCCAGGTCCACAGGGGGCCCTGGTGGAATCTGGGCCGGAAGACGGCAGGGAGAACGACTGGTGCATAGTCTCCACAGAGGAGGAGAGGTCCCCAGAGTGTGCGACACATATAGGAACCCACCGACCATGGCCCCTCCCAACTGTGCGACGTTGCCACGCAGCTCTTCATGAGGGCTTGCGTGGTCCCCCAGGAAGCACGCACATCATCACGAATGACACGCGTGCACAACGCGACACCAACCAGGACGGAGCCAATACGGTCATGGGACTCCTCCTCTGCAGGTAGTGGAGAGGCAGATGATGTGGGCCTCCCCCCTACCTGCAGACGGGCCTGGGACAGGGCATCCCTGCTGTTGAATGGTGGTGCAGTCACAGGGTCAGGGACAGCACCATGCACAGGCCCCTCTGCGGCGACCTGTGCTGCCTCCTGACCCTGGCCCTGGACTGCACTGCTCGCACCAGTGGTACTACCCCCACCAGGCCCCATGTGCGGCTCAGTAGCGGGCTCCTCCTCCTCTGTGGAGACCACCAACCTGGATGTCTCTGCACCGTCTTCCGCCATTGCAAGCCCCTGTGGGGGCTCACTCGTCACTTCCGCTACAGCCGTAGTGGCAGACGCGGCACCAGTCCCCTCTCTCCCGGATTCCTGGAGGGTGGCTGGGCCTTGCGTCGCCGCCCGGTGGAGGCATCCCCGCCGCTTAGCTCCACAGCGCCGTCTCCGCCCTCTACTTCACACGGCGCTGCGCAGAGGGAGACATAGAACACAAGCATCAGGGTACCGTACAATAGTCCCCTAGACAGGAAGCAATAACACATGAGCGGCACTGTCAAACGTCACTTCCATCCTGTCCCTCCACAACTCATGGGTCAATGCACGCAACACACATGCAGAAACAGGCACGGCGCATGCAATCAACATCAGCATCCATGTACAAGGGCCTCTGTTAACAACATTGTTACCTTAAAACTCACATGCATCATGGCTCATACGGATCCCATGCACACACATCACCGGAGGGTCATGCATCATGGCTCCTACACCACAGTGGAAATAACGGTGACCGCACTGCATGAGTGAAATACACATCGTCACGAACATGTGTCATGCATCCATGGTGTTTCAAAGTCACGCACACACTTCTCAGACACACAGACATGCACACCATACATGTATATGAGAGCAGCACCCATCCCTCACCCCCCATCCATGTCCAAGAACAGGGACTGGCATGCATTCATGTGTGCATTCTGCATGTATCTCCCCATGTCTCATTGGAACGCATTACTGATCTCACATGCATTACCATGATGTCCCGGCGCACACAAATCCATACATGGCCTATGTTACACATACAGGCAAGTAGCTGACACTTCACACAGCAATGCATGGCCACTTACCGCTCGACTCCGGACAGGTCTTCCTCCGAAGGATCTGGGTGGGGAGTGCTGGGCTTATGCATTCCAGGACCCTCATCTGGATGTTGCTTAGGTGGACCCAGCACCCCTCTGCATCCTCTTCCGTCACGAGGCGCCGGGCCTTGTTGAGGGTCCTGGACCTGAAGTGCTCCCAGCGCTTCCGGACGTGCTTGATGTCGTGGGTTGCCACCCCCTCCGCGTTGATGGCAACCACGGCGTCCTCCCAGATCCTCTCTCATCCTTCCTTGTCGGCGCGCAATGTTGTGAAGAATGCATCATAATGCCCGAGGACATGCTCCACCAGGACACCAACCTCCTTCTCACTGAAGCTGGTGGCCCTCTGCCTCTCTGGCTGGGGGTCGCCAGTGGTCTCGGCATAGCGACCCCCGAGGCAGACGTGATTTGGCAACTGGGTCCTGGGGCTGGGCTGTGGAGCGATGGTATCCCAGTCGGGAGTGTTCTGTTCCAGCAGGGGTGGACACAGCAACTGGACCCCTGCAGATGCCTGACGTGCAGGCACCAAATAGCAGGGCACGTGGGCAGCAGGCAGGCAGCAGCAGATGGCAGGTGGGAGCATGCTCAGGGCTCTTGGGGGCAGGAAAATGGCCTTTTGGGCAGGAGTGTGGTCTTCTGTGTGTTTTCGCGTGGCCAGCTTGATACGGAGTGATTTGGCACGTGAAAAAAGTGCACGTCAGCGTGTAATTCGAGGAAAGGCCCTTAGCGCGTAAGCGCATCTGTGACATAGCGCGCACTGGCGTTTCCCTCAACACGGGTGCATAGTGGATCAGCACATGAAAAAACCACACGTCCGTGTGTGAATGCGTGTAATTTGAGGAAAGGGTCTAAGCGCGTAATTGACGTGTTGCGCACGGGCATTTCCGTCAGCACGGGTTAAAGGTGAGCGGGGCCAGCAGTTCGCTGTACTTGCCTCTCGTGGAGACCGACGTGTGTGTTGCTACTTCGTGTTGTTTCGCGCACCATCACAACTTCACAGCGGATCAAGGACGTATCTCTTATTTTGGCGGGGGTATTGGCTACGCATGTTTTTCATCATCGTGCTAGTCTGACAGTGAGTCGCGCATGCTATTTTTCCCACTGCGGGTGCCCCTGTGTATCGCGTACCCGTTTTCGAGGTTATAGTAGCCTGCGTGTCCCACGGGTATGCATTTTTCATGTTCCTGGGTGCCACTGCATACTGCGGGAGGTTAATTCCATGCACGTAGGCTGTAGGTGTTGCGTGCCCGGTTTTACTGCAGTTTTGGGATGCCTGAGCATTGCGTGACCCGTAACTTCATCACCGGTGTCACATACAGCCTTGCAGGTGCAGGGGTGCTGTTAAGATCTTGCATCCCACCCCCTTCACCGCAATTGCCCAGGACAATTGTGGTGTACACCTCCCATTGGCACTCCTCCATCTGTGCCGGCACTACTCCATCTGTGCCATGGTTGGGAGGCCACCAAAGGTGAGGGGCGCCTCAGCTGGGTGTACTCCTCATGGCGGGCGTGGTCATGGAAGTGGCTGGGGTGACCAGGGAGTAGGGGGACTCCAGGTTGCCCAGGCTGGTCGCAGAGGGGGAAGAGGCAGGGGTGCGCCACTTGGGCACAATGTTGGGCCATGTGTTGGTGCATTCGTGCCACCACCCCTGTGGTTCCGGTAGATGCAGTTCTTGCATTAGGCACTGGCACCCGTATGACTCGGCCGTCCGTTTCGACTGCCACGGGCCCAAGGGTAGTGGTAGCTGCAGGTGCAGCTGTGGACCCCACCACCCAGGCTCAGGGTCTGCCAGCGCTGGCTGCATTGGCACTTGAAGAGTCACTGGAAGATTTCCAGCAGGTCAGGAGGAACACCGTAAGTGCATGCAGGGCTGCCCTGACTGAGACACGTGTCCCTGGGGCAGCAATGTCATTTTCTGCCCCGACCACCCGGGTGTTGGCAAGTGCAGGGGCAGATGCAGCCAACAACACCCCGGTTGTGATTCTACCAACCAGAAAAGTCGCGGTCAATGACCCTGGCACAGCGGTTGTTGCTGTGCAGGATCCATTCCAGGGCACCCAGCAGCCACTGACGCAAGACAGGCCTTCGGTCGTCCTTCAACCTGCCACTCCCTTGGTTCAATCCAGCGGTCCCACTGGCCATACTGATCAGGGTGGCATTCGCCAGCCAGGGTCCGCGCCACCATACAAGAGGAGGAAGGTTGCATCTGCAGCACAGGCTGGGGCCCCAGACACAGCCACGGCCTCCTGCATGTCAAGGAAGAAGCTTTTCAGCAAACAGGAACTGGACTCCCTTGTGGACTACGTGCAGGCCCGCAAATGTGACATGCTAGTGGGGCCGAATTGTCAAACTACGGCTGCCCATCGGAATACCCACTGGAAGCATGTCGCGGATAATGTGAGTGCATTCGGCCATGAGGTGCGCACAGCTGCCGAGTGCAAGAAGCGTTGGAATGACCTCAAACGCAGCGCTAAGGCCAAGTGTGCCTCTAATTACAGCATGACTCTGGTGACTGGTGGTGGGCCACCACCTGAGGAGGATCACCTCACTCCGCATGAGGCACTCGTTGCGGAGTTCATACCACAAGAATTGGTCGAAGGAGTGGGAGAGATGCAGGACTTTGATGCCCAGTCCAGTGAGTGTTGTTGCCTGTACGTCCAGCCCATGAGTGTTTTGCCTGTGTGATGTGTTTGCTTGACTGCCACTACATGCTACTTGTACATGGTTTTCATGTGCTAGTCATGCAATGCTTCACTGATGCGTGCTTGCTGTGCAGGATGGTGGACATGTAGAGCAGACGGGGACTGTCCTCATCACCACACTTGCACCCTACTCACATGTTAGTCACCCAGACGCCCCTCCGGTCCATGTTCCTGCTCTCTGGCCCTTCTGCCAGGGGTGGTTTTCCTCTCAGCACTGGGACTATGACATTGCATGACTGACGTGCATGTGTCCTCTGCCTGCATGTGGGTAATCCACGTAGGCATGCCCCCTTGCCCCTCCACCCCCCCTGCACCCCAATTACACCACTGCACTTTTGTGCATTATTTTGGCATACTGCAATGGCCTATTCAAGCCTCCTGTGTACATGCTAACTTCCACCAGCCAACCTGCCAGACACATGCAGTGGGGTACATCCTCTGCCCTTCATGCAGGGTGTATCACTTGGACTGTGCAGATGGCAGATGCTCCGCAGGGACATGAGTGCCCATTCATGCTCCATGTGCATTCCATTCATGCCCCTATGTGTCCTTGCCTGGATGATCATTGTAGTACGTGTCTTGTATGAGCAACATTTCTTGGAATTTCTACAGCCATCCCAAGCCCATTCTGGCCCTGTCCTGTATCACACACATGTTTAGGGTGTCACAGTCTGTGTGGGGTACAGTCCTCCAACCAGTTTCAGGACCAACTGGTGTAGTGGCTTTTGCACACGTGGGTGTACTACTGAGGGTTTGTCATGTGTCCTGCTTACTGTCCCATCATCATCTGCTGTGTTGTCAGTTGACTCAGATGATGCAATTGGTGCTACTCAACACTGTCTGCCAATACACAGATCTCTGTTCAGCCTTTTGCTACCAAGCAAGGCATCCCTGCATTTTCACTGAGGGGGGGGGGCTTTGCTTATAGCCATGCAACCCATTGCATGCACATTGCACGTGATGCCTGAACTAGCCCTTCCACTGGCTTCACGATTTTTGATACACATCATGAAGTACTTGTTCATGTAGATAGTGAGTAACGTACACATGTTCTCCACTGCATCAACCCACTTCTGAGCTGTGTAACACCGTCCTACATACCTACTCACTGATGCAATTTCAAATTGACCAGGCATGCATGGCAGGTTCTGTTTTGTGTGTGACATGTCTGCTTCATGTGTTGGATGTCTGTGTGATGTCTATGTGTATGTGTGTCATGTGCTTCTGACATGTGTACTAATATTTTTTTCTCTCCACTTTTCAGGTGATGATGCAATGGAGCCAGAGGATAGTGTTGTCATGCCAGGCACAGGGTTGTCATCACAACCACAACCCGGCACAAGTGGGGGTCGTGGGGTGGTAGACCACGAGAACCCTTGTGTGCTCCAGTCCATCTTGTCTTTGGCTGGCTATGAGTCCAGCACAGATTACCACTCTGACAGCCATGTTGAGTTGGATGTGCATCAGGTCCATACGTCAGGGGTGAGTGATTCTGATGTGGACACTTCTTTGTCCGCAAGACCTGCACTGAGGGGCCGGACAGTGGTAGGGCCTCCGCCTGTGGTGGATTGGGACGCAAGGTCACCCTCCACACCAGTCGCTGATGTGCCTGGGGCATCATGTAGACGGGGGCATTTAGTCGTGCAGCCGCGGGCGGTGCCAACCCAACAAGGAAGCACCGTCCTTGGGTCCCGCAGGTGCCAAGCCCAGTAACGCAGAGGCCATGCGCCACCGAGGTATACTGAGTGGGAGCAAGACATGACTGCCAATTCAGAATGTCAGGGGGCAACACTTGATAACATCGCTGCGAGCATGGAACGTGTGGCCCAATCTGTGCTCCCCCCTGCTAGACAGGTGCTTCTTCAGCAGCAGGCGGCGCAGTACACGGCCCGCTCACTCAGGCTGGGCATGACGGCCTCTGACAGGGCACTCCAGGCTGAAATGTTGTCTCTGCATCAAGCAATTACTGTTCACGCAGAGGCACACATGGCAGCCCTGAGGGCTGAGTCTCAGTCCCTCAGATCCACTCTGGATGCCCTCTTGACATCCCAGAGGCTGCGGTAGGAGGAGAGGTTTGAGCAGCTTGAGCGTACCATCTCGGCTGAGCTACATGCTTGCCGGGAGGTGCATCGGTTGTCCAGTCAGACCACGCAGGAAGAAATCCATGCTACATGTGTTAAGTTGCAAGAGGAAGCACGTGTATCACGGGAGGTTCTGCATGCAGACCTGCGTGTCATTGCCGCACAGAACCAAGCTCACCCGTCCGGCAGACTTGCTGCCGACGAGGGGCAAGCTGTGCCTAGGCGTGGTCAGGCTCCTGTGCCACGTCGTCCTTTACAGGATGAGGCCATCTCGGACGACAGATCATCTTCCACACAGGGCGTGGTGTGCAGGGGTTGAGCCCATGGAGGTTTTTTTTTTGTCTTAACATCATCGCATGTGGGTGTTGAGGTGCACCCTGTACCTCCCCCCTCCTGGGTACCTTCCCCATTGGTCGTATGTGGCCATTTTTCCTTTTAGTTTAGTTAGTTAATATTAACTATTTGATAGTTATTTTAATTAGGTTATGTAGGTTGTTCATTGTTAGTTTAATTAGTTAATATAGTTTAATATTGTTTGTCTATTGTGCATTCATATGACGGTGTGGTGCTTTGTGGCTTTTGAAAGCATCCACTGTCTGTTCCAGCTGGGCCCTTCAAGCTTGTCTTGTGTATGTGTTTGCAGTTTGGGGTCCTGACTCACATAGGCCACTCCTGCTTCCCCTATCCATGGGCTCGCTAGGATGGTTCGGTGTTACAAAATATTTTACAAGGTCTTTGGACTTCCTAATTACTGTGGTCTGTCTGCTGCTGTTCTACTTGTGTTAACACCCCTAGTGGGGATTGGTTGTTTTTCATCCACCCCATGTCTGTAATGAATTTGGGTGAGTATGCGATTGATTTCTCCATTAAATGATGTGGATTGTGATGTATGTTATTTTCTTGCCTGTATATGTGCTTGATGCACTTCATACCGTAGACAGTAGCCTGCAACCTTGGCCTGTCAAAGTGACAATGATGGTGGCAGGAGTTTGGATGTAGCTCTGTAACCTGGCCCAGTGACAACCAGCATGTAGACACACACACAGGGAACTGTCAAGCCTTATTAATTTATTTCATGCCCTTTCTGCAGGAAGATGAGCCTCCAGACTACCTTTGCCAGCAGACACAGGGACGACTAATACACAAAACAGGGCACATTCGGTGGTGCAGACGTGTGGATGTGTGTGCAAGCAGATGCACAGGGCTTGTGCTCAGACATCCGACAGAAGCAGGTGTGTTTCCAGGAGATCCTGGCAAGGTGAGCAACACAAGGGCCCACACCGCAGACTACCTTCCAGCAGGCCACTTGCACATGTATGCTAAGTGGCACCAGTGCTGTGGAGCGTTTGCCAGGCATTGTTGGAGAAGCACACAGTACAGCTGACATGCGTTGAGGGCCAAATGCAAAGTGCCTTTACTAGTTGTCAGGGGCACACGCAGGGGCCATCAAACATATCCTCGAGAACCCCCTGCTCCATTGAAGCAGAGTAATTAGGGTAGTAGCGTTCCTGGCCAGAAACTGATACAGCGCACAGGGACAACCAACGAGGCTCAGACTTGTGGTGAGTGCATGTCATTTGCATGTGCGAATTGCCACGTGCACTACCTACTTAAATCTGTGGCAGCCAGAACGCAACTTGTACTGAAGTTGCACCCTGCTATATGCGTCTAGCAGCTCACCCAGGGACCATTGTATCATGTCTGATTATTGACCCATTGGTCTTCCATTTCCCGCGTGGCCACATGCGCGGGCATTACTGCATTGACAGTGTATGTACCATCGGTGGCCCAAGCTAGCGTATGGGTACATAGCAGCAGACATGGGAGTTTGTTTGTGGAGATGTCACTTACTTTGGGGCATGGATGGGTGTGTGTGTGTGTGTTGTAAACACACATTCAGATTAGTAACTCGCGCTCTCTTTGCAGCGTTGAAGTCCTCCTTTTACCGGACCTGAGAGTGCGCAGGCAGGAGGCCAGCACTCACCCCAGAGATAAGTGCCTCTTTGGCTTTCATTTGACTGATTTGGTAAAATGTGCATGATGAACATGTTTTCTCTGATTGAGTATGTGTTTTTGTGATTAGTTGTATTTTGCCTACTTTACCTTGTAAATCCGCATCCACTCTCCTGCCCCTCTTTCTGGTTATCCTGAATACCCAGGGTCTCTGAGGCCTGTGTTAGTTTGACCTTGCAGGCACGCAGACCATGGAGGGGGAGGTTGGTTGGTTCGTGCCACTCCTCCGCCTGGACACCGGAGCTGTGACAGTACCCATCAGTTGTTGCATCATCATTGTATGTTATGTACTGTGAATGGTACCCATCCTGTTGGACCATTGTTCAATTGTGCTACCTTGGTTGTTCTATCATTGTGCTTGTACATGTGCCATGAGATTTCCTGCTACCTCAAGTCATCTACTGGAGACTCTTTCGGGGATTTTTAGTGCCTACTTTTTCACTGGTTTGTGGGTTTGCCTACTTGGAGTTCTCTGCGATGTGGTTTTTTTACCAGTCAAGGTGGCCTCTGAGGGGGCTGGACCCTATTTACACGCAAGCTGGAACATGGAGCCCAAGGGGTAGGGTGATCCTGTAGCCAGGTAGACTTGAAGGAAGAAGGCTACATACCCCAGAGACAGTTGTTCAGAAGGTCAAAGTGATGTGTAAGTGAGGACCTTTTGTTGTTGGACAGTTGGCTTGGCCTACATTGTTTTGGGCACTCTGACATTGTAATTGTGGGTTACTATGTACATGATGTGTGGTGCTGCTCAATGCCTGTACATGTGTTGTCTTTACTTTTCAGGTGTCAGGGGATTGGTGTGGTTTGACATGCTGGTGTGTTCACATGGCCAATGTTCACATGTGATGTGTACAGGACACTGAGGGTCACTTGATTTCACATGCATATATTGAGTGCATGTCCCTAATGACACACACAGTTTCACAATGATCCACCACACGTATATTCACCCTTCCATGGCCACAGGTGCACACAGATTTCATTTTCAGGCCCGCCGTGTCCATGCAGCACATGATCTATTGCCATTTGGGTACCCTGTACATGCGTCATTTGGTTGTAGATTTCATTTGTTGTTTTCATGTGATGTTCAAGGTGTATCTGCAACACAATGGCTGCTCAAAGTGCTGTGTGCTGTGCAGTGTGTTGCAGGAGACACACACAGCACACAGGTTCAGGAGTTTGGATTTTGCCATGCCCAATGTGCATGTGAATGGGCATTCAGTGTTGTGTTCATGCTACGACTTTTGGAAGGCATTTGTGTCTGACTTTGTATGTGTGGGAGGTTGTTGTCATTTCATCTGATTCCATGTGAGGCATCATTGTCTCATGCCAGTTTTCATTTATGACATGTATCTTTGTATATTATTGGTCATGTGTTTGTCTTTTGCTATTGCATGCCATGTCATGCTGTAGCAGACAAGGGTGATGTGGTTTGGCAAGGTTTGGGTGACATACCAGGGATTGTGATGGACTGTTTTGCAGGGGTGTGTGATATACACCTTGCATGTGTTCCTTTTGGTCACACGGATTGTTTATTTTTAAGTAGCTAGGGATACACACAATGTGGCACTTCCGTGGGAACATTCTTTGGGTGGTAAGGTTGTGACAGTTGACTGTCTCTTTGTCATCATTGATTGTCACCTAGTATGTGCCAGGCCTGTGTGCACTCCGCAGGGGTGGGAGTTTAGGTGAAAAATGTGGCCACAAGCTGGGTCCGGGCTGCCTCGTCATGTGCCCTGTCCCTTCCCATGGGCAGCGCCTGTGCCTGTGGTTGGGGATGTGGGGGCACCACCATGACCACCGGTACCTCCCGCCGTGTTGCATATTGTGCAGGACACATGCTGCCACAATGATCCTGCACAATAATGGGGGTGCATATAGTAGCTGCCCACCAGAGCGGTCCAGGGAGCGGAAGCGTGACTTGAGCACTCCGAATGTGCACTCCACTATGCCCCTGGTTGCAATATGGGCATCGTTGTATCTTACCTGGGGTGGTGTGGTGGGGTTCCGGATTGGCGTCATCAGGTGGTTGCTCAGAGGATAGGCACTGTCCCCTGAGGAGGTGATGATAGTTGAGATTATTAGGGTTTGGGTATTTGTCTGTGTGTGACTTGCATGCATGTGCAGAGGCATTTGTACTCACCTAGGAGCCATGTGTCGCCATGCTGCCCAGCTTCCAGGGCCCGGCTCGGGCGGACATTCTGTATATGAAACTGTCATGGGTGGAGCCAGGGTAGTTTGCATAGACAGAGGTGATGATTCCTTTAGCATCGCATACAACCTGCACGTTGATGGAATACCAGTGCTTGCGGTTTCGATAAATGTGCTCAGTGGCCCTGGGTGGATGTAGGGCCACATGGGTTTAATCTATGGCACCAAGCACTTTGGGGAAGTGTGCCACCCTGTAAAAGCCCTGGACCACGGCCTGCCTTTGTGCGGTGTTCTGGGCATGTATATGAGCCTGCGGACTGAGGGGCATGTAGTGATGATTGCCAACACCTGGTGTAGGCAGCGTGACTGCGTGGCCTGTGAGACCCCCTCACTATGGCAGTGGTCCGCTGAAATGACCCAGTGGCCAAAAAATGCAGGACCTTGAGCACCTTCTCCAAGGGGCTCAATGCTTAGGAGCACAGGGTGGGGGAAGTAAGGTCATCTTCCCACTCCCTGACGAGGTCTAGGATGATATGAGGTGGAAACCTATACCTGCCATAGATGTGGTCATCAGGCATCCCAAAAAGGATGGTCCGGGGTAAGAAAATGCAGGTCTTGGCTATTCTCCTCCTCCTGCGGTGTCCCACGATCAGTGCTGCGACAAATGGGGCATTCATCGTAGCTGTATATACGTGTTTGTTGTTTGTGCGCACTTTTATACTGTGCGCAGAGACGCTTCCGACTGCCTTCGTGTGGCTGACGCGTTGATGCCTATGTGCGTCATTTGCCGTGTGCAGGTTTCCCATATTCGAATCCATGAATACAGATTGTTTGCGTGCGTGTGGGCGTTCCGTGCATTTACCTGCAGTACTTCCCCAGTTACGCCTTCTTTTTCACGTATTGTTCCCCATTCCGCATGTTACGCCCCGTGTCCAACCCCCTTTTTGGTGTGTGCGCGGACTTTGTGAACTTTCCCTGTGTGCGTCGCACACGGCGTTCGGTATGTTGCAATGACGTGTACGCCCGTGTATGCCACGCACAGGTTTGGCGCACATCCCGAGAAAAACACGCGCAGGGACTTCCATGAATCTCACGTGTGCGCGTGCGCTTCCTTTCTTCACGCTTACTCCAGCTTGCGCCACTTTTTTCGGCGCACGTTTTTTCAATGAATCGGCCCCTAAGGGTCTGCGGCTATTTCTGGTACCTGAAAAACTTCTGCCTTTCCGAAGGAGAGTTATAGCAACAACTGGGCTATCTAGCAATTAAACTGGAGTTTGCACTGTTAATTCTCCCTATGTGGTGATGAAGTATGATATGATATGATAGATTATTTATAACGCGCTTAATACTCAGAGGTTTCTAAGCGCGGACGCAGGGATCGAACCTGTGTTGTCCATGTCCTCTTGCTTCAAAGGCGAGCACATTGCCTGAGCTGTGTATAGAAGGGTGATATGATAGTAAATATTAAGTAGATTTTAGTATGCACGTGAGGTCAAGGGGTATCCAGGATCTGTCTCAGGGCCATAAAAAAAAGAGTCCAGTCGTGTGCTGAAAAGGCCCGCTGGCAAACAAGCCAGCAGCAGGCATACCAATGCCACTCACTATGCCGGCTTCGATGAGCTGGCGGATGGAGGTCAGTCTGTGCACTGTATTTACTCATTGCTGAGCCGCCAGCCAAATGGTTTCGTCCTTGACTTGCTTGCTCCACCTCCTCCTCCTTGTCAGCTGGCTCCTCTCCTTCTCTTTGTGGTGTGTCCTTCAGCCCACAAAAACCGGAATAGACTCCCAGATGTCCCTGTGTAGAGTTCTTGCACCATACCTGTTGCTTCAGGGAATACTTGTTTGGCATCACCTGCCAGTCGTTAGTTTCGTTTTGTGTGAGTAATGTTTACTTTTATTATACTCCCATTTTTACCATGTATCTCTACATGCTACCGGGGAGTGGAGAGGGCCTCCCAGTTCACTTGGAAACATTTTTGGCGTGATGGCCACCGCCTATTAGATGGTGGAGCAGTTTGGAATCAGTTATAGGCCAATAAACCCTGCTTCCTCACACGGCATCAATTGGTAGCATAGTTGGCTGGATTTACATTCTGGACGTCCATGGGTCATTTGCATATGGTTTTCCAACCCCTAATCAAATGATAAATACAGCATAATTTTTTTCACCAGAAATACTGCATGCAATATTTATACCGCATGTCGATGTTGTCCATTCCATATGAGGTCACGACTGCCTGCATGCGATAACTTATTTGTAATCATGCAATCGGTAAACGGAGGCGATAATTACTTAATAAGGGTTCTATGTTCAGTCAGATAAATGGCACAGCAGAAGGGATTTTTGCAGCTTCCTCCTTGACGCGACGCCTTGTTTACTACAGAGCTTGATAGGGTTCTCTACAGGTGGACGAAGCAGGTGTACGCATTTAGTCACAGAAAGACCCGCGTGCATCGGGATTGCCACTATCACGAGAACCGTAACCGAAGTGCCGATGGCATCGTCCATGAAATGGCATCAATTGCTTTTTGATAAGTATACCCTGGCTCTAGCCGTGTGGGGCTTTCAGAGGCGGCCAGTGGCTGAATGTCAAGCACCGTTTAATGCACAGCAGACAAAACGGATGTTTGGTCGAAACTATGTCAAGACCATCTGGTGCTTTGTGCTGTTAGCGTCGCTCTCATAGAGAAGGTGCCAGGTGTGCTTAACATGTTGCTGGCAGGTTGGTGCTGACGCTTTCAGGCTTTGTTGACTTCTAATGCGTCTGCTAGCATGCTGGTGTCCTCGGAAAGGAGTTGAGTGCGCAGGTCCCTTGCACGGTATGTTAATTGTGTTAGTCCCGCTGGTTGACCTTTTCATGCTGGCCGATTGCGGACATGCTTGGCCTCTGTAGACGAACTGCCCCAGGGATTCACGTAGAGTGTTCTGGGAAAGCAAAATACATCCTCAGATGGAAACAAGGAGCGACTTGGAGTGGCAGCTGCACCTAACAACATGACAAATTAAATGTAAGTCAAAGAGTGATGCAAGAGTTTAGACGAGGCACGCTGTGCACGTGCCCCTTGAGGAAAACATTATTGCTACGAGCTTTAAACACGCATTCACCAAGCTGCAGAATGTTTCTGAAACATGTTTGCTGCAAGTGGTCTCAGCGAAGGCGGAGAGCTTATGAATAACGAAGCAAAATGGCAAAGCCAGCAGTTTGGGATTTTGTATCGGCACGACATCTGCATTTTCCAGGCATTGTCCCAATGGTAATGCCTGGCCATAAGATGGCAACATTGCCAAACGGTGCTAGTAGTATGTGTACAATACATATCTATACAAAAGTGTACATACAAATTCAATGTGCAAAGAGAAATATGGACGAATCATCATGGGCATGGCTGCTGGCCTTATTGGCTCTGAATCAAAAGCAATAACCATGCCTAAAAAGAAGCTAACCGACTAAGCCAGTATCTCTCTTATCCTGGAATACAAGAGGATTTGTACATCTATTGGAAGCGGGATCGCTTAGTTGAGATGATTGGGACTTCATATGTTTCCAAGAAACATGGCTATCATTGGAACCATCCCTAGACGGGTTCTCTGTATTTTTAAACCTGACCACCTTAAGGGCATGCTGGTAGACCATGTGCTGGATTGTTAATTTTGGTCAACAATAACTCACATTATGAGACGGTAAAGCATGTGAAGATGGGCCCTTTTCTACAGTACTTAATACTGAGAGGGAAACAGGGGGCAAAGAAGGTGAATAGTATGACGGCCTATCTCATTCTAATTTATATCTACTGGAGTGTGAATGGTATCAGCCCTATAAATATGAGGGACAAATTGGCAAATGCCATTGATGAAGCCTACACTTGGCCGAATTCAACTATTATTCTTTGTGAAGATTGTAATGCTGCATATCCATGAATCACCTCCAAGATCTGGATATTGTGGAACCTTCTGTAGGCAACAATGATAAGATCAACCTATGGCTTGAATTGATGCTGAGCCATGACTTGCATGTACTGAATGGATCCTTTGAAAAAATTCTAAAAAGGGACCCTACGTGGAAAAGAGGGGCAATAAGGTCAACAATTGACTACATCTTTGTTTCTCAAAATTTAATAGGCAACGTGGACTCCTTGGAAGTGATGATTTCGTCAAAAAAACAGCCTGAAATTGAACACGCAAGCTGTAACACAAATCTTAAAATCACTTATAGATTGGATGAATGAGAGGCCCACATGTGAGGCCACGAACCTTGTTGACTATACCTCTATTCTTCAGACGTATCGGAAATCAAAAAAAGGTCCTCACAAGAAAAAACAGCACTCTCACAGCTATGATGATGTACTGGTGAAGAAAAGAAAAGAGCTAAGTTTGCTTCTTTGAAAACAAAATAAGAATCTGCATCTAGTCTTAAGGAGGTGGAAATCAGACGGCTGAAAGCAAACTATAAATCATGGAAACATCAGTCACAGATTTATTTATTTTTATTCATTGTATTTATTTATTTGTTAGGCGCTGAAAGCCTGCAGGCATTGGGGCGCCACATAAAGACAAAACGTATATGACGAACAGTGATAGGACAGGACGCTTAGTAGAACCAGTACAGAAATGGGGCTGTCACCTAACTAGGTAACTTTCACCTCACAGTATCTGTCTTCATTTGAACAAGATAGTTTTTGACTTCTTTCTAAATGTGAGGTGCTTGGATTCCAGTCTTATGTTCAAGGGGAGTTTGTTCAAGCTTGCGGCTACGTGGTTGGGGAAGGCTCTTCTCAAGCCATTTGCTTTCTTATGTGGGGTGACTGCAATGAGTCCCTGAGCCTCTGATCTTAGTACTCGGGAAGGATTGTAGCTGACAATTTTAGATTTTAGATAGACCGGCGCTTTGTCATACAAGCACTTATGTGTCAGATGTATTCTATATAAAAATGATGCCAAACTCATGTTACGATCTTTGAATAAGAAATCCTCAGCTCAAACCTGGTCCCTGATAAGGTGTTTGAACCAGAACTAACATCACTACAGACAAATTGTGTTTCTGAAGCAATATGGTCAGTGTTCTTTGAAGCTCTGTCTGCACCTCCGGGTGGATCGTATGCACAAGTCGTAAAAACTTAATCCACCTGGTCTCTGCCCTATGACCATGACTACCTGACGTTAATTAAGGGATTGAATACCTCGAGGGCAACTGCCCTGGGCGTTAATTAAGGGATTGAATACCTCGAGGGCAACTGGCCCTTCAGGCCTATTTAATATCAAAGTAAGAGAGAATCCAACTCAATGGGCCTTGATCCTGAATCTGGTGTTCAAAAACATACTTCTGTCTAAATCCATCCCGCCCTCTTGGAAGACACTGAATATCATACCAATCTATAAAAATGGTAGCCACTCGGATCCAGCAAATTATAGACCAATAGCGCTGTTAGATGTGCTGGGGAAACTATACGCCAGCCTGCTACTTAAAAGGCTGTCTAACTGGATCCAGGAAAAAGGGTTGAATGGCCATTTTCAAGCAGGCTTTGTAAAAGGCCTTGGTACTGCTCCACAAGCTCTTTTGATTAATCTTCTAAAACATAAAGCCATAGATTCTAACACCAAAATCTATGTGGCATTTGTAGATTTTACAAAAGCCTTTGACAGTTTGAACCGAGAGCGTCTATGGGTCAAATTGGGCACTAAGCAATATCCGCCAGACCTCTGTCCATATTTGCCTATCAATGAAAGGCAACCTGACTGAGGAAATCCCTACGTACTGAGGAGTCAAGCACGGTTGCATGTTGGCATCCGCACACTATAATTTTTACATTGCTGACTTCGAGGAATTCATGAACACCTGCAGTAATCTTACACCTAAGCAGGGGCCCATGAGAATAACCCATCTCTTATATGCAGACGATTTGGTCCTGATCGATTACACTTCAGTCAGGCTCCAAAAAGACAACTAAATCGCCTTCATGGCTATGCAATGGTAAATGACCTGGAGATAAACACCAGTAAAATAAAGATCATGATACTAGGAAAAGAACGGTTGCTAAGGCCCAAAAAAACACACAGATGGTTTCTGAGCTATATGGAAATCAACCAGGTTAAGTGTGTCAATACCTTGGGATCTGGATAACAACCCTGCCCAACAGACTCTGAGTCATTTTGTGCAGCATCTTCAAAAGGCGAATATGCTGGCCTCCCAGGCAAGCATACTGAATAAAAAATACTGTCAATTCTCCTTGAAACCCTTTATCGACTTCTATAATGCGAAAGATGTGCCAGTACTAACCTATGGTGCAGAGTCTTTTACAGAACTCCCAGCTATCCTTTGGATTTTATGGGGTGGCTTCTGGAAGAAAGTTCTTGGGCTCCCAAGATCAATCCCAAATCTGGTGGTGAGAAAAGAACTGGGACTGCACTCGCTCAAATCAGCAGCTGACTGGAAACTGCTTAGCTTGTTTGGAAAATGCAGTTGTTCAAATCCCCCATACATGATAGATGGGATCAGTAAGGAGCTTTGGTCCAACTCTAATAAATATCTGAACACCGAGAGAAAACAAGGTTCCAAAATTCTAGAAGATATAACCTGCTCGATTGATGACCTGATGACTTATCCTTGTAGGGTGAAAACAAAACTATTTGAAGCAGATTGGATCCAAACCATGGAAGATGTTGGAAAGTTAACATTGCATACACAACTAGCAAAGTAAGTAAGGAAACAAGGTGTGATCCAACCGTATTTACAGAAGTGCCCCAATCCGAAAATGCAGACAGCTTTCATGAGGCTGCGATTCAATCTATGCCGAACCAACAAAATGATTGCGACCCGATCCAAGCTTAATAGAGGTATTGCCGGCTTTAGATTCTGCAAAAAAATAGAAACTAAAGAAAATCTCTACCATTTATTCATGGTCTGTCCATTTATTACTATGAAAAAAACGGAATATTTCGGATGGTTTGCTGAAAAATTCAAGATGCTATTGGCAGATGATTGGTGGCAACGGCTAATTGGAGGAACACAAACGTCTTTGCTTATAGCGATGGTTCAATACTATTGGAAGGTGCTGGAGCCTAACTTGGAGAAGCCCTAATGGTTTAATATAACGCATAGAGCCAGGCAAAGGACTAAAACAAAAATAAGTAAAGTAATGAACATCCATTTAAGAATGATCAGACAATGGACCCTTAGAGATATTTGGACGGTCTGATCTAAAAAGAACTGCTGGCCTAACTAAAGATAAAAGACCTGGCTATGACGGGTGACTGATGAAAGATGTAAATATGGTTTTGGTTTCGCTAAAATGTTTAGTTTTAACATAAATATGCAAATGAAATAATAAAATAAAAAGCATTCATTGTTCGCTTTGACAAGGCTTGTTTTTTAAAGGAAATTCAGTGCAAGGACACAGATACCTCTTATAAATCAGCTAGACTTAAGGCGATACAGGGATAGGGAGTTGGGTGTGTTTTCAGGGGTAGGGAGTTGGGTGTGTTTTCATGGGTAGGGAGTTGGGTGTGTTTTGAGTAGGTATTGCATGGGAATTGCTATAGGGACTAGCATTATCATGGATGGCCAATGGGTGAGTAAATACGCATACAGTATTTGGCGTGTCAGCAGAGCGCCTCCTAAATGTACTCGGCACAATTCACAACGAAAAATGTATTGATTACATACATCCCATTGCAAGGGGGACATTCACAAAACCGTGCAACCAAAATGTCTGTTACTTAACGTTGTGTAAAGATACATGCATGGCCTTGAGAGGAGCAACAACTTGAATGTGGATATACATAGAACACGTTTTTAATGCGAAACAATGTTGCCATCATCATTGGATGACTCAAAATGTGTACATGTGCACTATTGTATAAACATTGTGTGTCTGCCTGGACAAATAGGGAGAAACAGTCACGAGGTCTCATAGGCCATAGTCGTGCATGTTGCTCTCCTCAGAGAACAAATGGCATAAGCTAAAGTAGGAATGTCCAAGAAAGCTGGATACGGGGAGAAGCACAGAGAGAGGGACATGGAAGAAATACTTCTCAGAAGCAGAACTAAAGATATTAAACTTAATCAGATAACCTGGATAAAACGTGTGATCAACTTTGGAAGACCTGCTGACTAGATGCCATGCAATGCCACCTGGTATCAGTCACAAACATTACAAATACCCAAAGTGTGTTTGCAGTGGATAGTGAAAGACATGCAAATATGTTGTTCTATTTCTAGTGCAATATCCTCTTCACATACAATAAATAGAACATAACAATGTATTTATCTTTTGATTCAAATCAATAATGTGCTTTCATTGTCTATAGGGGGCACTCATAATGACCATGTCTTCAGAAAGCACACATTGCATTATACAAAATTGTACCACATCATATTTGGAGGTGAACTGGCACTCTTTATTATGGAAAAAGTATCAGGAATCAATGATGGAGTCCACACGTATTTTACATCCACCTGAATCGGTTACCATGACCTTGACCCTAGCAGCCCTGCCAACTCGACAGCTGCCTGTTTGGCGTACTGTTTCAGTTGTTCCAGATTTAATTGCAGAATCCAAATGTCAATGTCAAGCTACAAACGCCACCAAATGGGCAACCCAAGAGGCCACTGTCCCCTCCTGCTTGGCCTACTGGACGAGAGTGGAGCACTTAACCCACAAACCAGGTAGCATAATCATACTTCATCTAGTTCAACATCTGGGCATGGTCTGAATATTTTGCATAATCCATTGTGTAGGTCCCTGTCAACAGCACCAAAATGCAACGTGCAAAGGACACAAATATAATTACACACAACAATCATCAACACATCATTATGAAAATTAGATCCCCAGAAAATGTGTCAATCAGGACTGCTGCAGCAAGAGGTTGGGTGGGCTGGAAAAGATGTTTTGAGCAGAGCGGGCAGCGTGAAAAGAGGCTGCGCCATCACTCAGCCCACTTTAATAGGTCAACCCACTGGATGCCAGGTAAGTGTGACCCTCACCTTCTGCTGTCGAGCCCCCTCCCCTTACACATGTAAGAAATAGAACAGAATTATTATTATTTTTTTTTTAATGCGAGCTAACAAGAACACTCAATAGATATTTTTTTTCTATTTCTAGTGCAGATGGGTCTGGTACAGGGTCACTGAAAGTGTATAGGAAGTGGCATGTGCAAATTAAAAAACCCAGCATGTTGCTGTTGACACATGCAGGATCTTCTCAGGTGGCTGGCCACCACCCAATTACAGAGAGGATTACTGTTACCAAGAAAGGACTGTCCTGCGTGAAAGGCACAGACAAAGACACTAAACAGGTCAGTCCAACACTATGCACGGATACACTTTTCCATCCATATGTCGAAAATGAACCTAGTAACGTGTCTCCACCAGAAGAGCCGTTCCACAAAGGTCATCCCCTGCAAGTGCCCCCACACTATTCAGTGTCTTTTACAGACAACAAACCCTTCAAAGCTGGCAAGAAGCAGATCTTTTGGCCATGTCAAAATGACTGATAGGATCTTACATTGAGCTAGTTAGATACCCCAAGTGTTATCATATTGGGTAGCCCTTTGCACTTTTTACTGGCTTTTCTATGTTGTGGATTTTATATTTGCTCCCAGCCACAGTTAAACCAAAGGCTTGCTCTGAGTGTGGCTCTGTTCTGTCTGCCCTCTGCCTTAAGGGCCCTTATGACTACTAAGGAAAGGGTACCTCAAAGGTACCCCATGCTAACCCCGAGAGTGTACCCGCATCTCTGCTAGTCATGCAGCTGGTCTGGTGGTGGATGTACCTGTGTAATATGGTTCCATCTAGTGGAATCCATTTTTCCTCGCTGTGTCCTTTTTGACCCCAGTCATTCAAAATTGAGGTTGTCTTTGTTTGGAAGTAGTCACACGACTGTCACGTATTCTTTTTTTGTGTTTGAGAGGATGTGTCCATATTTTGACACCCCTGACATAATGCCCCCTTGTGCGCAATCTACCTCACAATTCTGGAGACAAGAAATAGGCTAATGTAGGTATCAGTATTTTGTTCTATTAAAATAAAATATCTCTGCAAATGCAGCCCCCTTACTTTATGAAGAGGCAATCACCACAAGCCTTTAAACATTACACAGGATTAATTATCCGGAAAAACCTGGCCTGGCTGGAGAAATCTTACTATATTTAATATACCATTTAGTGACACGACAGCACTATTAAGAATGTGGCTAACAATGCAAATCCTAAATAATAGAAGGCCACTTGGAAACAGCACTTTAATCTGTGAACCACAATGCTGTTAATCAGTTAGTTTATGAAAGCTCTTTTTAGTTTGCAATTACAAAATCAGATTGAATTAATAGATGACCATTTCAACACACTTTATTTTCTCCAGTATCAAACACTTAATGGTACCGTTGAAAGGTTGCATGGAAAAAATATAGTTGTGCATACATCTACATTAATTTGCCCACAGTGCAAAAGTGGGGTATTGCATTTATAATCTATTTGGATGCAATTTAAATGCAGGTCAAAAATAATTGCATTAGCATTCTGCAGTAATTTGTCTGAATAACAAGGCTTTCAATTTAGATCACACAGGCAGCAAAGAAAGGAACATTATGTTGTGAATTTCTAATACAAGAATGAGAACCCTTCCCATGTCACCTAACAAACTGGATCACTGTGAAATGTTAAGAATAAGGAGAGGGTGTATTTATATTGATATTGATCAACTCCTTTTTATCTACCCATTCTCTTCTTTATAGCTATTGCTTTCACAGATCGCACACTATTATTATTACTATTATTATTTCTTCATTATTCATTGTTATGGATGTCATTATATCACAGCCCATTGTAACTATATCTCAAAACACTTAGCTTACTATTTAACTTTCACCTACAAAAAACTATGTCATCACCGCTGGGAAGCATTCCATATTTTAAACAGTGCACACAGCATAGAAAAATCATTTTGTCATTTAATCTCCATCAGTTTCAATCCAATGAAAACAGAATATAATTTACACTAGCAACTAGATTATCATATTCTCTTTCTATGAATGACGAATTACCTAACTCTGTGCCGAAATGTTATGTTTTCTATATACACCCATTCTCACTTAGCCTTCATGATAATGATAACGATGTGTATTTATATATTCAATACGCCTAAGCGCTTTACATAGAACATACATACATACATACAATATATTCATGTAGTAAAAGGCACAGTGCATGTTTCCACAATAATTGTAAGGTATTCTATTTGGAAAGAGTGTTGTGCAGTGGAAACCACCACCTCAATTACCTTGCAACCCAGGGATTTAGGGCAATATCACAAGGGGATTTAACTATTATATTTAGGGCCTTTCCTTTTCATGCTCACATTGTATAGATTTTTAAAGACACAAAGCCAGCGGGACCCTCAAATGGTCCGTGAGAATTCCCAATGAGCAGGTCCCTGGTCCCTTCCTACCTTTTCCATAAAAGCAGATCTGCCTCAGGTTATGATATGATATGGCGTTTATAACGCGCCTATACACCAGTTCCATCACCAATAAGGCCTTGTCATCTTTGGATACAATTCCTATTCAGAACTCAATATGAAAAGTTGTTTTCTTTCCTGCAGCTTTTAATTCCAGAGTCTAAATCAGACGATTCAGTCTGTTTGTGCTTTTGAAAATAGACCTTATTTCCACACGTATGTCACTCTATTTGATTGGTCAAATCTTTTAATTGCCTTGCCTCATAGTCAGAGAAACCTATAGAATACACATGACCAGTCTTGATTAGTTGATTTAAATGTCTGTAAACATGAAAAGAAAAGGTTGTGTGTGTGGGGGTGGTACTGCTCTTAATATTCTTAAATGCAAATGTGTTTTATTCAATAATGCATGGTAGCAAACTGCCACCTCAATGAAACATGGCTTACTGTAATCCTCTGGCCTAGGACCACACATGGGTATGTGGCATGACTTGTTGGCATAGTTATTGATAATGTTATACATATTTATAATGTTAATATTGTTTGTATTAATGCAGAGGATACTGTCCTGAAAGCAACGCACCCAGGCCCTTGTCTCTAAGTCATATAACAAAGTTATGAGCTAAATCTCTTTTGTATGTAAACATACAATTGATAGATGCTTTAAAACTGTAAATAGGGTCTTGTGCTTTCCATGATGAGTAAAACAATGGCTTATCACAAATATAATTTTCTAGGTATTTTAGTTTGTATTGTGTAAGGATATCCCTTCCATAGATTGATTCACAAAGGCGGGGGATGCTCATTAACTCAGAAGGCCTGTTCACAGGTCCTTCTGTCCTGGAGATTTAATGGAAGTTTTCTAGTTTGTAAAAGTAAATTGCTAACCTGCTATGTCACTCTCAATTGAACTCTCTGTAATCATAAAATCATTGTGAAACTGTTTTACTTTACTGGTTGCAATGGTGCTAATTTATTTTACAAAGTCTACTTACCTGCAATTTTAGTTTTTTAACATTTGCATTTTTCTAATAAAAATATTCTATTTTTATACAAAAAAGTGTGTGTGGCCATTCTCACATTTGGTATTAATGTACTATACTTGTTAACAAACTCATTCAACCCCCTGAGAGTTGGGTCTGTGCTGATTTGCAACATTCTTCTTAGCCTGGTGAACTTGTGTTAATCACTCATACTCCTAAATCAGAAATGAGTACCCACAGACTGTGACCAGAACTTAAGTAAACCCGCTCTAAAATCTCAAGATAGAATTAGGTATAAGTGCTGTTAATGAGTGGGATCGGCTATGCTTTCTGTGAGGCTACCAGGCGTCAGGAAGGATCTAGATGTAAATATATATGGAGAATCTATGCTATTCATAAATGGTGGTATGGTATGTGTCGATATATCAGATGGGGTGAAGTCTATTTTTCAGTTTTCAAGCATTGTAAATATTTCTTTTGGTGACATTTGGTGACATTATCACCTGCAAATTCAAGAAATGATACACTCCACTGCAAATACCTTCTCTCATTCTCCTCATCCTCATAAAATGGTGCTGCAGCACAATGTCCTCTGGATAATAGATGGAAGAAAACCCCCGTAGAAGGATCCTGATCTTTTGCATTTCGATTAAATTCATGATTGCAGTAAATGTTAACCAGATTTATTCTACACCAGTCAATTGCTTTGTTTTTATTGATACGCCTTACCTTCCTTCTATTTCCTGAGTCTGTGGGCCTCATTACAAGTTTGGCGCTAGCCTTGCCTGTAAAACCGGCAGGCTGCCACCAAACTTGCACATTTTTGCGGCCCTTGGCAATGGAGAAATACAGGGCCATTACGGGTGCCAGAAAGCCCAACATGTCAGACCTGGCGGGCGGAAAGGCACCCGCGAGCAGAACTCATAGTTTGCCGGTCTGGTAACAACGGTACTGGCAAGCTTACTAGTACTGTTGTTACCGGACCGGCAAACTTATAATGAGGCCTACTGTGTCTGCACCATGAGTTAGATATTTGAGCAACTACCGTCTGCTTTCATAGCTAATCCTGCTGCTTTTCATGGTATATACCATCTTTCTACCTGGGATGGCAAATGACTAACATGCTATGGGATGCTGATGTAACAACACATTCCAATGGCATCTCAGGACGTGACATCATATGATTGGTGACCTTAATAATCTCAAAGGGAGTGATCTCTCATGAGCTGACTATGATACATTCACAGGGAATTACATTACTGATGGAATACACCTACAATTGTGGTGCTGTTAGGGAGAATTCTCCAGAATGTCTAATTTCCCTTACCCACTGAGTCCCTCAGCAGCTTTTCTGGATTCCTAGGATTTATTTTTTTCACCTGATAAGAGTGTGAGCCTTTTTTCCCACTCTTACTTGTGTTTTGCTGTGTGTTTTATATGTTTGTGTTCATAGACTGTGGAGTCTCACCTACTCCATAGGCATCATCTTTTTACTGTGTGTCACAAAGTATCTTCAGTGCAGTGACACAGGGTTGTCTTTTTAGACTTCCCACTTTAAACTCCATTTTGTGGGACTGACTGCTGTCTCCCAGAACATGTAAAGTTGCCATTGACTTTATTAGTCTTTTTAAATTCACAGACCCAGTTCAAACTATCTTCCATAGAGTACTGGAAAGGGTTAATAGTTGTCCCTTTTTGTCTGTCTCTCATGGAACATTATTTAATTCCCCTTTCTTTAAGATTTGGCTGGTGGCAGTGGTATCTACCATTGTTTTCCTAACGTGGACTATGAAAATAGCCTTGGTACTGTTTTAGGCTATGTTATTAGCCTCAAACTTTAAATCCGCTGGACCTCTTTTAATTTTATTTGGTTCCGGCTGGATTTATTTGCCATTTCTTTTTGTAAAGGTCTTTCTCGTGTTTTACTCTGCGCGCCAAACCAGGTTTGGTTCCTTTGTTCGCCGTTCTTTGGCGGGCCTCTGCCCAGAAGCCCTCCTTAGGATCCTGAGAGTCCAGGTAGACAGGATCTGAGGGAGGGGTTTTAGGCCTGCACTCTCATTTGATTGGCTAGACGACTGTCCTGCCAGGACAGCCACCCTGCTGTTTGACAGCCAGGCTGTCTAAATGGGGGAAAACTGCATAAAAAGCAGGTCTCTGGGACTTGGAAGGCAGAGTCACCACTGGATCGAGAGAACGAAAGAGAAACTGAAGGAAGAGGACTACTGCAACTACTGAACCTCCCGGTGAAGCCCTGCTGCAGGTCCCAATCTCCTACACTTCGATGACAGAGAAGATCTGCAAGGAATCTTCTTCCCTTGAGCTGGTGGGACCAACCAGTTCGCCAAACACCAAGCAAGGCCACCCTCCCCTGGTCAAATTTGCTGTGCATCACTGCAGTGAACCGGATAGCCAGGAGGACAGGACCCTGTTTGAGTTTTAAAGAGCACACCTTTTATTTATTGCTTTGCTCTGCTGCTGGTTTCTTCCCTGGGGAGCGCAGGAGCCTCCAGTCTTTCTCTTTCTTATCAGTCCGACAGTTGCTTCAGGAATCGTGAGCCTGCAGATCTGCCAGGAACTTCTGCCTCAGCTACAGCATTCTTCTTCTACTAAGGTACTGTTCAAATCCGGTCGTTCGTTCCATCCGACCGTGGTGAAAGTGTTTGAAATATTTTGCTAATCTGAGGGCTTGTCCTTCTCTACTCTTTTAAATAACTTTTCTGCTAACCAACTTCGTTTTGAACTCTTCGCAAAGACTTGACCGCAAACTACTCTGAACTGTGAGATCCTCTGCAAAGACTCTGAACCTGTAACGCTTACTTCTGGGGCCCTGCAGGAGTGCCTGGTCAGGTCTGTCGGTGAACTCTGGTCCGGTCTATGAATGCCTTCCGTTGATGGCCAAACCGCTCCCTCCGCTCTGCTCGCTGCAGGTGAACTCATCCAGCGGTCAGAGGGGCAGGAGTGATTGGCGTATTGCACCAAGTGTCTTAGTTTCTTTACAACCCGGTATCCTCACATGGCTGGTAACTGTCCAGCTCAGTTCCTATCACTGAGCTCTGTAGTTCCCCGGTACTCTCCCCTCCAGTTCCTTCACTGGGACGTGGCGGTTCCAGTTGCTCCGCTGGTGAAATGGGCACCCAGACCTGCTGCAACCCCCTTATTCGCTGCCTGTAGTATTATTGTTCTTAGTTCTAAGTAAAGTTCTTGTTCCTTGCCTCAGCGCTGCTTAGTTCTGCACCCCGATGGGAAAGCGAGGCGTAGATGAAGACGGCGCTGCTGCTGGTTCAGGTAAGTGTCACGAGGGTGACGGGTGGGTTAATGACACGACCGCCACTTACCGTATGTCTTTTTGTCTTTCTTTGTTTCATTTCAGGTGAGAGGGATGCAGAACTCCGTCGCACGGGTGGAATCCAGCAAGCGCTGTGGAGCGGGATGCAGAACTCCGTCGTGTAGGTGGAAACAGCAGGGAGTTGCAGAAGAAGTCAGAAGAGTCCCGCGATCCGGATTCAGGTAAGGACTTGACTCGCTTAGTGAAGACTCAGCTGTTCTGAGAGATGCCTTGACATGTAGTGCTGATAGAAATCCGGAATCTTGATCCGTCATGCAGAATAAAGCAGGACTGTGACAGGCAAGCGTCACGCTGGCAGCCGAAGAAAACGGTAAGCACTGGGTGTAGCCCAGGGCGGGGTTTATATAGCCCTGGGCCCTCCCAGAATCACTAGACCACCATGGAGATCAACACGGTGGCCCTCTAGGGGCCATGTTGAATACCACTGTTGGGTTCAGCCTGGGGGCCATCTTGGAAGGGGCCAAAGGCCTACAAAAGCCTATGCCTGTGCCACATAACCAGTTTCTCGGCCCAGGTGCTTCTCTGAATCCGAGGGGGCCCTGGAATCATGACAGAACCATTAACATTGCAAGCCTTTTCTAGATTGCCCTGCCTACTTTCTTGTTGGTGCTGCTTGATTTTGAATAACCTTGTCCTTCCCTCCCTTTTTAAATTACTGGAGTGCCATTTTGCTCACACTTCATTTTGTGCATAACTTGTCCAGAATTCATTGGGTGGTGTGTAGTGTATTAAGATTGTGATTTTCTGCTGTTTTATATTAGTGAACTGTTTTACAACTGATGGTGTAAATAAATGTATATTCATTTACTCAGAAAACTTGAGTCAGTGTTTGTTTGAACCATAGCAATTGCTGTCCTTTGTGTAACTTCTGATGCTGCTCACTTTACTCTTGAGATAAGTCAGGCTGCTCAGCCATCGCTACCACTTTACTGTGTAGTACAGGCTTGTAACAAAGGTGAATTTATACTTACACTTGTAGTCTTAATTGTGTGTGATGTTCCCAAAGGATACTGCATATGATTCTGCCTAACAGGTGCATTAATAACATTACAAAGAATTATTAAAGGTGGAAATATGGCATTTAATTGGCTACCTTACATGTAAGCTGCACCCTCACATGTACCAGCGGTCTCATCTAATGGCAAGTGCAGCCTCAGATTTCCAAGTATTGATCACTTGTTCCAGATAATGCCTCATGTCTCTGGTAAAGTAATCATATATCAGGTACAGAGTCATAAGCTCAAGTTCGACCATCATAAGCTAAGTGAACCTCCAAATGCCCCAATTATCCAATGCATACACATTATAAAGCTGAAACAGCGACAGAAAAGGGATATATGTGCTTCACCTGTTGTGGTAACGTGCACAGAGAGTGGGCTCTACTCTCAATAGGGGCATGAATGAAAGATAATAGCAACCCAAACAGCAGTAGTACAAGAATCCAAAATAAATTAATGTCTAATCAAGGTTCTATACATATTACATGGACACGGTAGCGTCCATGTAGTTATGGTTAAGTTGGTGTTTCCATAGGAAGAGCACTTTTTGGGTGGCTTATAACTTCGCTCCTGTGATGCTGGAAATGCATCTGAGGGACAGGGCCTCTGAATCCTTGTCCTATTACTGTTTTTACCGTGTGTTCTGTTATGTTTTCTGCCCAGGAGTCCATGTGGGACTCCTGGCAGTGCAGCTCTCTCTTTTGGTTTGGTGAACAGACCCATGGGATACCCTTATGGCACCCATGGGTAGGGGTACAACCCTGTACCCCTAGTGTATGTTTTTTGGGCACCTGTGGGTGGCCCACAGAGCAGGGTATGGGCTGGTGGCAGCTCCATGCTGAATGTGACAGGTGCTCTGGGTGTCCTCCATTTTGGGATATCCAGGCCCTGCCATTGGGATCAGTTGATTCCAGATAGAAACAAGATGGCCCTTGTGGCCTCTTGCTTTCTATTGCCTGTTGTCTTGTTTTTCCCAAAGTCCTGGGAAGCCCTGACTCTGTCCCTTCCCCCTGACTGGCTGTTGGGTGGAAGTTCCATATATGGTGTTGTTGTGAAGGCCCAGCTAGACTGACTGGAGCCTTCCCAGTGACTGTATGTTATGGGTACCTCCTGTGGGTGGGACCTGGGTGAATGGAGTGTGTGACCAATATACACTTCTTGTTGTGGTTGTCTGGTTTCTGGCATGTGAGACAAAGACTGAGACAGCCCTGCCCGAAACTGGCCTGAATGCAGTGTGTAGTGTTGAATGGCTGGGTACTTGTCCCAATCCACATTCCTTGTTGTGAGTGTCTGAAAGGGAGGAGTGTGGCCTGAATGCACTGTGTGCCTGATT